>NW_003852407.1:15478726-15494344 GCF_000181295.1 Otolemur garnettii
AAAAACCTGGCTTGGCACCTAGCTCAGCAGCTAGGGTGCCAGCCACATACACAGGCCTCCCAAACAACAATGACAACTACAACCAAAAAGTAGCCAGGCATTGTGGAGGGCACCTACAGTCCCAGCTATTTGAGAGGCTAAGGCAAGAGAATCACTTAAGCCCAAGAGTTTGAGGTTGCTGTGAGCTATGATGCCACAGCACTCTACCAAGGGTGACATAGTGAGATTCTGTCTCAAAAAAAAGCAAGTGCTAAAAAGTATCTATAGTATACTTTTTAGTATTTAGTATAGTATATCTTCACAGGAAAAGAGAGATAAGAAAATATTCATGTATCTTTTCATTTGTGCAACAGGAAATAAGAATGATAAACCATAAAGTAGACCTGTGATCTGTAAAGGGTAAATAGGAACAGGTGAAAAGAAGGGGCATGGGAACACAATAGTGGTGGTGAAGAGGAAGCAATACCTGAGTCTCCTTTTTTGAATGGTTCTGACTTTGAGCATGGTTCATGCTTATGTTTTCACATATTGGAGATATAAAATGAACCAGGATATGAGAACCCAAATGGAGTACCAAAAGTAACCAAATCTAACTATGTTATAAATAAATAATATAACCACACCAAAGGTGCAGGGAAACAAAAGAACTTTAAGCAACTTTGGGTAACAATGTCTTAACTAGATACTGGAAGACTAAAGATAAGAAGAATTATGTAGGCCAGGTAGTTCACACCTGTAATCCTAGCCCTCTGGGAGGCAGAGGCAGGTGGATTGCCTAAGCTTAGGAGTTCAAGACCAGCCTGAGCAAAAGCAAGACTCCATCTCTAAGAATAGCTGGGTGTTGTGGTGGGTGCCTGTAGTCTCATGTACTGGGGAAGCTGAGGCAAGAGAATCACTTGAGCCCACAAGTTTGAGGTTGCTATGAGCTATGATGCCACACCAAGGATAACAAAAAAGTATGACTCTGTCTCAAAAAAAAGAAAAGAAGAAGAAGAATTTTATAATAGTTATACTGTAGTTAGCAGGGGGGTTATTCCTACAGATACATATATTTTACATTCTGAAAATATTTGATGTGTGTTTGAAGAGGAAAGACGTAAACAAATTGTGGCTAAAGGGAGGCAGGTTTCTCACTGGTAGAAAGAGGAGCTACAACTAAGAAGGAAAGACCACAGTAAGACTTATGGGGTGGATTTAAAATTAAAACAAACTCGAATTATTTGATAGAGAAAGGGAAGTAGGTATTCATTTATATCAATATATTATATATATTTCCTAGCTCTGCGCTCTAACAGGTATAAACACAACAATACTTCCATGTCAGTGAGCACCTCTAGCCTCCAAGATCTTGGTTTCTAAGCACCATTCTACACTAACTGGAAACAGGGCTCCTTGGAGAAATGGTTGGTTCAAGGACTGGGCAGAGTGAATAAAAAACAAACACGAAACTTCTTGGGAGATCAGAAAATAAGTTCAAAAAATATATAAACAGGGAAATGTCTAAAGAACATAAGAATCAACTATAAAGATCTCTCAGTGGTCGAATCTGCAACAATTTGAGCAAATAATAAATGATCGTACTGGGTTATCACCCTTAGAATAAACGAAATATCCACAAGTTCATACTGATGTTAATAAATACAGAAGGAAAGCTCTTCTTTACAATTTAAAATTCCAGTAAGTAAGTACAGATGAAATCATAGAAACAGAAAATTACTATTTGGCAAGCACCACAGTAATAATGGTCACAGGCAAGAATTATCAAAAGGTGTAAAAGCTCAACTCTTGGGCTCAGCCTCCCAAGTAACCGGGGTACTTTTCAAGATCTCCCTCTCCTGTGGCTCTACACAAGCTCTTGACTGCCTCTTAGCAAATCCATGCTATCACCTAATCAGCACTACTTCCTTCCCATTCACAAATGATCTGCTCACGAACCAGCTCTGTGAGTATTGCAGGTGGGAATTAATTAATTAATAAGCTTTTCACTTGTCAAAATTCAGTACTATATTCACCACTCTCTAGTTTTTCATCACCTCATACTTGACTTTGGTAGTCCTTATGCTGGTTTCCATGCCGCTTGTATATTGCCCTAAGGTGAACATTGATCCTTCTCTCTTCTGGATACATTATTTTGAATTCTGAGCCTATCAGAAACTTCCCAGTTACATTCTGGTGTCATGTTCCCCTCCTCCCTATCTTTTACTGTTCATTTTTTTTTATAGATTAAGTTTAAATGTTCTTGTAACTTCATCTTTCACGAACCATATTTATATAAGAGCCTTTGGCATAAAGTTTATCGAATATTTCCCCTGGCTCTGTTGAAATTATCTTTCCTAAATTGCTGATTTCAAGGATAATTATGTACAGGCATGACTTGATTTGTTTTTATAAACTTAAAAATAATGATGATGCGCTTTTAAAAAAAAAAGGTGTAAAAGCATGATGAGAAGCAGGATATTTACATAACCTTCAAGTAACTCCTGACGAAACATTTATTAATCACAAAGGAGAGAACAGGTTCGGCGCCTGTGGTGCCTGTGGCTCAAGCAGCTAAGGTGCCTGCCACATACACCTGAGCTGGCAGGTTCAAATCCAGCCCGGGGCCAAACAACAATGATGGCTGCAACCAAAAAATAGCTGGGCATTGTGGCGGGCGCCTGTGGTCCCAGCTACTTGGGAGGCAGAGGCAAGAGACTCGCTTGAGCCCAGGAGTTGGAGGTTGCTGTGAGCTGTGATGCCATAGCACTTTACCCAGGTGACAGCTTGAGGCTCTGTCTCAAAAAAACAAAGGAAAGAACAGTAACTTTTTAAGTGGAGAAGTTAAACAGATACCACTGCCCTGTGATCAAAGCTGTCATCAGCAGTGACAAGAGACATCAGCAACATGAACCCCCACATGTGACGAACTGAGCAGGGCACAGATTTCTGGGGTTATTTTTCCTCAAAATGCATAACCTGAAATCAATCACAAGGAATCACCAACAAGCCCACCTTGAAGGCCATTCTACAAAGTCAATAACTCGGACTTTACAGAAGTGTCAAGGTCATGAAATAAAAACACAGACTGAGGAACTGCCACAGACCACAGGCTAGAGAGACATGACAAGTAAAATAAAATGGCTGATCCTGGATTGGAAGCAGAATTGGATGCTACAACAGGAAAAAGGCATTTGTGGGACAGTGACAAATCTATAGAATAGATAGAAGAAGTGTGATAATACTAACGTCTTGAGTTCAATGCTTAAACTATGGTTTACAAGATGGGAACATCTGGGGAAATTGAGTGAAGGGCATGCAGAATGTTTTCTTGTTTTCAAGAGACAGGATCTCACTCTGTTCCCCAGAGTGCAGTGCAGTGGCACAACCACTACTCACTGCATCTTGAACTAGGATCCAGCACCCTTTCACTCTAGCTTCCCAAGTGGCTAGTACTGCAAGCATGTGCCACCACACCTGGCTAATTCTTGTTTTTTCTTATAAAGTCAAAGCCTTGCTATGTTGCCCAGGCTGGTCTCAAACTCCTGGCCTCAAGTGACCCTCCCACCTCATACCTCCCAAAGTGAAAGGATTACAGGCGTGAGTGACTGTGCCTAGCCTATTATTGCAACTTTGGGGAGTTCTGCAATTATTTCAAGATGAAAAGTTAAAACATAAAAATAAATTTAAAAAACAAAAATTGCCCCACCAAATCCTCATTGTTTGGGGAATTTGCCTGTATATTATTCCTGTATAACCACGTAAGATGAGACAAAGAAAGAAACTGTATGGAAATAAGCATATCAATTTTAAGAAGTCCAAATGCCAACATCTTAAGTGCCACTATGTTGTAGCTGATTTTGAAAAATCTGGGAAAATGTGTTCATAAGCAGCTGAGGAGTAAAATCTACTAGCTTTGAGCTAAATGTGGAAATAACCTTATATTCTCCTATACAATAAACTATTCCACAGACTATTTTCAGCTCAAAGAATGCCACATAGAAGTTTGAGCCCAATCTTGCAAATACTTTACATGAAACAGAACAAGCAGGCAGGGAGGTGTGAGGGAACGAGAGTGGGGAGGGGGCATTCCAAGAGCACAGGGAATGTCCAGTGTCTGGACATTCCTAAGTATTTCAGTCATTGGCAATGACGTTTCTAGATTGTGAAAAACAGTGACACTTTCCCACACTATGACTCAAGAGGAAACACCCTGTAAATCAGTCATTTATTATTCCATTCTATGGCTTTATTTACTAACTTTCACAAACTGAAGTCAGAAATCATAGTTTAGCACAACTTGGCCTTTTTCATTTTGCTTTTAGGGCTTTTTTTCAATTTTAAGTCATGCTACATGTCACTTCTAGCTCAACCAACCAAATGCAATGAGTCCACAATTCTATGAGTTGGTACATTTTGTGCCACAGGATAGGCACTGCCTCTAACGTGACAGACATGGCACTTGACGGTGATATCTATAAGAGGCATCAAGGCAACTGCACTGCACAGCTGTTTGTGAGATGCTTCCACCATAACCCGTGGTTTACTAACGTACGATCTCTACAGTGAGCTTGAAAATGAGCTTTAAAGGAGCTGACCAGTAAACACAAAGCTGAGATTTTGGTAGTGGGTGTCTGCCCACCACAACAGCTATGGAGATGTCCACCAGCCTTCAGGCCTCTCAGGAATGCTCAGGAGCATTCTGGATGCAATTTATGCCTTCCTGTCTCCCGGTGGACTTCTTGGACACCCCAGCCTCAGTCCTCCTCCTCCTCTACACTCCTGCAGAACCCTGAGCTTCCACATTTTCTGGAACTCACCCACAATGAAATATATCTAGCCATTTCCTTCCCTCTTTCCCCTGCAGGCATGGTCCAGAACACCCTTCAATGTCTCCCCAGTATCTGACACAATGCCTGGTCCATCCAGGTACTCACTACACACTGAGGGGCAGGTGGAGTCTGTGGAAAGCACACCTGACCACCCACAAACCCAGCCAGACCTGCTTCACTGAGCACCTGCTTCACTGAGCTCCTGCTTGCCAAGCAATGTCCCCACTGCTGAAAAGGCTGCAAAGACAGAGACCAGGAGACTGTCCTCCTGGAACTGACACTCTATGAGAGAGGCTGACTTTAAATGTGTACCCATGCAAACGATTATGTAATTACAATTGGGAAAAACTGCAAAAATGAAAAATTTGACCAGCCAATTTGCAAGGCTTGCCCAAGGCAACTGTGCGGGTGGAGACACTCTCCACCAACAAAGCTCCACCACTTAAGATACAAGAAAAAAAATACAAAAAAACGGAGATGTGCCAAGTACACATGGCCTACCCAGGCAACTTAAGGGAATGTAACTACTGAACCATTTAAAAATGGCAAGTATGTGAACTATGCTGATATGTGGGGAGATATTAATAGTTTATTATGTACTGGGTTTTTTCTACCAAAAAGGTGCTTAGGTTCATTAACAAAAATTTCAAAACTTGGCCTCAGGCATTCTGCCTCAAGATGATCTTCAGACTTGTAATGGTGGTGGCCTGAGGTGCCAGCTCATGGTGGCAGAACAGCAAGCAGCTGTGGAGGTCCAGTGGAGCCCCTTCATCTGACAGATGCAGGCTCGGAGTCAGCTGGCAGAGTGCCCACCTGGGATGGCATCTCATGCCCTTTCTATCTTATGTACAGCCCTTCCAAGGAACTCTTCATATGAGGCAGGAAGGTGGGAGGCCAGCCAGCCACATCCTGTCCTGAAGAAAAGGCTTTCCCGGGGCAGATGTGGGAAGGCTTCCTAGAATGCCCTGGCACTGCTCCTACTAAAGATGACAGCTGGGCTGGTCCTCACAGGGCTGAGTGGCCCAACACGAGTGCTGCCCCTGGTTTTGGTTAGTCTAATCCCTAGCTACTCAACATACCATGACAGGAACAGCGGTTTCAAGATCATCTGGGAGCTTGTTAGAAACAAAGAACCTCAGTCCCTCCCAAATCTACTGAAGCATCATCTACATTTTAACAAGATCCCCAGAAGAATCACTGGGATGGTGGATTTTGTGTGTCAACTTGACTGGACTAAGGGATGCCCAGGCAGCTGGTAAAACATTATTTCTGGGCAAGTCTGTGAGGGTGTTTCGGGAAGAGATTACCGTGTTTCCCTGACAATAAGACCTACCCAAAAAATAAGCCCTAGCAGGATTTCTATGCATTTGTTAAATGTAAGCCCTACCCTGATAATAAGACCTCCGTATTTCGGCATGGAGAGGAAGACATCCCCTGAAAATAAGCCCCAGTGTGTCTTCTTGAGAAAAAATATAAGACAGTGTCTTATTTTGGGGGAAACACGGTAGCGTTTAAATCAGTGGACTGAGGAAAGAAGGTCCACCCTCACCAGTGTGAGCAGGGACAAATCAGCTCAGGGATCACATAGAACAAAAGGGTGAAGGAAGGGCAAAGGTTTTCTCTTCTGGAGCTGGGACATCCATCTTTTCCCTCCCCGGGACATCAGAGCTCCAGGTCCACAGGCCTATAAGATTCACAGACTTGTACCAGCTCCACCCCACCCAACCTGCATCTCAGGCTTATGGCTGCATACTAAAGGTTACACGATGGTTCCTCTGGTTCTTGGCTTTCAAATTTGGATTGAATTACACCACTGGCTTTCCTGGGACTCCAGCTTGCAGATGCCATTATCATCGGACTTCCTGGGCTCCATAATCATGAACGAGGGTCTCCCGTCTTATCCAGCTGTATGTGCCCTTTTGGTTCTGTTTCTCTGGAGAACCCTAATACAGTCTCATGCACGTTAAGATCTGAGAAGCACTCATTTAGTTCTAGTACACAGGAGGATTCATTTACTCATTACCCAAACACAGCTGACTCCCCTGACAAATTGGGGGGGCAGGGCCAAAGACCTGACAAGGCACCCACAAGGTCCTCTGGAGGAAAGAGCCAGGTGGGCAGGTGATCCCGCTGCCCTCCTGCAGCCCAGGGAGAGGAAATCTGTGGTTGAAAGGCAAAGATCTTGTGAAAAAAGAACCAGAAGGTTCATGGTTAGGGAGAGATCTTTGAAAGTGTCTAGAATGGGGCAGCGCCTGTGACTCAAGGAGTAGGGCGCCTGCTCCATATACCGGAGGTGGCGGGTTCAAACTTGGGCCCTGGCCAAAAACTGCAAAAAAAAAAAAAAAAAAAAGTGTCTAGGACTACATGTTATTGATAACCACAATAAAGGAGTGCCCTTAATGGAAGGGGCTTTGTTTAAATTCCTTTAGTAAATAAGGTGCTGTACTGTTCTTCTCATGTAGTATCCCCTGCTAGATAGAAGTTTCCATGTGATGATAGTGGGTTCATTTTGGTGTTTTCTGGGTAACATAGACCCTGCCAGTGTTCAGCATGACTTCGGGTTCCAAGTAGCCACAGTCATCAAAGACGAGCCCAGGTCATCACGCAGGCCAGGCTTCAAAGGGTCTGAGGCCACAGGGAGGTCAGTTTAGATCAGAACTGGTTTTCTGAGTGAAAACTCAAATGCCACTGTGGGAGCTGAGCTGGAGGAAAGAGCCTGGAGACATGATGTGGAAGAGCATCACGGTGCAGAGGAGACAGAGAGGGCCCGAGCCTAGCCAGGGCATGAACAGAGGCAAGCAAGGCCAGAGGCATCAGGCAGCGGATGCCAGGCCTGCCTCCACACCTGAGTGACAGGCAGGGAGGGGAGATGGCCAGGCCTCTGGGTTGGGTGACCACTGTGTCTTGCCAACAAGCGAGACAGGGACCAGTGGCCACACTGTGTCTGAGGGGCTGCTAAGACTTGCCATCCCAAGGCCGAATGAACGCAGGCCAGAGAGGCAAGACTAGCATCTGGGCAGAGGGTTACTAAAGCCACAGCTAGAAGACTGAACAGAGGAGAAAGGGAGACCCAAGGAAAGATGGGGATGTGGGCAGAGGGGGCAGAAAAGGAGACTAAGAAGCTGCCAGAGAGAGAGGAGGACAAAGCAGGGGAGCCTGTTGTCAGGGGAGCGGTGAGGAAAGGGAATGGCTCCGGTGCTGAGAGCAGGGCAGCACACAACTAGTGGAAAGGTTACTGCCTTTGGCAGCAAGGACCCACCTGCACACCCACTGCTAACGAGTCAAAGGGGAGATGCAGCGGGCAGGTCCTCAGAGTGTAGGCAAACATAGGTGCTGAAAAAACCATGTTGGTCCACCTGGAAGACTAAGATAAATAATATTTCTGGATAACATCCTCTATGGCCAAGCTTTCTTTGTGGAACAAAGGTCTTTGTGGAGGCTCCCTATAACCCTGTTGTAGAAACTGCTTAAACCAGACCCAGAGGTGACCCCGGCAAGCAGCCTCTGGAGAAGAGTGTGGAGGGCAGTACAGTGAGATGCCAACTAACATAAAGGCTCCCAGGAAGAAACTCAAACTCAGGGATGTGCTTCCCAGCTATCCACACAGAAGGACCACTTGACCATTTCAAATACGCTAGTGAGCAGAGCTTTCAGAAAATATGCTAAAAATGAATTACTAGTAAAAGAAGTAAAGGATGTACAAATGCAGGCCAGATAAGTTTGTTAGTCTCAATACACAAAATTCTATTTTAATATTCATAAACTGAAAAATGAGGAAAATCACTGTTACTCTCATGATGTTTGTTGGAGCCTAAGCAGAAAGTTCCAAGTGAAATTATCCACATTAAAATCAAAACTGATACAATGAAGAGCCTGGAGACATGATGGTACCATATACCAATTTTCAAAGTTTTTAATGGGACAATTACCCTATTTTTTATTTGTTAATTTACCTATTCTGGGTTAGATCAACTACTTGTAGGAGCTAACGTATGCCTGAATTGTTTCTATATTTTATTTTAGTAACACTCCGAGTAGAGAAACCAGTCTCACACTGGTGTATTGATAGAAGTGAGGAAAGAGGTGTTAGCATAATTTTCAGCAAGCTCAGAACATTAGATTTTAACTTGTTTCCACAATGAAAGCAAAAGTATTTTCAAAACATCTTGAGTCCCCTTCAGTAGTCACCATTTCTACAATCTATCCTACGCAGTTATGGTTAAATTTAAATTATCTTTTGATAAACCATATCTACTGGATACACAGATTTCTTTTAATGGAAAATAAAATTCAAGATGTTTGATCAAATGCATAAGGCATTTGGTGATAATGTTTCCTAGATATGCAACATTGAGGTCATTATCTACTTTGTGGATAGCAACACTTTAATCATGACATGTAACATAGCAATCTCTACATTCTCTGCTTTTTAAAAACTTGTAACTTGTTTTTTGCCCTTCGCCCTGCTATCTAAAAACATGTCGTATTCCCTGACTGAGTAGAAGTTTTAATAGCCAACCAAAGAATAAGCAAACCTAGCTGTCCAACTCACACCTTTAAAGAATTGAGAACAAGCCAGTTCTCTGCCTTTAAGAAATATTTAGAGGTTATTTCTCAGTTCATTTTCCACGGAACTTTTGCCTAGATAACCATCACACCTCAGGGAGCAATACCCGTTTTTTTATGGGTAGCTTCCATGTCATATAAAAGGCAAGATAATCTTTAACACCTTTCCCTACATGTACTTTTTAAAATTTTTACATCAACTAACTACAGTTTAGTTCAGATGACATTTTTCCCCAAAGCATTCTCAAGGAAGGAAGAAGTGCCCTGATTTGCATTCTGTTGCAGGCTCCTTAATCCACGCATCTGCTCTAGAACATTCTCCTGCTATTACAACAATCCTGTCAGCAAAACAAAAATTCCAGACCTCACATTGAAAATGTAAGCCTTCAAAGTTTTATCCAGTTCAGATCAGTAATAAAGTTAAGAATTGTTCCATTCTATCAGCATATTCAAATTACACACTTACTAGAATTGCCACATTAGCCAATCTGTCTTCCAGCTATAATGAAAAAACAATAGAGTCAGTTAGGAATTTAAGTGTTGGTTTTCTGTATCATTAGCCAGTCTGTCTACATTAGACAAACACACACTTGAGCTGTCTCCTGCTATAGATTCATTCAGCATTTCCACACAAACCTTTCTCATGCAGTTATACACATAAATGTCTCAACAATCTGTATAGCAGCTTTTTATTTTTAGCAAATCAAAGTGTTACTTATAAGAAGCCTATAATACTTGTCATCTCTTTAACTGAATTCTTTCAAAGAATTCTTTTTGTTTTCAATTTTTTTTGATAGATATAAATACTGTTTTTTTATACTGATAGTCTTATCCATTCATCAGTAGTATAGTCTCACAAAATTACACACTATGGTTTGAGCAGTTTATTTGGCTAATTATAGCTACAAAAGTGAACATATGAATAAATCCAAGTGAAACTAATATAAAATCTTCTGCTCTTGAAATAACTTCCATTGTCACCATGTAATTTACTACTTACTATGGCCCATTCAAAAAAAGAGACCTTTTCTTGACCAAAAAAAAAAAAGCCAGTGAAATATGCTTTGCCTTGCCATCAGTAAATTAAGCTTACAAATAATTAATATACATCGACCAACAAGTAATATTTAGCTAATAGTTATAAATTAAGAAAGTGTCTTTATTTGCATAATTATGTAAATACATATGCAGAAAATTCTAGAAAATCTTCCAGAAATAAGTGAGTTTAGCAAAATTGCAGGATATAAGGTTAATGTACAAATATCAGTTTCATTTCTATGTAAGAGCAATAAAATTTGGAAATTTAAATTTATAATAGCATCAAAAAATGACGCACTTAGGAATACATTTAACAAAGTATGTATAAACCTGTACTCTGCAAACTATAAAACTTTGCAGTGATAGATTGAAGAATGCCTAAATGAATGGAAATGCATGCGTAAATAGACTAGAGAGTGAGTAAATTATCAGTTCTCCTCAAATTGATCTATAGATTCACTGAAATCCCACTCAAAATCCCAGATGTAAAGAAAAAAAAGAATCAACAATCTGATTTCAAAAATGTGTTATGGAAATACGAAGGACATAGAATAGCCAAAACATTTTGACAAGGAGTTTGAAGTTGAAGATAATGAAATGACAGTAATTAAGATAGTACAGGACTGGTCTAAGTATGAACCCTCAGCAATGGAACAGAACACAGAATCCATGCCTAGAAGCACACAGACCCTATCCTGTCAAGTGATTGTCAACAAAGGGGCCAATCCAACAGAAAGAGTGTTTCCAACAAATAGTGCTTCAACAACTAGATATCCACATATCATCCATAAAAATTAACTCAAACTGGGTCACAAGACCAGAAAAGAATAACTTAAATTACAAAACTATCAGAAAACAGAGAAGAGAATCTTTGTGACCCTGGGATAAGCAGGGGTCACAAAGAATTTCTTATATAGGACACAAAAAAATATGAACCTACAAATGAAACCCAGTAAACTAGGCCTCATCAAAATTAAAAATAAAAACCTCTTCTTTGAGGGATACTTAAAAAAAATGAAAAAGCCCCAGAAAGAGAGGAAATAGTCCTAATATGTATATTCTGCAAGAGACGTGCCTCCAGAATACATGAAGAGCCAAGAGCTCAGTAAGACAACCCCAATAAAAACTGCAAATACTTTGGACAGATAGTTCACAAAGAAGATACGCAGATGGCCAATAAGTATGGGAAATAATGTTTAATGTCATTTGTCATCACAGTGATACAAACTCAGTTCAAGATGAGATACAATCACAAGCCTATTAGAATTACTAATATTAAAAGACTGGAATACCAAGTGTCGGCCAGTACGTGGAGCAACTCGAACTCTCACATAGTGCTGACAGTCATGGAAATGGCATACTTGCATTAGAAAAATATTTGGTGTTTTTTTACTAAAGTTAAATTGACATTTACCATATGACCCTCCAATTCTACTTCTAGATTTTTACACCAGAAAAATGAAAGATATAAAAACTTATATACACAGGTTCACCACAGTTTTATTCATAATGGCCCTAAACTGAAAATAACCCAAATGTCAATCAGCATTTGACATTTGATAAACTGTGGGACATTCATACAATGGATTATTTATCCACAATGAATAATCATGAACTGTTGATAACACAACATGGATGGATCTGGAAATCATTATGCTGGATCAGAGAAGCCTAATGAGAAAGACTGCATTGTGGGTAAGTTCATTTACATGAAACTCTAAAAGACACCTGACCATAGTGACAGAAAGCACACTGGGGATTGCCAGTGGCCTGCGTGGGAAAGGCAGGACCAGGACAGGCCCTGGAGAACTGAGGAGGGGCGAGCAAATGTCTTGGAAACATGGACAAGTTTCAATCTTTACACCTTGATTGTGCTAGTGGCAGTTACATGGATGTATACACTCGTGAAACTCACCCACTGTCAGAAAAATGGATGCATTTTTCTGAATGTAACGTATACCTCAACAGAGTTGGTTAAAAATAAAATCCTACTTGTAACCTAGTTCTAAAAACACATGAATGGCACACAGCTTGTGCCATAAGAACTCGTGGTTTGAGTCCAGCAGTGTCCAACCTGTTTTCCATCCTGGTCAAAAAGATTTGTCTGTTGATTGCTGGCTTGGATACTGTGACAATATTACATTATAAGGACAGTTTCTAAGTGCTTACTCTCACTTTCTGTACTTACCTGGCTGTGAACCGGTAACAATTCTGAAATCAGTAGCATCTATAGATCATACTTTGAGTAGCCCTGTACTAGAACACATGGCTGGAATATTCTAGGGCCAATAAAATCCTATTGTGTTGAATTGAATAAATTTATTAATCTCTTCTCTTCCTGCTAAAAGTAATGCTGAAGCTCATTCCCATATAGGGAAGTTTGGTGACATTCAAAATAAAGTAGTAAAGTGAGTGAACTTGAAGTGGAAAGGAACTTAAGCTCTAAAAGGAAAATTGTTACTGACTAATCCTGTGTAATTCTTTGAGGTTTAAATGAGTAAATATTTAGGGGAGTATGATAGGCAGAAACCTAAGGTGACCCCCAAGATCCCTTCCCTGTATAATCTCATCCCCTTGAATGAGGGTCAGATGCATAATATTATGGAATGTCATCACAGCAATTAGGTTGTAGTATATGGAAATGAGGGGATTTTGCAGATAAATTTAAGGTCCTGCATCCATTTACGTTGGTTATTTGTTTTTTGAGACAGAATCTCACTCTGTTACTCTGGTAGAGTGCCATGCCCTCATAACTTACAACCTCAAATTTGGGGGCTTGAGCAATCAATCCTCTGGCCTCAGCCTCCTGAGTAGCTGGGACTATAGGCACCATCACACCCAGCCAGTTTGTCTATTTGTAGTAGAGACAGGGTCTCACTCTTGCTCAGGCTGGCCTTGAACTCCTGAACTCAAGCAAACCACCTACCTCCCACAGCGCTAGGATTATGGGTATAAACCACCACACCCAGCCCTCAATCAAAAGAGATCTTATGCTAAGGTAAGGCTTAAGAGAAGGTTTGAAAGAACGATACTTCCAGAACAAGAGCAGAGTTTGAGAACATCCACCTCACCGTGCCCTACACCAAGCCTGGGTTACAGAAATGGCTTTGCTCAAGATTCAATGTGTGGGCCTAAGACATTAAGACATTTGAAACAAATGAAGGTAATGGGAAACAGAAAGATGAGGCTTTAAATGTAAAAGGCAGAGAATCATAAACCCAAACATAAAAGCTACCTACCCCTGGCACTTCCCCTAAATGAGGTCCTAGCATATGATAAAGAGCATGGAATGAAAGTTAAGACACAGCCAGTATTCTATGACTTAAGCATGTGCTTTTCAAAAATTGTAAGAAGGTTGGCTCAGTACCCATAGCTCAGTGGTTAGGGCGCCGGCCACATACACCAAGGCAGATGGGTTCAAACCCAGCCCAGGACTGCTAAACAACAATGACAACTGCAGCAAAATATAGCTGGAAGTTGTGGCAGGTGCCAATAGTCCCAGCTACTTGGGAGGCTGAGGCAAGAGAATCGCATAAGCCCAAGAGTTTGAGGTTGCTGTAATCTGTGATGCCACAGCACTCTACCTAGAGTGACAAAGTGAGATTCTGTCTCAAAAAAAAAAAAAAAAATGTGAAGGTGCCATTTACTGTCCTCTGCAGTTGACAGTGACCCCTGGGCACACACAAAGGCTTGGTCCCACCTGCCTGTTCCTCTCCTTCCATGTGTGACCCTTACATGGCCCACAGAAGGATTCAAGTGTTCCCTGAGATCACATCTGCCCCGGATGGCTGAAGTATCCCTGCCTCCTTTTGTAGGAAAAAAAGACCTTTAAGATATCTTAATCTCATGGTTTTTTTCCCCAATCTCCCAGTCTACTGAAGTTAAAGGAATCAAAAGATACAACTCACCAACTTCTGAACAGAAAACACCAAAATTGACAGTCCCATTTAAAATTTTAATAAGGGAGAGAGAAAGAAAAGTCTTTAAACTAGCATCCAGCTGGCTCTCTGTAGACTCTTTGTATAGTGGATTTTAAATTACAGATCAGAGTAAAACAACATGGGCAAAAATAAAGAGTAATCAGGGCCCCTTTCTGAAGAAAATCTCCAGGACGACCGTGGTCCTGAAGGTCCCCGGCTGCCCACGCCAGCTGTAATAACTGCTCTCAGTTCCCTGAGAGGCAGAACTTGCTTGGTCAAACAAAGCTATGATTACTGGAAAGCAGAAATGCTCAAAAAGAATCACCAAAAGGAGAAAGGATTTTTTTTTTTAACTCCTATTTATCCAATGGGGTCAACCGTTATGATTACACGCAAAATTCCTTCTTGGGGACATAGTCCACATACCGCGTGTCTCCTTTGCCATTCTCTTCAGTCACAGTGTGTTTTTCAAGGAACAAGTTTATTTTCTTATGACAGTTACAGTCAACAAAAGTTGCTCTCTGCAAAACAGTCGTGGTTTCTCTTGCTTCTCTGGTAACTTCCTTAGGCCTTCCCACTTACAGGACAGTCATATCACGGTTTCCTTTTTTAGTGTTACATAACCCAAATTACAGTGATAAACTCTTCTCTAAACCATATGTTAGTGGCTCTAAAATTACAACAAAAATGTAGATTGTCCAGTACAGCAGAATCTAAGATTTGGAAGGGAACCTCAGAGCCACCAAATTCAATGCTTCAAGGACCGAAGACATAAGCCCCAAGCCTGCCATCAGGCCTGCTCACACCCAAGACAAATCTGTCCACCAGGAACCTCAACCCACAGGGGTAGTGCTGCCTGCAGCCACCATCCAGAACAGGCCTGCTCCTTCCTAAGGGATAAACCTGAAAGTTGGGAAGAGGCTTTGCACACTCCTGCTGGTTTCCAGGCCAGGCTTTCCAAGCCCTCTGGCCATCCAACACCCTCCCCCGTTCCCATTCAGAATACTCTCAAGACAGGGCTTACAGAGCACTAGAACCTAGAGCTTTATAGGCCATCTCCTCCTATAATGCCTTATGTTACGTAAACGTAGTCAACGAAAACACAGAGGTTTTCTCTTATAAAATGCTGTTTTTTCAAGTGTCTTTCCATAGCCATGTAATAAAATCTTTAACCTAGGAAGCAGGATATTTCTTTCCATTTGTTTCACCTTTTTAGTTGATTTCAACCTATCAAGATTTTGATTTTGGGCTCAGCGCCTGTGGCTCAAGTGAAGGTGCCAGCCACA
>NW_003852407.1:15494586-15495938 GCF_000181295.1 Otolemur garnettii
ATTTTGACTTTGTCAAATTCCAATCAGTTCTGTGTCACCTGTGATTGTTTCTGAACATGCTCTCAAGGTATAGGACCCTAATTTTTTTTTATAAAAACATGACAGCTTTTTGGCATCCAGTTGGTTTTATTCTGGTGATTCAGAACAGATCATTTTTAAATAAATTTGTAGGTAGCAACTCCATCTAGCCCGCAAGGATGTTAACAAGAGTCCCTATCAAATCTATCCCTCAAAACACGATCTACCAGCCCACTGTTATGTCCAGTCTGAAGTTGGCTTAGCACTATTTACTCCCAGCTAACCCATGTTTATTCCTAGTAATTATGCAATCATTTAAAAATGCTCACAACGTGCTTGTCAATTTGCCCCAAAATTTCATTCTAATTCAATAAACTACTAATCATCTACTGTTTACTATTTTGTGCAGATTTTACTAGAGAGCACTGTCAGACTTTCAGAAATTAAACTTTTTCAGCCTTGTTTATTCTTATTTCTAAAAACTGGCTTATTTCCCCAGCCCTAGTCTGTGACAAACAGAAATCACACACTATGAATTAACCTCTAATTTACAGCACTGACGCCAAGGAGCTGTCCAAGTCTTTTTTTCTCTTTGAAATGAAACCCCTTCAACTACAAGAAGAGATGAAATTATTTCCTATTTTGAGTCTTTCACCTTTACATCCAGAACCTCAAGGTCTCTGGAGACAAACACTAAGGTTTGGTGCCCAAGTGAGGTAACAAGTGCCTATTCCCACCAACAAGAGAAAAAGCCTCAGAAGATGACCCTGGGCCACCAGCAGATAAGCTCCCAGAAGGCTTGCTTCTCACCTTTCCTTACTGCAAAGTAGTAGTAAGGAAAGATTCCTTACAAGATTCCTCCCCAATGCTGGCAACAGTATGCTACTCTCTGGGCAGTTCAAGGGACAAGAGAGTCCTCTGCTCCGAGAAGTGCCCCGTGTCCTTACACGGCAATGCTGGCGCAGAGCTGCTCCTCCCTGCCGTCATCCTGCATGCCTTCAAGCCCTCTGCAAGGTGTTCATCTCCTTTTCACCTTGGTCCCCTTGGTTATTTCTCTCATCTTAAGAATCCCTGGGCTGGGCTCCACGGTTCATGCCTGTAATCCTAGCATTCTGGGAGGCTGAGGTAGGCAGATTGCCTGAGCTCAGGAGTTTGAGACCAGCCTGAGCAAGAGCAAGACTCCATCCCTAAAATTAGCTGGGCATTGTGGCAGGCGACTGTACTCCTAGCTACTCAGGAGGCTGAGGAAAGAGGATCACTTGAGCCCAAGAGTTTGAGGTTGCTGTGAACATTGATGTCATGGCACTCTATCCAGAGTGACAAAGTGAGACTCT
>NW_003852407.1:15495958-15527869 GCF_000181295.1 Otolemur garnettii
AAAAAAAAAAAAAAAAAATCCTTATCCTTTTTAGCCAACAAGCTAAAAAGAAACATTTTTTATAGCAATCCCCTCCCCCCTGTATTGGAGGAATGAGTTTTATTTGTAACAAACAAAACAGATGATTGCTTCAAAGTAAAAAGTCAGGAGAGGGGTCCCTCTGCGGCATATTGGTTGTCTAGAAGAGCTAAGTCCTTCTGTCCCCCAGCCCACTTGGAGCCTGGGAACTGGGTGTTTTTACACCCATTTGCTGGGGCTCTGAATCTCATTAGTTATAAACCTACTCAGCTCTTCCTCTCCCTTGCCCACTGAAGTTTGCTAATCTCCTAAGTTCAGTAGACATTAATACCATCCGGGGGTCACTCCATCTGCCTCCCACAGACCAAACCCTAAACAAGCCCCATGTGTCACAGCCTTGCTTCTCACAGCACAGTCGGACATTGCCGTTTGGGTCTGTCAGACGTCCTGGGTCAGGGCCTTCTGGGACAAACGGGCTTCAGCTTCCCCTTGGACCTCAAAATCCCACAAGCAGCGCTATCCCTAAGCCAAAATTTCACGTGGCAGTATCTGGTGTCTCTACTGCTACTCCAAGCAATGACGATGTTCATTCAGCCCCTTAATTATTCTCAACTGACTGCAGTCGAAACACGTTTTCGGTTTCCCTGTGCCCAGCCCAACCAGCCCATACTGTCTTTTGAACACATGTTCTCACAATCTTGCTTGAAAATGTTGACACCCAGTGACCTCACCTCTCTGGCTAGGGCTGACTAGACCAGGAAAACAAACCAATCAAATTCCTCAAAGTCAGAAAGAGGTCAGGGGTGGTCCCTTGAGGCTCGGTCAGCAGAGGAAGTCAGGGGGTGTGGCGCTTGTGCCAGGAGAAGGGGGGATGAGAGACATCTGATAGGCAGGCAGACCTGGCTTTCCAGGTTCTTGAGGACCTCATTTCCTGTGCCCTCCCTCTCAGAAGGCCTGGCAGCTCTGCAGTGCCTGTCCTATAAGACACCCCCATATTCTTACAGTAAGCCTCCTCTACTTTAGTGGGCCTGCGTGGGGGCTGTGCTTCTCCCAGGAAAGTGTGAACCTCCATCCTTCCTCTGAGAATGAAGAAAGGAGGCATTCTGCAATTTGCCAAAATGAGAAAATGATGACCTGATCGATTTGATGTGTACTACACAGGCACGCTTACCACTTTAGATGTGCTGAGGGGGTGGGGGAATATAAATATGATCCCCCTCCTCTAAGTTTTTCATCTGGCTGGGGCGTCAGGAGTAACCCAAGCAAAAATTAAGGAGAATTTAAAACACAGTAACACATATATGCCTTAGAGATGACCTACAGAATGAGTGGCAGCCATAGCCACGGCTGTTCCCTGCAGGGGCTGACCAACAGCGGACAGGACAGGTGAGGAGTTCCTTACCCAGGACCTAGGGGGTTGCCCACAATGTGGACAGGCAGGAAAACAGAGGCATAATATTTCAGTACTCCTAACTGCAACCCACTGGAACATATACCTCGGTCATGTGTCTTTTTCAAAACCTATTTTGTATCCTAATTGTTAAGAATCCCTTTTCAGAAATAATTTTTTGAAAATTACTTGTGGTAATTACGTTCATTGTGGATAACTCGTCCAGTGACAACGCCTACAATAGTTCTTAATTCAGAATGACTTATTAACCACGTATCATTGTTTTTAATGAAATCATTCAAATATGTCATCCATTTGTCTATCTACCCACCCATCTACCCATTCCACAAATGCTGACTCAGTGTACCACAGGCATGGACAAAGATAAAACCCAGCCATGACCTATGAAAAGCCCTGGAGCCACTTACAGAGTCAGCCATATGAGCTGGTAGCTGCAGCCCAGGGTATTGAGTCCTTGAGAGCAAAGTTGACAAAGATCTGGGATAAAAGAGAATAAAGCAACTAAATTTAGCCTGAAGGATTTGGAGAAGTCTTCCCCAAAGTAATAAAACTTGAACCAGATTTTACAGGAAAGAATGGGGCATTGCCTTTAGGGAGAAGGAAAGACATTATTACTATATTATTGTATGAAAATATACAATAATAAGGGCTGGGGAGTGCCCTGAGAGGTAGCAGGAGACTGACCACAACAGGGGACATGTCTACTGATTCTGCAGATAGCAGGAGCCAGGAAGAATCATTTCTTGGCAGGACAGAGGCAGGATCTGATCTGGTTTAAGAAGAATCCTTCTGCTGCAAATATGATTTTCCTCATCTCATAGTTACATTTAAAATCTATGCCTTTGGCTCAGCGCCTGTGGCTCAAGTGGCTAAGGCGCCAGCCACATACACCTAAGGTGGTGGGTTCGAATCCAGCCCGGGCCCACCAAACAACAATGACAGCTGCAACCAAAAAATAGTCAGGCATTGTGGCAGGCACCTGTGGTCCCAGCTACTTGGGAGGCAGAGGCAGGAGACTCGCTTGAGCCTAGGAGTTGGAGGTTGCTGTGAGCTGTGATGCCATAGCACTCTATCCAGGGTGACAGCTTGAGGCTCTGCCTCAAAAAAATAAAATAAAATAAAATCTATGCCTTCTACATTCTAGATTGTTATGCCATTTGTAAATTGTTTTTCGTCTAAATATATAATCTTCATTATTCCAAGTACAGATTTGTTTTTACTAAACCTTTTAGAACTTAATCACTTCTGTTTCAAATTTCCTCCCATATTTTCCTAGAAACACCACAACTCAACATATGCCTTACGTATAACGGAGTCAGGGGAAGGCCATGAAGATGGCCCAGGATTCAAATCCTGCCTGTGCCATCCTGGCTTTGTGTCTTTATTTCTAAAAATAATTGAATAATTCCTATCTCACTGGTTGGTGGGTAATGATTAAACGAAGCCATTTGCTATGGGACTTTGGGCACACTCTTTGAGTTTTATGTAAAATGAAGAAAATAAGAAAACCAACCTCAGGAGTAAATACTAAATGAGACAGAACAAGTAAAAGAAAATCCTCAGTGCGTCAAATGCAACCAGTCCAGTGCTTACAAGAAGGTAGAAATCAAACAAACATTCATCCCTTCCTCAAATATACTTCAAATATTCTTGGCTCCTCTGATAGAAACGGGCACCAGTTAATGGATGGAAAGCCCAACACAAAAGCAGTTAGGCACCTGCTCCCACAATTTCTCAGGCTCTGCTCTCCTGGGTACCAATCCCACTGTTGTTTTTCACTTACATCTCCATCCCTAGTTCCTAAAGGGCAAGGAAATGAGTCCTCTTAATTAGCATCAGACAAAGCACAATGCTCTCAACAAAAGGAGACATGAGCTCTGCATCCAAAATCCCAGGGCCACCACTTGTCAGCTGCATCACTCTAAGTTACCTGCCTATGACTCAGTTTCCTCATCTGAAAGATGAGAAAAATAACAGCACTTACCAGCTAGGGCTATTATGAGGATGGAAATGAAATAGTGTATGTGAAGTGCTTCCCAGAGTTCCAGCACTAAGTTATATATGCTTAATTATAGTTTTGTCATAGGTACACACTCAATACAGGCTTTCCTTTGCTGAGCACTAACCATATACACATATTAAATATACATACAATAACTATCAAATCATAATACTGTAATATACACCTATTAAATATATATAAGATTAATAACTATCAAATTGTAATAAAATACTGAAAATATCAAATTATAATAAAATACTGTAAAGATTCCTGTGTATATGAGACAGATATTTGATATCTCTCTCAAGTATCTTATTATCCTGTAGATCTTACCAGTCTCATTATATTTTTTTCTTTCCTTATTAAATAGAGAATGCTGGCTCGGCGCCTGTGGCTCAAGCAGCTAAGGCGCCAGCCACATACACTTAAGGTGGCGGGTTCGAATCCCCAGCCCGGGCCCGCCAAACAACAATGATGGCTGCAACCAAAAATGGCCAGGCGTTGTGGGAGGCACCTGTAGTCCCAGCTACTTGGGAGGCTGAGGCAGGAGACTCGCTTGAGCCCAGGAGTTGGAGGTTGCTGTGAGTGTGATGCCATGGCACTCTACCCAGGGGGATAATAACTTGAGGCTCTGCATCAAAAAAAAAAAAAAAAAAGAGAATGCTCACCTTTTTCCCAAAGGAAGCATCTGTGGCTCCTCTTTGGCATATCTGAATTGCCAACTTTACTACTCTTTTGTGTTGGGGCCATTATCAAGTCAGATTGGGGTGACTTGAATACAAGCACTGTAACACCAAGACAATTGATCTGATAACTGAGAAGTCTACTAAGTGACTAATAGGTGGGCACTGTCTACAGGAAGTCCCCAAGTTACAAACATCTGACTGATGTATGATTCATACTTGTGATCAGAGGCTGTTACAAGTAGTTGGTAAATGTACCTTTTCCAACTCAAAAACACACACACAGAGAACGTATCTTGCTTATAACCTGAGGACTTCCTATTCAGCATAGAGATGCTGGTCAAAGGGACATTTTTTGAGTCTAGGGCAGGACAGTGAGATTTTATCACATTACTCAGAAAAGTGCACAATTTGAAACTTACGATTTCTAGAATTTTCCATTTAATATTTTCATACTATTGGTAGCCACGGGTTAACTTATTTATGACAGAATATGGCCATAAAAATAAATCCTTATTTCCAGCAAAAGATCTAGGTGCTGAGGACACTAATTGAACCATCATGAGGCTCTGTCCCTAGGTGCTGACATTCTAGCAGGAAAGGCAGATGAGGGGGCAATAAACATAAGCATAAAACATCAGCAATTACACTCAGTCAGTTCTGCTACAACAGAGATATATATTCCCCCAAATCACCATGGTATGCAAAAATCTCACAAAAACCAGAGGACATACGGGGAAAAAAAAAGAGAAGCCTAGTAAGAATTACAGCACAACACACCGTCCTTACTCACCTGATCTGGCCCCCAATGACTTTGTATATACAATGACACTCAGTGCAGCATTGTTTACTATGGCCAAGAATAGACAACAAACTATCCAACAGACTATGGGTTAAAGATTCCTGTGTACATGTAATAGAATTTTATTCAGCCATGTGGACATAGGAAGCTCTTGATTTACTAACATGCAAAGAACCCTTAGAAATACTAAGTGAATAAAAGAATGTATATATTACTTTTCCATTTCTAAAAGGGAGAGTAAATTATATGTAATTTTTCTTCATCCATAAAAATGTGGGGAGTTAACAAGGATTGTGTGATGGTCGACCGGGAAGGTTAGGGGAAGGAAGCAAACTGCATAGCCGCAAGTGAGAGGGAAGGAATGGGTGAGACATTTGCTAGGAATCATTCTATGCTTTTCAGAGTTGCACCCCCGTGAATGTGCCACCTTTTCAAAAAATTTAAATACAAAGGAGGGCTCTGGGGCATACCTGCCCCATGCAGCCCTGGCAGTCCTCTTCCCAGCTCCATTGCAGCCCAGAGGCTCCCCCCACCCATTTCTATGCCACATTTTATAGTTCTCTTTTCAGGTTACATCCTCCCCATTACAGACTGCCCATCCACACAGGTGCTGCCACCCAGGAGCTAGAGTGCTCCTGCCATCCCCTAGCAACTGGCATGGGACCCAAAGCCACCACAAACATTCATGGCAGTTCCAGATGGCTATCAAAGTTCTATGTCACTGTTGTTTTCTTGTTGACTGCTGATTCTAGAATATTATTCCAAAATATCTGCAGCCAATCCCCCACACCCAGACTCAGAGCCGCATTTATATGTTAACAACAGTATATATCATCTTTTATTGCTCTGAAAGATTTTCTAAAGGGAGAAAAAAATTAAGCCAGTCACCACTTACTGTAATTCTTCATTCTAAAATTAAATCCATAAAAAGATGTTAATCTTAGGAACAATCTCAGTTTTGTTTTAGGTTGCAACATTTAAGATCCTTGAAATACCAACTCATAAACTCTTGGTTCAACTGAAATAAAGTTTTCAGAGCCAACTACCCCCCATCCTTATGAAAGAAGCCATCTAGCTGCCTCATCAGTGACTACTTGAATGGGTATTTGAAATTTCAAAAATATCTTTTTATGTTATCTAAGCATAAAAGTTAAACTTAGTTCAATTGTGTACACATTTTCTCACACATGAACCTCACATAACAAGTCCAATTAATCTATATTTCCTTTTTTTTTTTTAGTTTTTTATATTTCTTTTAGTTTTTGAAACATGCCCGGGAGTAGCTTGTTTTTGAGCTTATTACCACAGTAAGTTCAACCAGAATAGTTTCAACCTCAGTGAAAACTAGAAACAGGTGAAGAGCCCAAGTGCCAGTCCTATCAAGACCTGTGACACTGTCTTTCCTGATGGCCACTACTGGTCTCTGGCTGAGCATTTGGGTGAGTCATGGCCATATTTAACCTCACCATTTGTCTTCTGGGTAAAAAAAGGGTGGGGGTAAAAGAGACAGTGATAAAAATCAAAAATCCAGCACCTCTGTGAAGTCAACGGCTGAAACAAAAGACTAGTATGTCACGTAAATACTAAGTGGAGAGATCTCTGAACTGTAAGACTTCCTACTTAACTTCCTGCACTGCCACCAGTCACACTCCAAAGTCGTAAAGCTGCTGGAATGGCAAAGAATTTATCAACCATCTAAGCTAACTGTAGATAAGTTAAAGAAACTAGCTAAATACTGGGGGGCTCCTCCCTGACTCTTTCCCATAAGCTAGTTCTTTCTTTAAGCAAACATTGCTCTTAGAAAATCCTATTAATAAATAGCAGTGAGAAAATATCAAATGCCAAATTTTTATCTGGTGTCACGGAAGGGTTTGTAAGAAACCAGCCTTCACGGAAGGGTTTGTAAGAAACCAGCCTTCACGGAAGGGTTTGTAAGAAACCAGCTAACAAGAGGTAGGCACATGCAAAACTGTTCCCTTATTTAATAGAGCCTTAGGTCCCACACTGCATCCCCCTCCCCGCCCCCTGACAGCACACAGACACTGGCATGGCACCAAGGATGAGCAGGCTGGCACTGAGAAATTCTCCAGCCACACCATAAGGGGGTGCTACCGTGTCAGGTGGCAAGTGAGAGCTATGATTCCAGACTGGCTCGCTTCATACAGTTCAAGTTCTATGTGTTCACAGTTGGTTCATGACCTCAAAGCTGTAAGTGTCAGTCTGCATAACACTCGACTGTATTTGCTAGTCACAGACCACTCTCTCCAATGTAGCTCGTCTGCTTACAGGTGTACATCAATTAATCCAACCCTGACATGCATCTGGTGCTGTCACAGAGGACTGAGAGGGTGTGCACAGATCAGCATAAGTCCAGTATAACTATAAGGCAAGCGCAGGGCTCACATCCTCCCTTTCCAGCCTCTATGGTCAAAGGCACTCAGTTTCAGAAATAGTTAAGCCTGGGCAGAGACAGAAGAGTTAATCAAGCATAACTGAGCCCAGCAATCTGTTGGGAGCTGTTAGGTGCCTCTGAAAGTCATGTAGGTCAATATGGTATCTTTTTCAAGAAGAGGGGCAAAGCCTTTCTCAGCCCTATTTTTAGATCTTCCCAGTAGACCAGGCATACTCCAGAGCTAACACTCCTCAGCAGACTAACTCTGTGATTCAAGCATCTGTTCTTCTGGATATAAAAAGGTAAAAAAAAATATGCACTTTCTTCTCTTTGGCTGTCCCTCCCTGGCCACATGAAACAACGCTGGCCCAAGGAAGCCCTCCTGCCTCCGGAGTTTATCGGACACATTAACTCCCTATTTATAGACCCCATCCACCCATTACTCCGGCACTTAAAAGTGCATGCGTTACTCCTAATCCCGTGTCAGCACAGATGCAGGTTTGCTTTCTGCATTTGCTCTTAAGGGAAACCTAAAAATTACAAGTAACAAGTTGCTACAAGGCTCCTATTGAAGAGCAGCATTCTTTCCTTCCATGGTTTATGTCAATTCATGAAAACATGTGTGAAGCATCTGCCTTTTTATTTAAACAGAAAGCAAGAGCTCAGATTGCTGTGCTGTGGCATTTTGTGCACAGCTAAATCGGGAGCTCCATCCCTGGGAGGGGCACACTGGAGTTGGGTCACTACAGCTGCCCTGGCCACCAGCTGTCCAGGAGGTCTCCACTTGAACCCAAGTCAACAACAGAGCAAGGCCAAGCAGAGAAAAGAGTAATAATTCCTTGTGACTGCATGGCTTGAAAGTTGGATTCTTAAGTACCATTTGACCAAGGAGAAAACAGAAAATTATATTTTTAAATTCCTTTGAATACACACCAGTGTTATTTCACAACATTTTCCTTGAATTTGATCCTGGGTAAGAATTTTACATGTTTATAGCCAGATCTGCTGTAAACTAATAAACCATAATTTTAACATTGGAAGTTCTGTTTAGAACTGTACACTTTTTTACCCTTCCTTTCTGTTAATTCCTCCCAGACCACTGTTTTCATGTTTATGAAAATAAAATTTACATTTATAGCAAGAAAATGCAGGTGCTGATTTTTAACAAAAAGTCCAACTTATGTCACACAGTAAAAAGTAGGCAGCGAAAGTCAACACATTGTCACTTCCCTTCATGCACTTTTTATCATCACGAGCTTAAATCCCTGTAACATCAACTTCACCGCAGTACAGGACAAGAGTGTCAGCAAATCGTCCCAGTGAAAACTAACAAGTGTCATTTTGGTGACTATGATTGCATCTTATAATATGCATAATTATATGCATTAACATACCTAAGGCTTTTCCTTTTTGTAAAAAGTAATATTTTTCAGCCTAAATTTCTCAAAGTGGTAACCCTCAATTTAAAAACAAAAACACATCTGAAGCCACATAATTTTCCAGGACAGTTAATAGTAGTTGATTTTATGCATTTTGAGAAAATGGAAAGTTGATAAAAGAAATTAAGGCCAACATGATAATCTTCTGTAAGGCAGCTCATTTGCTGAGTGGCTTAACTGTTTCCCAAACATCTGGGGAGGGGATGTCCATTGAAGGTGCCACATATAATCTCATGAAATAAAGGCACATGAATATATACTCTGGTTTTCTCCAGTCCTCTCCCCCAAGGTGGGTGTGGGGACACAGGGACGGAAACAGAATTAAAGCAGTAGACCTCCTGTTTTAAACTGGAAGGAATAAGGAGATAGGGCTGGCAGGAGGAGGAGGTTGTACGCTATTCTAAGGGCACAGAGGTGGCCGGAAGGCAAGTGGGTAGGGGCTGGCTTCGAAAGGTCTTAAGCAGCAGAAAGTCCCAGTCAGATCTGCGTTTCAGGGAGATCACCCTGCTAAGTGCCTGGAGGAAGGGCTGTCAATGAAGCCACAGGAAGAGTATTGCAAAAGTCCAATGTAGAAGTGCCAAGAGCCGCAAGTTAAGGTGCCAGCTCAAAGGGCTCATGGAATAACATTGCAAATCAAGATCGTATATTCTTAAGAATTTAGAGATCAAATAAAGTATCATTAACACAACAGTTGTGGAAAGTGCCCTAAGGTGTGTACTGTGGTTTAGTCACCCATGTGCAGCACAGTCCACAGCTCCAGGACAACAGAGATGCCCATGACAGTTTGTTAGGGACGTGTCATACTTCTTAAGTAACATCAACCCACCTGTACGTACTTCAGTGTAATCACAGATGGTTAGGATATGACACCCACGTATATGGTGTTCAGCTATTCAATTCTCAAATTTGCTTCTAGATGATTTGAGCGAGTCATCTGTTTAGGTCACCAAATTTCATCACCGACACATTTCCCCTTTTCTTACAGGGTTGCTGTGGCATGGAAGGGAGAAATGTCACCTGCATTACACAGTCTTGGAAAAAGAATCACTTGTCAATAGACGAATGACTGAAATTAAGAATACAAAACTGAACATAAGCCAAAGTTTAGTATTTCTTTTAGGATTTGAGAAACACACTGATAATTTTAATCCTACTAGAAATGACTTACTTGGGCTTATGCTAAATATTTAATGCGGCCTGATAAACTTTAAAACATCAACCAATGAAGTATTTAGTTCCTAAATGAAACAGTTCAAACAAAATGACTCTGTAAAGGAACCATGTGTCATCAGTGACAGGTTGAACCATATAATTTAAATTTTAATGATGGATGAATAAATCTCTGTACACTGAGATGTGTTGTTGTTTTTTTTTTTTAATCTAATTTTCTTCCCTTCTCTTGGACAACCTCATCAATCCTCACTGCACTCCCCTCCTTCTCGCTGTTGCCATTGTTGATCTCGGCCTTACAGTTCCCTCCTGATTTTGCTGATTTTCTATAAACTAGAAATGAGATCACAAATCTGATATGCAAATAAGAGCAAGCCAGGATCAAGGCAGGGCCTTTTCCTGTGCAGAGTTAATAAGCGCTAACACAATCCCCACAGCAAATCCACTTCGACTCTCCTCCCGCCCCACCTCAGCCCACACTGCCCACAGGAAACAAAGGGCTCTTGGCAGAGTCATCACCCCTCCCCGGCAGCACTGTGACGATCTGCCAGCAATGGCACTCAGAAACGGAGGTGCCATCACCCCTCCACTGCAGTCCCTGTTTCTTAGCCTCCCAACCCACCCCCATACCGGGCAGCTCCCTCAGCTTTTCAGGTATTCATGTCTTGTCTGGGAAAAGAGGCTCTGCCCTACCCCAACAGAGGGCAGGTTAGACATCAGGTAGCCCCATGTGAGCTTGGCAGGAGTCCCCTTGTGCCCTGTACTGCTACCAGCCACATGCTTCAATCTGACCTCTGCAAGCTTCCATTTCCCCACCCTAAACTTACTGTCACCTGTCCAGTGGGCTGAGGTCAAAGCTTCTGAAATCCTCTACTCAGGCCCAGGCCAGACAATATGCTCAATAAATGGTTAGAGTGATGGCTATTAATGTCAACTCACTGCCATCATCACAGGCAGCCAGCAAAGGCCACTAGCTCATCCTCCAAGGCCCAGCACATGATTGGCACCAACAAATGCCTGGGTGAGTTGACAGAGGAAGACAGGTGGCCAAGACTTCAGGTAAGGCAGGTGCTCCACTGGCATGATGGAGAACCTTGAGCTACAGAATTCATTCTGCTAACTATAATAGGCAGAAATGCATGGTGCCCCCATAAACGACACATAAGACAACAGAAAGAGATGGACATGCTGTGGTAGGAAGGACTTGGTCTGCAGCTTCTACTAGTAATAGGACTTTGATGTCAATGAACTTGACTTTCTTCATCTTAAGACAGGAATAACTCACAGCTAAGTGGAGCAGCTGAGCTCATGGACATCCATGCAGCCACTGTGCTTGACACATGGTATGTTCTGAAGAACTTAGTCACATTTCCTCTCATCTTGTCTTTCTCCCAGAAACTGTCTAGTGTGCAAAATAAGGCAGATCTAGTAAGTTAAGCATGCTCCGCTGAAAAACCATAAAGCCGCAAGTACTCCTTTTGAAACTATTGAACGCTTCTGTAAATGTTGCTAAGCCCCACTTAAAATAAGTCTTTAAAATGAAATTTTTAAATTATATAGACAAATCTATAGAGAAAGAAGGTATATTTGAGGTTACAGGGTGGGAGGGATGAGGAAGATTGGAAGTTATTGCTTAATACTTGCAATTTCTGTTAGAGAAAATGAACAAGTTTTGAAAATACTTTTTGGTGATGGTGGTATAAAATTGAATGTAATTAATCCACTGAATTGTACAACTTAACAAGGTTAAAAGGGTAAATGTTTTTTATATGTACATATATAACACTCTACTATATTAAGAAAATGTTTTACTTAAGATCTATGTAGGACATTGTGAGTTTGGGAGAGTAAGAGGAAAACAGGTATTTTGGTATAAACGTAAGTGGTGGTGGGTCTTCACATTGGCCAGAATGAAAATCTAGGCCATCTAACATTGTGGGAATGTCCCTACTTGATAACCTTGACTCTCAAAGAAGGTCGCCACTGGCTTCACATTATGTGTATTTCAGCCCTATTTTTATTTGGTGACCAAGCAGAAAATGCTCCTTGCTCCACTCAGTGGGGCTGGCCCAAGCACACAACCCAGAGAAGAACCAGCTGCCACGTTCCTAGGCTCCAAGTCCAGTGGGTTGCAGTTTCAACTGTTTTCCTCAGGGGAAACATTATAGAAACTTCAAGGGGGGCCAAAAGGGGTTCCATGCACGTGTTCTTGAAGGGAGCTGAACACAGGCAATACTGAGCTGCAAACTTGGGAAACAAGCTCCTGCCCTGCGCAGGCAGGACATCTCATCTACCCACCACCAACACGACTTTTTGTTTTGTTTAGCAGCGCAGGGCCAGGACTGAACCTGTCCCAGTGCACGGGGTCAGCACTCTAACCATTGAGCTACGGGTACCCAGCTGACGCAACTTTTCTTGAAGCTTCTTTTTCTTAACACAATCTTACAACAACATTGGACTTACACTGAAAAACATAAGGAAAAGTTCACCTTTATGACAAGTTTCTGATAAATATTGCTGACAACTAGGGTGCCTAAATTATGCAATACTGTTTCTTAAAATAGTGCAGTCCTCTGTTCTGGCTACGCCTGTCATCAGCTCTTCACTTGTGTCTTTCACTGAACAAAGTTTCACCATGTGCCCATGATAGGCAGTGGTCCTGGACAGGCTCTGAGGACTTCAGGCTCTTCCCTCACTGTGACAGGTGTTTGGGAAACAAGTTCTGAGAAAACACGCTACCAGGAAGATGAGAAAAGTCTCACAGCCTGCATTCCTTTTTATATATTGGCTTTTTATGCTCTTTCCAACGTGAGACTTCCATACTTAACCAACATTTTTTAATCTTAATGTTATTCCACAGCACATTTCTTCAAATCAAAACAAAAAATCTGAAATGATTGTAGCAAAGAGTATTATGACTTTCATAAAATTGCTTTAAGAACAAATTCTTCTCTCTATCTTAGTTTTCCTTTAAAGGGAAGAATGAGTTCATCTGGGCAACTCTTCTCCAGAATCATTTTTACTTTTACGTGAGGAAAATAGCACGATATCTTTCCAAGATATATAGATAGCTTTCCCAGCTGTTCAAGAATAAGTCTGATTTTATTCCTTGCCAACTTGTCAATCACCCAGATTTTAAATTATGTGCATTTCAAATTATGTGCATTTCAGCCCCATTTTTATTTGTGTTTTAAGACTCGTATCACCTTTTCCTTTTGGAATTAGCCATATTTCTAAAAATTTTGGTTTAATTTTTTCTCTTTTTTTTTTTTATTAAATCAGAACTGTGTACATTAATGCATTTACGGGGTACAATATGCTGATTTTATATACAATTTGGAATGCTTACATCAAAGTGGTTAACATAGCCTTCACCTCACTTAATTATTGTGTTAAGACTAAATGCTAGAGCTAAAATAATTTTCTTGGTATGTAGCTTTTTTTTTTCAAATTATTGTTTAAATGCAGATATGAACATATATACAGAAAAAAATTGTATTTGTGCGGACCTCCTTACCATACCTGTTCTTGCTAAAGAAAGAGTACTGGGTTTTAGCATCGTTTCTGTCCTCACTACCCACCCCCTAGGGCAGTGATCCTGAGAACTATTAACACCCTCCTTGCTGACTATATAAGGTGAAGGGAATGGGGGAACAACTCTGGTCATAATTAGGCAAGCACAGAGAATACTTTATACATGGGGCACAAATTCTACTTCCATTTGTCAGCCTGCAGAAGGTCCACCAGGGTGGAGTCCACTTCAGGAGCATCTGGGTGAGGCTGAGATGGGTGAGGCTAAGGGAGCAACCACCATCTGGAGAGGCAGCTACTCAAAGAGAGAAAGCCAGTGGGCACAATCTCTCAAATGGCCAAATGGTGGCCTTATTTTAGGATCAAAGGCAGGACAGTGCCAAATGGCATTGGAAGAAGTTAGGATGCTTTTATTTTGAGAATAGAAACCAGAATCTTGGTTCTTCTCTCTTTTTGAAAATTAACAACTACAGCATTTTCCTGAGCCACTCAGACTAGTTGGTAGAAATAAACCTACAGGAGTACTTGGTTTCTTTTGTGGTCCGAACCCTTTAAATATGGCCATTATATATAGTACTGGCAAAAAGAAAGCCACTAGCCAGTAAACATATGAAATAAGCAATAAGATGAAAAGCAACCACTAAAGCATAAGAACAAAAAGGTGTCTAGACACCAGACTCTGTACTCTTTAAGAACTAGAATGCAATGATTAAATAATCTTTTATGAATTTTAGTTGCAAATATAGACAGATATAGAATCACTTGTTTCCTCATTTAGGGTCACACGGTAACAAATGATACATTTTGAGAAATTATTTTAATAACTTTCTGTATAACAGACCCAAAGAAACATATAAAAGCACTCAGTTTTGAAAGTGAAATTTAAAATGTATTTATTAAATCATCAATAATGCAGAAAGATAGCTTTTTCAGCAAACAATGCTATTATAACTGGATATCCACATGCAAAAAAATTTAGTTGGATCCCTACCTCACCCCATATACAAAAACTCAAAATGGATCAAAAGTCTAAATGCAAAAGTTAAAATGATAAAAGTCTTAGAGGAAAACAAGTTTAAGCATCATGACCTTAGATAAGGCAATGGTATCCTATATATAACACCAAAATTACAAGCAAAGGAAGGAAGAAAAACTAGGTAAATTGAACTATACCAAAAATTTAAAATTTTCTTCTTAAAAGGACATCATCAATAACATTCAAAAGCAACCCACAGGATGGAATAAAATATCTACAATTCATAAATCTGATAAGGGCCTTGTATCTAGAATAAAGAACTTCTACAACTTAACAGTTTAAAAAAAAAGTCAACTCAATTATTTAAAAGGCCAAGGATTTGAATAACATTTCTCCAATGATGATCTACAAATGCCCAATAGCACATAAGATGCTTAATGTCATGCATCACAAGGGAAATGCAAACTGACTGACACTAAGAGATGCCATTTCATACCCACTATAATAGCTATAATCAAAGAGATGACAAATGATGGTAAGAATGTGGAAAATTGGAACCCTCATACATTACTGGTAGAAAATAGCCAGTGAGGCACTTCCTTAAAATGCTAAGCATGCTGGATGGCATCCTGTAGAAGACTGAAACTAGACCCACACCTTTCACCATTAACTAAGATAGACTCTCACTGGATTAAAGATTTAAACTTAAGACATGAAACTATGAAAATACTAGAAGAAAACATAGGGAAAACACTTGAAGAAATCAGCTTGGGTGAAAATTTTATGAGGACGACCCCTTGGGCAATTGAAGCAATGTCAAAAATACACTTTTGGGACCTGATCAAACTAAAAAGTTTCTGCACAGCCAAGAACACAGTAAATAAAGTGGGTAGACAACCCTCAGAATGGGAGAAGATATTTGCTGGTTATGTCTCTGACAAAGGTTTAATAACCAGAATCTACAGAGAACTCAAACGTATTATAGCAAGAAAAAAACAAGCAATCCCATCTCAGGGTGGGTAAGGGACCTGAATAGAAATTTCTCTAAAGAAGAGAGGCGCATGGCCTACAGATATATGAAAAAATGCTCTCCATCCTTAATCATCAGAGAAATGCAAATCAAAACTACTTTGAGGTACCACCTAACCCCAGTAAGATTAGCCCATATCACAAAATCACAAAACCACAGATGTTGGCGTGGATGTGGAAAAAAGGGAACACTTCTACACTGCTGGTGGGAATGAAAATTAACTTGTTCCTTTTGGAAAGACATCTGGAGAACACTGAGAGAACTAAAAATAGACCTGCCATTTGATCCTGCAATTCCTTTATCAGGTATATATCCAGAAGACCAAAAATCGAATCACAACAAAGATATTTGTATCAGAATGTTTATTGCAGCCCGATTCATAATTGCTAGGTCATGGAAGAAGCCTAAATGCCCATCAACCCACAAATGGATCAATAAATTGTGGTATATGTACACCATAGAATACTATGCAGCCCTAAAGAAAGATGGAGACTTTACCTCCTTCATGTTTATATGGATGGAATTAGAAAATGTTCTTCTTAGCAAAGTATCTCAAGAATGGAAGAAAAAGTATTCAATGTACACAGCCCTATTTTGAAACTAATTCATAGCTTTTATAGGAATGTCTTGACCCAATTATAGCCTTAGAATATGGGAAGGGGGTGGGAGAGGGGAGCTGAGGAGTATGGATGGGGGGAGGGAGGGTGATTGGTGGGGTCACCTCTATGGTTAATCTTACAAGGGTACAAGTGAATCTTTCTAAAAGCAGAGTATGAATGTCTTGACTCAATAACTAAGAAAATGACATGAAGATTATGTTAACCAGTTTGATGAGAGTATTTCAAAATGTATATGAAAACAGCACACTATACCCCATGATTGCATTAATGTACATAGTTATGCTATAAGAAATTAAAAAAAGAAAGAAAAAATGCTCAGCATGGAGTTACTATATAATCTAGTAATTCCACTTTAGGTATATACCCAAGCAACGAGAAAACACTTGTCAACACAAAAATGTGTACATGAATGTTCACACCAGTATTCACAATGCACATAAAGTGGAAACAACTATGTCCATCCATCAGCCATCGATGGTGAATGGATGAAGAAAACGCAGCATGTCCAAATAACAGAATATTAGTCAGCCATGAAATGGAATTAAGTACTGATAAGTTCTACAACATGAGTGAACCTTGAAAAACTATTTTAAGCCAGATATAAAAGGCTATACCTTACATAATTTCATTTATAGTTAAATGTCCAGAATAGGCAAATCCACAGAAACAGAAAATAGATTAGGAGTTGCCAAGGGCTAAGGAGGTTGGTGTAAAATGGATAGGCAGTTTGAGGGTGATGAAAATATCCTTAAATTATTGTGGTGGCTGTACAACTCTATGACTATATAAAAAAGCACTGGACACTTTGGGTTGTATAAGTGTTTTACAGCTCATAACACCTTTTTAAAAAAGTGTATGAGGTTATACTTCTAGTAGGTTCACAGCACCATGGCAGGAATGGTGTGGGTAGGCACTTGGGCCATGCCCCATCCTCTGATCATCTTCCCTCTTGTGAGCATATTGCTCCAACTGACATCCTTCTCCAGCAGCAACACTCAGGTCAACAGAGGTCTTCAGAGAAGAGGATACATTTATTTTTAAAGTTTGGGTAAAAGTGGGATGAGCCACCCTCAAACCACCCTCCAAGCAGAAACCAGACCTTTTTCCTCGAGCTTTCCCTGTACCCCACCCCAAGCAACACCACAGAGCTCTGGGGCCAAAGTTTGTGTCTGACAGCAAATTTGAGACAGTAAACTCATTGCAAACTATATCCTCTTTATTCATTCACTGAGAAAACTTTTACTGAGCTCCCTCTGCATTGTGACTCCTAAAATGGACCCGATGTTTGGCATCGAGAGTACAAAGATGAGAGTCAAGCTGAAGCATCTCAGAGCCTGCTCCAGGAGAAAGCAAGTCAGCAACACAGGAAGACTCCTGGGAGCACACAGGTGCCCAGACCACATAGACAAAATGAAGATTTGCTGGAGGAGGAAGCCCTTAGTTGAAGTGCAAGACAACTAGGGCTAACCAGCAAGAAAAGCAGGGAAAGTGGTCAGTGTGGGAGGACATGACACCCAACAGCACAGAAGAAAGCTTTTATGGCCTTTGTAAACTCCCAAACTTGCATTATCAGTCCTTAGGATAGCCACTCTTCTCGTTCTCTTCAGACCAGCAGCTTAATTCTCCCATATCTTAAAAAGCAGAGGGCTAAAGGAGATGAACACACCCATGAAAGTCTCCCATGGTCAATGGAGGATGGTGGTTTGGGTGGTCTCCTCCTGGGAAGGGAAGGAATTTTCCAGGTTACAAGAAGCAGGGTGAGAAGCACCAGACCAGGCTTGCCAAGTGGCCAAAGCCCTCAGCTCTCCAGGAGAGGGAGTGAGCCAAAAGTCAGGATCCTCTCCCAGCAACAATTCATGACTTCATTACCTAGACAACCTACTGCCATTGTGACCATTTGCCTCAGTCATCTCTCGTCTGCTTATATACCCAGCCTGTAAATGTACCCCCTTTAATAGCAGAGTATTGAGGCCCACCAACTGCAGGGAGATGATCCACCACCCACTCTGGGCTTGGCTCCTGGGCTTCAGACATCCTTGATCGTCCTTTAATGAATAGCCCTGGCCACATCACCATACTTCTATCCTTGCCTCCTTCCTGCCAAACTCCTTGGCTGGGTCAATGCCCATTGCTGGCTAACTAACCCCTACTCCAAGTTACTACTGGCATTCCATCCTGGGTATAAGCCAACTCAGTATGCTGGTCTTCATCTTCATTGCCTGGTGATGGTGCCATCTCACCAAGATGTTTCTGGAAGGCATCTTCCCACTTACTGCCATCAGAGCTCCCTTCATACCTCCTTCTCAGCAATTCTCAGCTGCCTTGTAACACCCCTCCCCCTTGGGCATGCAGATCTGTTCACCAGCACAAGGCCTGCCCTCTATATCCTGCCAACTGAGACTGCATCTCAACCAGCCTGATGCACCTACTTTGGACATTCCCCTCAGTGATCAAGACCATCTTTGAGATTCTCCATTTATCCTCCTACATTCTTGTATACAATTCAGCCTTTTCTTTCCACCATAGTTGCCCTTAACAATTAACAAGTAAATTCTGTGGTGAATGAACAGGACAGAGGATTAGTGCCCATCAGGCCCCTGAAGGAGGAAGGTGTCATCAGAGCAGCTCCAAGAGCAGCCAAGGCCACATGCTCCCCACCTTCAACCCAACAGTTCCAACATCATTCACCTTACAACTTTGTTGTTTACCCACAAGATCTCATATGAAGAAAAGACCACACTGCTAGAAAGAAAAATTTATACCATCACTAATCATCTATCAGTTGTCAATGAGCTTACAACGACCCTACGAATATTATCATCACCATTTTTCAAATGGGGACACTAAGAGACAGAAGTTAAGCAGGATATCCAAGGTCCCTACCACTGAGTGGCCGAACCAGAATTCAAACCCAAGCTGTCTGGCTCCAGAACCCATGCTCTGAATCCTACTCCAAGTCGGGTGGATTTTTGCAGGGCTCTGCAGGGGCCCATAGCAGAGGTTAGACAAGTGGTGTAACATATCAAAAGATAGACCTCAGTTCAAATTTTCACACCACCACTATTTACCTCAGTCTTTGGTATCCAGGAAACTTTCTGAACCTCAATTTTCTTCTTTGTTAAATGAAGATGATAACACCTGTGTTTCAAGGCTGTTAGATTTGTATTAGACGGAAATAAAAAGGATAAGCCTCCCAATACAGTGCAGAGGCCGTGGCAGATGGGCTACTGGACCATCAGGGCTGTTACCGCCATCATTAGTGCTCACGAGCAAGGACAACAGAGAGAACGTTGCAATGGGGAAATGCAAACCAGGGATCTATCAATCATTTGGTAAAGAATGGGGAAAAAAGGAGAATGTGTAAAGTAGTAGTTTTTCAGTTTGGCTGAAATTGAAAAAATTTCATTTTTTTATTTGGAATCATCTGTGGGCCTGTGTCCCACCATCCTCCTCTACATTTGCCTATTTAAAAAGTTTCAGAGGTGATTCTTGCCCACATTCCTCTGCTAACAGGCATGGGGAACCCAAGCAGCACTTGGAGGAAGAAGAGAAGAGGTAGGCGGAGAGATAGGGAGGGAAGCCAGAGAAGGCCAGGCATACCCTTATCATAAGCCATCAATCCAGGTAGATGATGCGACTGCACCGCACACCCCTGGATCCTGAGGTCCTACTCAGGAACAGAAGCATGTGTGCTTAGTCAGTGCTCATTGGAGGGTTGTTGACAAGCTGGTCTGACTACATCCAGAGGGACTTGCCATTAACGTGGTCCTGCCAATAGTCACTCCTCTGTACCAGCCCAGGGTGCATAGACTGTTATAACTCACGAGGTGTGAGCCATAATATGCAGTTATCATTAACTCCAAAATTCCCTAATACTAATAATATTCTAAATAAAAGAGCTCCCAATCCCCAAGAATAACTGATCTGAGAGCAAATGCATTCATTCCAATGTGAGAATGACTGATAGAAGACAGGGGACAGATTTTCAAAGAGTTGCTAATCCAAATGTACCTCCTTTCAGCGTCACCTGTAAGAGGCATATGCACTCCCCGTCCCCCAGTGCCACGCTTAATTCTGTGCCAGAGGGTCCTGACACAAATGTGTCATATTCACCCCTACACATGCCCAAGGCTGCATTTTCAGGCCCATATAGAAATTATAAGAGAAAAATTCTTACAAAGGTAAAAAAATTAGCTCTCAAAAACATGAGAGTAATAAGACAAGAGGGCTGGAGGCAGCTGTCAAGCTCAGCCCAAATCTGTGTCCCTGTGGCAAGTCACATTTCAGTGGGTGCATCTGCAGCAGCAATGCCTATTAAGTGCCATACACACAGTGACACACACAGCATGGAGAGCATTCCGTCTCTTGTTGCTTCTAAAAACCTTTACAAAGTGCCACCTTGCTTTACAAAAACAGACATGGCTACAATATGAACTTGGAACAGATCAAAGTCTATACTCCTGAAAGAAATTTGGCACCTGGCCATTATCAAAAACCTACTAAGTGCATTGCTGGGCACGGACCACTGAGCAGCTGATTCAACTTCTGGAACCCACAGGCCAACTTGAAATACCACGTACGTCTTAAATGGAAACAGAGCCTCGCTTCATTTAACCAACAAAGGGGGAGAAAAAGAAAAATAATTATTATGCAATTCCCAGTATACATGAACCTTACAGCCACAAACAAGGCTTATTCCCCCATGTGGACAAAAATCACATCTGTTCCTCATTTTGACATGTTCACAGTCATATAAAAATGTCCTCACGGCAGGCTCCTCGGGAAACTTACAAAACATATCGTCTTTGTTCATCCTGAGCTCTAAATTCTCTGGTCCTTAGCTTTATTCCATTTCTGTTTTATTACCCTATTTTCACCCGTATTATACATATTCAAGAAATCCTATATTGAGATGTCACACATCCATCAAATAATATAAGGAAATAAATAAAAACTTGAAAATTTAATTTGTATGCTAGGAACATTCCATGCCTATCAATTTGGCTCATAGCCAGACACTTGTCCCCATCATCAAAGAAAGCAAAAGAAGATATATCCATAGCTTTAAAATATGGTTTGACACCAGGTGCAGTGGCTCATGCCTGTAATCCTAGCACTTTGGGAGGATCACTTGAGGCCAAGAGTTTAAGACTAGCCTGAGCAATATAGTGAGACCCTATCACTACAAAAAAAAGTATAAATTAGCCAGGCCTGGTGGCACACTCCTGTAGTCCCAGCTACTCAGGAGGCAGAGGTAGGAAGATCTCTTGACCCCAGGAGTTTAAGGTTGCAGTGAGGTATAATATGTACACTATAGCACACCAGCCCAGGCAACAGAGGGAGAGATTGTCTCAAAAAATAAATAAAATACAACTGAATCTTTGAACTAAACCCTTCTGCAAATTAAAACTGTTCTTTCCTTAAAATATAACTAGACAAAATAGTAGAATCTGAGCCTCTTCACCATTTCCATTTAATAGTGCAGTGCCGTGGGTACCTTTAGACCTATTTTACAGACCCACAAATGGAGGGCTGGAGAAGTCAAAGGAAATAGCTACCAAATGGCAGAGCCAGGAATTCAACCTTGAACTTTCAACTCCATGTCTGTTTCTCTCTCAGCGTGATGGGAGGTGATGCTTCATAAACAAGGAATGAACAGTGATGACTTCACAAAAGCCAGAATATGAAAAAGAACATTAGCAGTATTATCATTTATTAGCTCATTGGTATCGTGTCAAAGTGTAAATATTTAACTAGTGGTTCTAAAACAGTTTTAGACAAAAGCTAGAAGCATTCATAAGGATACAAGAGCACCAGCAACCACAGTTGCCCTGAGATCCTGAAACAGAGGGACAGCACTTTGAACACGCAACTGCTGGGCTACCCAGTGGTTTTACCATCCACACCCTGGTAGCCACTGAACTATATGAGGATCGCAGGAACTGACAGCTCAGGCCTTAGTATCACCTAGGGGGGTTTTCAGAAATGCAAAATCCTAGCCAGCCCCCACACCAAACTTCTAAAATCTGGGTCCCCAGGTAATGATGTTTGAAAATCTGCCCTGCAGGCATTTGGCACCCAGCAAGGGGGCTGGCCACAGGCACACACAATACTATTCCACAACAGCAACAACCTGCATCCTTTGTACATGTCTGCTGCTGTGACAAGTCCTTCACACTTTCACCTCATTTAATCCCCATCAGCCCCACAAGGTAGGAACACTAATGCCCAGTTTATGGAGGAGGAAGTAGACACCTGGAGTTAGGTTACCTGAGGTCACAGAGCAGCATGAGGCCAAGCAAGTCCAGATGTGAACCAACATCCCAGGAGGTAGGTCATCAACACCCCAAGCAGACAACACTTTAGCATATGGTTGGCCCCAGGCTGGCTCTCCAGGAGAGCTTGCTGAATGAAAGTCTCTACAGGAGGTCAGGGAGGCCTGGACTAGGAGCCAGCATGGCCCCAACTTTCAGGGAGTAGACTCTGGAAAGGAGCGGAGGAAACCTTAAGTTACCTAACCCTGGGAAGCTCAGTTTCTGCTCCCGTGTGGGGGGATAATGAAACCTCCCTGCTAATGAGGCAGAAATGTGATCCCATAAGTAAAGCCCTCAGGACAGGTGGAGCACAGAGCCAGGGCTCAGCTACAGTTACGTCCAGGGCACCAGGGCTTCCCTGAACTTAGGCTTCTAAGCCCTAGCTGCTCGAGAGAATCACCTGGAAAAGCTTTTAAAGGACATCAGTGCCCCACCCTAAAGAGTCAGATTCTACTGGGCCGCAATGGCATCCAGACACCAGTTCTTTTTAGAAATTGCTCCAGTATCCCAATCCCATTACTAACATTCCCACCTTGAATCAAAGTGTCTTTGAGTGATAGTTGCTGGCAAAACTCTAAAACATTTACAAAAGAAATAATTCTGATGAAATCTTTCATTACTTTGCTAAACTTTTCTTATGACTAAGAGCTAAACCTCTTTACTGGAGTACATCTTATGAAGACCAAGAGTAAGATCCCTAAGTGATCAGTTCCACTCTGACAGCAGGTATTTATAAAATAGTCCTGGCACACAGGAGGGCTGCTAACGTTCCAATCTTAGTAGGTGGCACAAACAAAGAAGCCTTGCCACTCTTCTTACAGATAATCTAAGAGATATGTTTTTGATCCCACGGTAAGAGAACTGTGGGATTTTACAAACTAACCAGGATTCTTCATTTTACTCTACATCCTCGGGTATGCTAGCACTGAAGATTCACCTTAAGCAATGCTCTACTCTAGCCTGCCACCCTCATTAAAAGAGGGCTGGGAGAGGCTGCGGAGGACAGAGCACACCCCAGGCCAGTCCTTAGGCAGCCCAGAGACTCCCAGCATCCCTCAATCTGCCTGGAGCTTTCCTGGCTGGGCTGAAGCCTATTCTAGCTCTGGTCTTGGGAGATTTTTCACTGAGCAGTTCAGAGGATCCCAGGATCCTGCACCCTGCTCTCCCATGGCCCATTTCCCAACAAAACTGTCCTCGAAGATTTTCACTTCATTGTCATGACTTAGCAACGTCTAACCAAGGAGAACTTTTCCTACGGCCTTGCCAGCTTGAGTTTCTAACTTGCGTCACTGTTGGCCACAGCTTCAGCCCAGGCGAGCATGCCTCTCAGCAGATGTGAAACAAAAGATGCTGCTATGTGTAAACGTTTGGTTTGCTGCATCTGATGGAAACTCATTGTGGTTCTAGTTCATATACTCTGAAAACTGGAACATATTTGTTAAGCTTTTAAAATTCAGAAAGATAAAATTCTACTCTGCACAAAACCATATCCCATTTAAACACAAAGGATGGGAAAGCCTCAAAAGGATCTGATAATGTCACATCAAACAAGCAGCACTGGGTGTCAGGGTAAGAGGACTGGACAACAGTTGTAGAAAAGTGGACCAGAGTCCTAGTTTGCCAGTTGCTAGCTGTGTGACCATGGAGAAGTCCCTTTTCCAATCTGGGGCATCGTCACATATGTGACAATATGTTTACTGTATACAATATATATATATGTGTGTGTGTGTGTATAATTGTATTGTGTGAGGTCTCCCAATTAAGTCCACAAACTTGCCACCATGTTTTTATAGTGGCAGCACTGTACAAACAATTCAGTTAGGTTTCAGAACCTTGGTATATCAGCATCTCACAATTGTGTTCATGTCAACATCTGGCAACGTCTTGCTGAGTGGTGTTCATTGTTGTTGCATATTTTTGTGTGCTGTGGAGCTTGAATTAGAGCAATGAACATTCATAAATTTCCTGTAGAACTTAATAAAAGAGGAAGTAAAATCAGGGACATGTTAGTCCAAGGTTGTGAGCATAACACCATGAAGAAAATGGCAGTATACAAATGCATTAAACGGTTTTCTGAGGGGAGAGAAAGTGTCACTGATGAAGAAAGATCAGGGTGGCCAATAACTGACAGAACTGACAAAAACACTGCAAAAATGTGCAAAGCTGTGCATCAGAATCATTGGCTGGCTGTGAGAAGCACAGCAGACCAATAGAGAAACAGGAGAATCTTAACTGAAAATCATGGCCAAGAACTCATAGTTCTTGACCATAACAATGCACTAGTTCACATGGCACTATCTGTGAGGGAGTTTTTAACCAGTAAACAAATAACTGTGTTGGAACACCCTCACTACTCACCTGATCTGGCCCCCAGTGAGTTTTCCTTTACTCAGAGGAAGAGGAAATACTGAAGACATTTGATGACATTAATATGACCACAGCTCTGATGGCCATTCCAGAAAAAGAGTTCCAAAAGTGACTTTGAAAGGTCGACTAGGCACTAACACATAGCTTCCCAAGGGGAATGCTGCAAAGGTGACCATAGTAATATTCAGCAAGGATGTATGTAGCTCTTTTTCAGGGAAGAGTTCATGAACTTAATGGCCAAACCTTAATAAATAAAATGTATAAGTTACATTTTATATTATATGATAAATATGTATTACATATCATGAGAAAAATCTGATATATTATCATAAAATTGTTACATATTATGATAAAATCTATGTTACATATGATGATAAAACTATATATATGTATTTCCCATATGTATTATACATATATGTAGTATATGGGAAAATACTGCCAGAAAGATAAGGTAGGGGTGTGTGTATAAGAGACACTGACCAAGATGAGCACTCAGGCTTCCTGCAGTTGTCAGTGTTTATGATCCATAGTGAGTAGGTTCTGCTCAAGAAGCCCTTGTCTGCAGCCTTTTTCACTGCCTTCAGAACAAGAGAGGACTGGCCCTCCTTCCTCACCCTTGGAGCTTTATCAGCTATCTGCTTTAAAAAACAAAATGGCAGGCTGAGCATGGTGGCTCATGCCTGTAATCCTAGTACTCCAGGTGGCAGAGGTGGGCAGATTCCTTGAGGTCAGGAGTTCAGACCAGCCTGAGCAAGAGCAAGACCCTGTCTCTACCAAAAATAGAAAAATTAGCCAAACACAATGGCACATGCCTGTAGTCCCAGCTACTCAGAAGGCTGAAGCAAGAGCATTGCATGAGCCCAACCAAGAGTTTGAGGTTTCTCTGAGCTATGACACCATGGCACTCAACCCCAGGGCAACTGAGTGAGATTCTGTCTCAAAAAAAAAAAAAAAAAAATGACAAAGCCCAGGTGACTCAGGACTGTTCTCCACTCCTGCCTGCTCCCAAGGCCACATTCCCTGTGGGACTGTCCTATTCTCAGGGCTAAAAGTGAACAACCACACTTTCAAAGGCACCACGTTTAAGTTTCCTGTCTAAAATAAAACCAATGGATTTTTAAAAGAATATATTCAAAAGAATTGAAGACATGCCCACATAAGCACTTGTACACAAAGGTTCATACCAGAATTGTGCATAACAACCAAGAAGTAAATAGAGTATGTGAACATCCCGTGTGATCCACGTATTTCTACTTGGAAATCTAATCAACTGGCAAAATGGCCAATCATGTCTGCTTAGCCAGGAATTATGGCTGTCCTGTACCGTACACTATGTGACATTTCCTACATGAGACTCCTCATCTATGAAAGCTGAGGGCCAGAGTAAACCTCCCTCACAGGGGCGGCACCTGTGGCTCAAAGGAGTAGAGTGCCAGCCCCATATGCCAGAGGTGGCAGGTTCAAACCCAGCCCTGGCCAAAAACTGAAATAAATAAATAAATAAACCTCCCTTACAGGTTTCCAACACTTAACCTCTCAGAATACTTTTCCTTCCTTTATTGCATCTGATTCTCACAAAAGCCCAGAGAGCACAGGATGTCACTGTGCCCATTCTATAAACAGAGAAAATGAGGCTTCGAGAGGTACAGTGACCCAGCCAAAGCCACATACTAGCAGGAAATTGTGCATAGAGCAAGAACATGGGGGTCAAGCCTCCTGCTCTAGTGTTCTCTAAAGATCCCTGCCCACCCCACCTTCCTATGCTCCTGGCAGTTGAGAAAGGCATCCTCATCAATGACAAGCTGTCATAGTTCCTTCTGGCTGCTCTAATAAAATGCCTTTGACATGTAATTCACAAACAATAGAAATGTATTGCTCACAGTTCTGAGGCTGGGAAGTCTAAGATTAAGGAGCCAGCAGATTCAGTGTCTGGGGAGGGCCCATTCCCTGAGGCCTCTTTCATAAGGGTACTAATCCCATTCATGAGGACAATGTCCCCATGACCTAATCATCTGCCAAAGGCCCTACCTTTTAACACTATTGCATTGGGAATTAGGTTTCAATGTATGGGGAGGTGGGCACACACTAACATTCAGCACAGGCCATACGTCATACCTTCCAGAGAACTTGGCAAACGGCTCCTTCTCCAGTGGCTCTGGGGAATGTGAGCCTTACCACCCCCTACCACCCCCAAGCAGAAGGCCAGTCCCTCACCTTCACGGCAAGGCACAGAGACTGAGGCCAGCGCCCTGACACTTTCCTCCACCTCTCTCCTCCTCAATGTCAAATACCTTCACTATCCTGATCCCCTTTCTTTGTTGACCATTTGCTATACTTCTAAGGTGGTTCCTCTCCTCCGCTGCCCCTGGAGAAAAAAGGATTCCACCCCGACAGAGATGGCTGTGGGCACCCATCTCCTTGTTGCCTTGTGTTCGTTAGGGCTCTGCGCCCCAGCCACCGTCCCCATTCCCAGGGCAGGTCCTGCTCTCATCTCTGGTGGATGTTCTCAGAAGAGCCCCTCCTTCTTGCCAGTCCCTTTCCCCAGGCCACAGGCACCCCCTGCCCCAGTCTCACAGAGGTATCCCTCAGAGCAACCAGAGCGGTCCTTCCCAGACTGGAATGGGCTCATGATGCACCCAGGGATCTCAAGAAAACACAGCCTCTGGGTGTGGCATGAGATTCTGCACTTCTTACCAGGTGATACTGCTGCCACTGGCCTGGAGACCACATTTGAGTGGCAAGGTCCTAAAGGTCTCCCCTAACGAGCTGGAGCCAACGAGACTGAAAAACAAATTGTCTTACCCATTTAGAAGGGGAATAGGCAAGAACAGTGTTTCAATTTCTCTTTTAATTCCACAACAAAGGTAATAATGTATTAGAGTAACTACTTTTTCACTATATAATTATTTTTTAAGTCTTACTTAAATACTAAGCACTTCTAGGCATAAAAACTTATCATTTATTCAAAAGCATGTTTTATTTCCAGTACCGTTTTTTCTAGGGTTCTATAACATACAAAAATAAACGTTGGAAATTAAATTCATCCATAAACTCTGTTAGGAATAAAGCAGAGCTGGAGAAAGGCATTTCAGTTTATAGAAAGATACGTGGCCAGCCAAGAGGTGATGGATGTCTACAGCCAGGATCCACACCTCAGCCCCTCTTCCTGCTCAGTTTTTATTCCCACAATTTTATGTTCTCAAGGTGACTGAATGGACTCTGTGGTTCAGAAGGAACAAATTCAAACTCTACTTGAGCCCTCGGTCAGAAGCCTGGCCTGCTGGGCCATCAGCTGTCTTGTGTCCCTAAACCTAAAAATGTCCTCTTATTGTGTCCTTGCCTGATCTTCCTCCTAGATGGGATGGGGGGATCCTGAGCATCTTCCTGGCAGTGGCTGTAGAGAGTAAATCCTGGATTCTCACCAATAGCTTTCTATGGGGATCTGAGCCCAGACAACCTTCCCATGGCAGGGTCACCAAGAATACGTGTGGAGCAAGAAAAAACAGGTTAGAAGGCCACAGAGCACCCCTGGGCACACCCTGAGCCCCAAAGTGCAGCCTGCTGAAGAAACTGCTCCCAGGAGCACTCCCCAGGGCCATCTACCCAAATGGCACTCTGGGATTAGATGGGACCCCAAAGACTGACTGCTACAGGAGTTCCCAAAATCTCTGCTGGAACTACCAGACTCTTGACCATGGTTACTTCATGAGACAGCAACCTGCAGGAGCTTTCAGGTGCCTCAATACCAGACAACAATTGATTCACATACACCAGAAAACTCAAATGTGCCTCGAGTCATGTCCAAGTGCATTGTATAGTCACAAAAGAAGGTGCAGGCTGGAAAGATGAAGGCCTGGCATGGCCTGGATCAGAACCAACATGGATGAATTAGCACTTTACTCATGCACTTGCCCTCCTTGAGACAAGTGAGAAACACATTTAAGTTGGGCCAGATGGAAATCCAGGGCCACAGAGGGAAGAAGCACATGACCTACACTCTCTGGTGCTCTATCAGGTACTTGGAGTCTCTAAGTTTGCAGAAGACCAGCAGCCCCTTTCCAGAAGGTGGAGTCCCTTTGTTTGCTTGATGTCAAACACAAGGCCCTCCAACTCTTCCTATGGTCCTGGAAGCTTTGGACATACAACTCCTAGATCAGAAAAATCCCACAGTGTCATCTCCCAGGAGAATGAATTGGGAGCTAGACCCAAGGGTGCTCAGACCAAAGGCCAGGAGACCCTAACCTTCCCATGGGCCACACAACCTCCTCTAATCCCTATCTCCACTCAATACCACCCTCCTACAACATACTAACATTCCCTTAGAGGGGGACTCAGAGACCCTAGCATGTACCTTTATCATGAAAATGATCAGAGTCTTCTCACCTGTCCTGGTAGGAACTTGGAGCAAAGGTCAAAGGGAACACAAGGTACACGTGGATGAGAGGGATTCCACTGGCCACTGACTAAAAGCTCTGCCAATTCTGCATGTGGCACTAACATGCAGCGGGCACCCACCTGCCCTGGGTTGTTCCTGACATGTCCTGAGCATCATAACTCAGACTTTGAGTCCACTCCCTTCAGATTCCCAGAACCTACTGCAACTGAAATCCAAACCAATATTGGACAGCTATATCTCCCTTCTCCAAAATCAGGGGTTACAGAATTACAACCTGATCCAGAAAAGTCCACTCTTGCATATATATCCAGAAGAACTTAAAAACCACTGCTAGAATGCAGGAAAGAGAGACATCTCTCCCCTTCCACCAGTGCCATCAAGAGACTAGAGATCTGCGCCGAGATGCCGTCAGCATCACAAGCTGTGGTGCAAAAGGTTCAGTTCATAGCACTGAATTGTTTTCATTTGCAGACAAGCATAAATTTAATGAGAAGAATATGTTAAGATTAAAATCACATTAAAAATGTCCTTTTCGCTTCCCGCACATTGACTCACTTTCTGTATGTCTGTGTGCAAGCATACACCAGGAAAACCCCATTCACTTCTGGGCTGCCTGCTTCAATATCCACTCTCCCCTTCTTCTCCTTAGCAGAACCCCGGTTCTACTTAGAACCCTCGGAGCCAGCTAAACGAATTAATTTCCATGACCCCTCTGCAGCTATGTGACTAAATTAGGGCTAATGCGATGTAAACAGAAGTGTGTGGGCAACTTCCAGAAAGTCCCTTGAGAGGGTGGGACAAACCCTTCATCGGCCCTCCCTTCCGTGTGTGGCCTAGAATGCCGAGGCAATGCTAACACTCCAGGTGCCCACCTGACCTGTGGGGGGATCTGCTCACAGTGACAGACCCAACAACAGCAAAGCACGGCCCTGGGAACCACCACACTGGCCCTGGAATGCAAATTCTCAGTCCTCTTTTACACAGTAGGGAAGGGGAAACTTCTGTTTTAAAGCCATTTACTATTGTTTTGGGGTCACATAAAGGTAAACTGAATTGTCATTTACAATTTTTAGGAAATTCTTTCAAAGATGACCCATGGAGGGAAGATTCCATAAAGATGGAGGCCGTGACATACTTTCTGTATCTCTACAAAAATCTCCACAAAAATATACCAACTAACAAAGAGCCTATTTCTTACAACTGTATGTGAATCCCAAAATAGAGTTTCTAAATATCAAAACACCAGCTTCATAACAGCAACCATACTCAGGAGTCTGAGGCAGGAGGGTCACTTGAGCCCAGACTGTAGTGAGCTGTGATCATGCCACTGCTCTCCAGCCTGGGCGACAGAGTAAAACCTTAGTTTTGTTTGGTTTTTTGGAGAGGGATGTTTTGTTTAAGAAAAAAAAAAAAAAAGGTACCAGATAGCAAAACAGAAACCCAATTTACAACTTTTACAACACAATGACAAATGTCAGAATACAAGTGGCAAATGGGTAAGAACAATTCCATTGGCACTAAAATAGAAGCAGGTGAGGACAGGCTAAAATATGTATGATAGATTCTCCTAAAAGGAGAATCCCAAACAGCCAGTAGGTATCCACTGGAGAGTATAGCAGGCCGATATGAGGACAGCTGCTGAAATAGAGACCTACAGACCCATCCAATACTGAGCAAGTAACTGGACCCATGGTTCAAACTGAAATATCCAAAGCAATCTAGTCCCTATAAATTCTTAAAACTTGTCCCCAGGGCTGCTTTCTGGTGTAGGAGAAACTGCTGGGAATAAAAAAATGGAGCAAGACAGGGACAATAATATAAAAGAAAGACCTGGGCAAAATAAAAGTGAGAGACAGGAATAGAGCCCAGAAATCTCAGAACGCAATTTGTTACATTTCTAAACACTACACTAGAACAGTAGATAAAGCAGCTCTGTGAAGTTAGAAAAACAACTCTGAACCAAGAAAAACTGATTTCATATAAATATGAGCAACATAAAAGTATCAAGGTCAAATTTCATGCAGAGTAATAATAAGGAAAAACCTTGAAAACATCAAGGCCAAATTTCCTGCAGAGTTATTGTACAGGGTTGAACAACATCCCAACAGACAATGGACTCATGTCCAGACAACATACCTACAAAGAACAAATCAAATTTGGCCAAATTTGTAACCTATACTTTTTCAAAATTGATAAAAGAGAAAAAATACAAGAAAGAATATAAGTCAGAATTGGAAAAATTTAGAAATAAAATGATTTAACTAAGGAAGATAATTTGAATTTGCTTGAATTCCTCTACTAGGTGTATATCCAAAAGACCAAAAATCACTTTTTAACAAAGATATTTGTACCAGATTGTTCACTGAAGCTCAATTCATAATAGCCAAGTCATGGAAGAAGCCCAAGTGCCCACTGACCCATGAATGGATTAATAAATTGTGGAATACGTATACCATGGAATATTATGCAGCCTTAGAAAAGATGGAGAGGCTCAGCGCCTTTGGCTCAAGTGGCTAAGGCGCCAGCCACATACACCTGAGCTGGTGGGTTCGAATCCAGCCTGGGCCTGCCAAACAACAATGATGGCTAAAACAAAAAAATAGGTGGACATTGTAGTGGGTGCCTGTAGTCCCAGCTCCTTGGGAGGCTGAGGCAAGAGACTTGCTTAAGCCCAAGAGTTTGAGGGTGCTGTGAGGGCAGATGGTGAGGCTCTGTCTCAAAAAAAAAATACAGAAATGTTACAGAAGTGGTACAGAGAGT
>NW_003852407.1:15527889-15563760 GCF_000181295.1 Otolemur garnettii
TGGGAGGCAGAGGCCAGAGAATCACTTGAGCCCAGGAATTGGAAGTTGCTGTGAGCTGTGATGCCATAGCACTCTACCCAGGGGGACAGCTTGAGACTGTCTCAAAAAAAAGATGGAGACGTTACCTCTTTTAAGGTTACATGGATGGAAGTGGAACATATCCTACTAAGTAAAATCTCAAGAATGGAAGAAAAATATCCCATGTACTCAGTACTATTATGAAACCAATTTACTCACTTTCATATGAAGAATAGAACACAACTATGGCCCAAGATGAAGGAGGGAGGTGGGGGTGCAGGGAGGGAAGGGGAGAGGTCATATCGAGGGAGGGTGAATGATGGGATCACACCTATGGTGCATAATGCAAGGGTACATTTCAGATCTATTAGTATAGAGTATAAATGTCTTAACACAATAACTAAGTAAACAAGATGAGGTATATATTAAGCAGTGTGATGTAAGCGTTCCTAATTCTATACGAAATCAGTACATTGTACCCCATAAATGCATGAACGTACACATGATCTATGTGTTTGATTTAATAAAAAGTAATAAATAATAAAAAAAGAAATGAAGATTAAACTAGAAGGAACACAGACCAAATAAACACTACAGATAATGCTATGAGAGATATGAAATCAAAGGAGGGCATTTCTTTACTTCAAAAGTGACAAAAAAGCTTCAAGAGAAATAGAATCACTGTAGACAGTCTAATTACTGGTCTTTGTGGAAAAAAAATCTTCAGGGTATCTAAGCAAAATAAAAGTGACTTATGAGGGAAATAGAATTGGACTGTCACACCGTGTTCTGCCTGAGCTGCGGTGGACATTTCCAGGGCGGCCGACCCAGGTCTTCTGAGTCCCACACCACCTCCTGTGGAAGCTTGAGGGGGCTGTGCAGCTTTCTCCCTTGGTCTCATAACCATGTCCACCAATGAGAATGCTAATTCACCAGCTGCCCGACTTAACAGGTTCAAGAACAAGGGAAAAGGCAGTACAGAAATGAGGCGACGCCAAATAGAAGTTAATGCGGAGTTGAGGAAAGCTAAGAAAGATGACCAGATGCTGAAAAGGAGAAATGTAAGCTCGTTTCCTGATGATGCTACTTCTCCACTGCAGGAAAACCGAAACAACCAGGGAACTGTAAATTGGTCCGTGGATGACACTGTCAAAGGTATAAATAGCACCAATATGGAAAACCAGCTCCAAGCTACTCAAGCTGCCAGGAAACTACTTTCTAGAGAAAAACAGCCTCCCATCGACAATAGAATCCGAGCTGGTTTGATCCCCAAATTTGTGTCCTTCTTGGGTAGAACTGATTGTAGTCCCATTCAGTTTGAATCTGCTTGGGCACTAACATGCTCTGGGACATCAGAACAGACTAAGGCTGTGGTAGATGGTGGTGCTATCCCAGCATTCATTTCTCTGTTGGCATCTCCCCAGCTCGTATCAGTGAGCAAGCTGTGTGGGCTCTAGGAAACATTGCAGGTGATGGTTCAGTTTTCTGAGACTTGGTTATTAAGTATGATGCAGTTGACCCACTTTTGGCTCTTCTAGCTATTCCTGATATGTCATCTTTATCATGTGGTTACTTACGTAATCTTCCCTGGACACTTTCAAACCTTTGTCGCAACAAGAATCCTGCACCCCCATTAGATGCTGTGGAACAGATCCTTCCTACTTCAGTGCGTCTCCTGCATCACAATGATCCAGAGGTATTAGCAGATACCTGCTGGGCTATTTGCTACCTTACTGATGGCCCAAATGAACGGATTGAAATGGTTGTGAAAACAGGAGTTTTGCCCCAACTTGTGAAGCTTTTGGGAACTACCGAATTGCCAATTGTGACTCCTGGACTAAAAGCCATAGGGAATATTGTCACTGGGACAGACTCAGGTTGTAATTGATGCAGGAGCACTTACTGTCTTTCCCAGCCTGCTGACCAACCCCAAAACTAACATTCAAAAGGAAGCTACATGGACAATGTCAAACATCACAGCTGGCCGTCAGGACCAGATACAGCAAGTTGTGAATCGTGGACTAGTCCCATTACTTGTTGGTGTTCTCTCTAAGGCAGACTTTAAGACACAAAAGGAAGCTGTATGGGCTGTGACCAACTATACAAGTGGTGGAACAGTAGAACAGATTGTATACCTCGTTCATTGTGGCATAATAGAACCGCTGATGAACCTCTTAACTGCAAAAAATACCAAAATTATTCTGGTTATTCTGGATGCCATTTCAAATATCTTTCAGGCTGCTGAAAAACTGGGTGAAACTGAGAAACTTAGTTGATGATTGAAGAATGTGGAGGTTTGGACAAAGTTGAAGCTCTATAAAACCATGAAAATGAGTCTGTGTACAAGGCTTCATTAAACTTGATTGAGAAGTATTTCTCTGTAGAGAAGAGGAGGATCAAAATGTAGTCCCAGAAACTACCTCTGAAGGCTGTACCTTCCAAGTTCAGGGTGGGACTCCTGGGCCTTTTAACTTTAAGATTGTATAGCTGAGGTACAAAGTTGTCGTGTACTGCATTTGGTATAAGTTTGTCTTACTATTTCTCTACTACAAACTCTTTTTAAATGTGGTTTGTTATTGTAGCACTTTTTACAACAAAACTATACTTGAACAGTTCCAAACTGTACATACATACTGTATGGAGCCTATCCTCTGAAAGGGTTGCTTATTTCTACATGGAATTTCGTATCTTGCAGTGTCCTATAAGTAAAAATTAAAGTCCACCCTTTAAAAAAAAATTGGATTGTCAGACTTTTCAAAAGCAATACTCTACATAGCAGAAAAGGCAGTAACAAGAAAATCTGGCCCACGGATATTACACATAGCAAAAATTTTATAAAGAGCACCAATAAAACAAACGACATGCAAAACCTCAGAGCCCTTCTTGAGGAATCTACTAGAATGAGGGTCCTCAATTTTTTTATCTGACTCCATATACTCTTCAATATTTAGTATCCCAAAGATCCATCTACATGGATGATTTCTATAGACAAATTACCTTTTAGACATTGAAACAAATCTTAAATTACAATAATCAAAAATAGCAAACCCAGTATATGCTAATACATATTTTCCCAAACAAAAAAAAATTAGCATTATTTTTATTTTTGTAAATCCTTTGAATACTTCCTAATACAAAAGAGCCAAACTTGTACATCTGCTGTACTATTTATTGTGGGGTCAAAAGTCACATAGCTTCTGGAAAATTCCTCTGCACACTCATGTGAGAAGGAAAGAGCAGGGTTAAAAAGGAAAATAACATCTTAGAATTATTATGAAAACGGTTTTGACCTCAAAGAACCCCTAAGATAAAGGACCCTTTAACTAGAGAACAAGCTTCAGACACTGTCAACATAAAAATTGATGAGAAATCTAAACACGAAGATACTGGTATAACGAAGAGGAAATGACAGCTAAAATGAAGAGAGTACAGTTTACAATGGCTACATATGGTGACAATATAGAAATACTTGAAAATGAGGAGAAAAAATGCAAAAAAGACTCAGCAGTTCTGAGTCATTAGTTATAAAGCTGCCAGTAGTATTGCTATTCTGCTACTTCTGTGAGTGTGGTGTAATATAAAAAGGGTAAATATGGGCTATTCTAATTCTACCCAATCCTGTGGTCTTGAGACCCTGGACCTTTGGGGTACAAGCAACACGATACCAGTATAATGAGAAGAGGTTACATAAAATCACTGCTGTATGGAACTTGAGACACCAGTATGCCACATGAGCTCTTTGATCCTAGATAAATACATGTAATAAACATACACACAACATATATTCCCCCAGCTTCTCCCACTGAAGAGGCTCAGAAACAATGACAACTCAGTAGCCATGAGAATCCTTAGCACCCATACTGTGGCCTTGAAGTAACATTTTCTGTTGACATAAAACAGGGCTTCCTGGAAAAATGGTTGGCTCCAGGCTTGGGGCGAGTCCTGCATAAGATAAACTGAAACATCTTGCTGTTCTGTTAAGAAAGGAAGCTACCCAGAAGACTAGAGATTCAGGGGCCTCCTTGAGAGGGTTCCAGGGGCCCAAAAGGGGACAGTTTCAGCTTCAAATACAATAAGTGAAGTTGACTGAAACCCATCAAAGACACTTAGGGCCATAAGTTCATGATGAAGTCAAACATCATTGGCTTGAAAACTAGTAAGTAAGGGGGGGTAGAAAAAAAATCAAGCCTTTATACTGTATAAAAGGCTGTCTCATTTCCTATATGAGACATCCACACAACAGTGGTACAACACAGAAAGAAAAATTTCCAGGTACTGGGTACCTTCAATGTAAAAAACACAACCTCCCTGGAGGCCTCTCAAGGATGAACCCAAATCTAATCAAGCCTGTAGAATTAGTGGCCAGTTTGTAGAAAAAAAAATAGAGGACAAAGGCACTGATTTAAACTGCATGTGGACCCTCTACAGGACAAATGCTCCATATTCTTCAACAGATAAATGGTTTTAAAAAAAAAATGGTAAGAGGAGGAATCTGAAACTCAAAAGGCATTTTTTCAAGCTTTTATTGGTCAATACTAAACTATTCTAAGGATGCACATTTGGGTGATAAAATCATAAACACAAGGAAGTGATTATTAAGAAAGTCAACACAAAGGTTACTACTGGAGAGAGGCAGAAAGTCGAGATTTGAATTTCTGAGGATTTGTGGGGCTCTGAAGGTAGTTGGCAAAGTTCTATTTCATGACCTGGGTGGGGAGAGGGCATTGCAAGAGTGTTCACCTTATCATTAACTTATTAAAGCTATTCATTTGTTTCATGTGATGTTCTATATCTATGATTTAATAAACAATTTGCTATCACTTTCAAGAAGGAATAGTTGATTCATGTAAATAAATCATTGTACCACCACTATATGTGTATGTCCGCACATACTCATCTGTGCATGCAAAGTCCACCCCTGGAAAGTACACAAGAAACTGATGACCCCCACAAGCTGGGGTGACCAGGACAGGGATGGGAGAGAGACTATTCACTCATTGTCTTTGGAGCCTTTTAATTTTCAGGTCATTGTATTACATATGCAAAGGAATAGAATTATAATTTAACTGCTAAATTAAACCAATTTTTGTCAATTGTGAATAACCCTATAAACAAAGAATAAGGTAATAGTTGTAGGGAAACAATTTGTAAACATAAATAAACTGAAATATAGAACTGGTTTTTAATGAGCAAGAAAAAAATACATGGGTCTCTATCAGGAAGTCTAAGCCCAAGCTAGCTGGTAACTCCCCTCGGAGAGGCAATAACCCAGGCCCAATAAAAGACCCTTTGTCACAGCTGACACGGGAGTGAGGGGAATACTGGGCATGCATCTTTACTTCCTCTAGGCTTCTCTGTACACTGCTCAGTTCTCTTCAAACCAAAGAGTGAGCTCCGTTCTCTGCACAAGTCAGCCTACATATACTTCAATGAAACACATCTGTACACTGAGCATTATAAGCCAAACAACCCTTAGAGACCATGCAAGAAACCAGGACCCAGGCCTGCAAGCTCCCTGGGTACCAGCCAAGCCTCAGAAAGGGGTTGGCAAAAACAGAAATGACACCACTAAGAATACGGAGGGGAAAGTTTAAAATATGCCTCCATTTTTTCAAAGAAGATCAATACATGTATAAGAAATGCCCATTTTTAACAACGGTTTGGATGTTTTTTAAACCTGTAGTTGAAAATACCTTCTGGAAGCTCACAGAATGATCTAAATAGCATTCTGATTGAAAGCCAAAAGACTGGTTTCTTCCTCTGTTCTACCTCAAGTGGATGCCCCAAAGAGAAACTTCCAAGTTCTAAGCCCGTGGTCTCTTTGCGGCTAAGCTACCAAAAAGGTTTAGTGGTAACGTTTAATGCCAGCTACACTCACTAATTCACCCTGCTGCCAGCTAACATCAAATTCTTAATTCTTTGTAATTTTTTAAGGTCCATACTTGTCTGTTTAACATACTGTTTAGTATTGTTTTAATACGTACCATATACTACCTCCCATCATATTGGTGAGCAGGAAGAATCTAACTGCAGTCAGCTAATAACACAATCGGGACCAACCTGTTTCCTACAACCACGTTTCTCAAGTGTAATCCTGGAGCCCCCACCACCTGGACCCTCTTCAGGACTGGAGACAGGGGCTATTCAGCTGTACGGCCTTCCTCTCCTCCACTCTTTCCTCTAAGCTCCTTCCCACCCAATTCATCCTATATATATTCCATTTCCAGAACACACTCCCCTGCTCAAAATCTGATTTTAATGATTTTCTATTTTGTAAAGTTAAAAAAAAAAAATCACTATCTGCTTCTAAAGACTGTCCAAAGACCTTAATGATCACTTGCATTTGGGCAGCCCAATATTTAAATTTCTATTACCTTGTTTGACCCTAACAGTGAACCCAGGAGACAGCATCCTCTTCCTCATTCAGCCTGACACTGCTCACTCCTCCATCCCCATGTTGCTTCCCGCCTTGATCTGTCCAAGGAGCTTGGCTTTGCCGTTAGCAAACTGAATTCTGCTCATGTCCATCTCTGCCTTTTCCAGTGGCTCCCTCAGCTCCTCCTTGGTCCCTATGGAAATTCTCCTTCATGTCAAACCATTCATCTCCCAAGTCCCTTCCTAAAACCAATCCAGGTCTCTGGATCCAGGGAAGTTAGCTCCCTGCCCTCACATAGGATATCATCAGAATCCAGATTTTTCCCAAGTGTAAAGCTATATCCACCCTGGAGTAGGGTCAGTTAAGACAATTTAAGGGGAAGTCTTCTGGCCCCAGTCAAAACACCCATTTCCTTAAGCTCTTTAGAGAATTAGAGTCTTTTTCACTAACTTTTATGTTCTCAAAATCTAATACAGGACCCAGCACCCAAACTGGTGCACAAGGACCACTGATATCCCGAGGGGATGAATTACCATCTGCCTTTGTGTAAGCCCAGTCTAATCAGACTACTCCCCCAACACTCTGGGCTACTGCGGAGATTACTGACAGCTTCTCCGCTGCTCTGCAACGCTCCTGGGGCCAGCTCTATAGCAGTGGTTCTCGACTGAGACCACGTGTGCCTCCCAAGGGACATTTGGGCAACGTCTGGAGGTAGTTTTTGCCATAACAATTAGGGGCATTGCAACTGCCATCTAGTGGATAAAAGCCCAGGATGCTGCCAAGTGTCCTGTAATTCACAGAATGACCCACAACAAAGCAGCATCTGGCCCAAAATGTCAATAGTGTAGTGCCAAGGCACAGAAACCCTGGGCGGAACAAAGCAAGGAACGAGAAAGTGCCCAAAGACCTAGACTCCTAGAAGCGACGATGAAAATATCACAATCCTTCTTGCCAGATTCAGATCCATCACAAATGCTTTTGACATTACGTTTAATTATTTAACTCTAAAATTAAGCAGCACAGCCTTGTGCCCTGTAGCAGTCCCAGAAGCATGTGGCCGGCATGGCAGACACTCTGGAATGACCACATCACACACTGCTGGGCTGGCTGCAGCATTCCTGCCTACTAATTTTAATCTCTCTTTCTCAAAGGTCATGAATATTTTCAGACCCCTAAGCACAAGCATATTGTGGGCAGACTTGATATCTGCTGCTTCCAGTTGGCAAAGCACTTCACTCGCCAGCACCCAAACTGAGTTACGGGTTTCACTTTGGCCCCGTCACTTTCCAAGGGACTTTTTTTGGTCCATTATCCTAATTGGCAAATGATATGTAAGTACCAGAAGGCTGTGTGTCAGCAATTATATTTATAATGAAAGCTTAATCTCCAAAAGAAAACAGTAATTCATTAAAACCGCCCTTCCCATCTGCCATTACAGTAGCCAAGAGAAAAGCTTTGCGAGATACAAATTAGCTGCCTGAGTACGAAACACAGACAAGGCCAGACAAAGGGGAAGGAGGAGATCTAGCCCGCTTGGCCCAGCAAAGTGCTGCCCTCACTATACGCAGCCAGACTGCATTCCTACATCTCTTCTCTAGGGAGGGTGGGTGAGCAGGAAGCAGGCTGGGCATCAGGGCCTGCGAGGGCAGAAAGCAGTCTTTCCTCTGTCCCCTGCTGCTTCAGCGGACACTGTTCAGTTTGGGCCACTACATCTTGTCAGCACTTCAGGGAAACCTGAGAGGGTTTGGGGAAGAAAAGGAAGATGACTCCATGGTCTGATATTTCAGCTTGGCTCTCGCCATAATCCCACGCTCTGCTGCCCGTATTATTCATGCAGATATATTAAGCCCCACCATGTGCTGTGCATTGTGCTAGGGAAGCCAAAATAGCTACCCACGCACGGCCCTCGCTGTGAGCCAGGTGGGGCTCTAAGCCCCTGACGTGGGTTCTCTCCTTGGCCCCTGACAGCCCTAGGACGGTCTCATTTGACAGGTGAGAAAACAGACGTGGAGAGAAGTAACTTGCTCAAGGTCATGCAGCCTGGAAGTGGTGGGGCCAGGGTGTGAACCAGGGTGACAAGCTCCAACACCCACTGTCCTATACAGGGGACCAGCCCCATAGCAGTGGGACAAACTGAGTTCACATGCAGTGAGCACAACACACCCCAGGGGCCATGACAAGGGTTTTACATGCCCTCTCATCTGTGGGGGACATGGAAGGCCACGTGCCCTTTTCCCTATGGTATGAGGGAGACACTTCACCAGAGACCAAACACCTGAGTAGGAGTCAGAAGACAAAGGGGAGAGAGTTTGGACAAAGGCGTGGGGCTGCACAGCCTGCCTAGAAAACACCAGCAGAAGGAACGCTAGAGGGGCCAGAGGGGTGCCCTATCATCTTATTCAGGCCTCCACTCATTCTGTGAGCGGTGCACAATGACCAGCAACACCCTTGACAGGAGAGTCACCTGAGGCCTGGGCACATTAGGCAACCTCACCCCAAGGTCACACAGAGTGGTAGAACCAGGCCTCAACCAGCCAACCATGGCTACGAAGCCCCAGCTTCCAAGGACCCTGCTAAGATCCAGGGCACACAGCCTTCCCCTCCTCCCCTCCCCTCCCCGCCCCCGCACAGCCAGAGGCCTTGAATTGCCTGAGTTTGTCATCGTCCACAGCACCCCCTGGGGAACACTCCCACCACTGTGAAGAGGCTTCAATGAATAAGGCTGCCCCAGCCTAGCTGAGGGACTCCTGTCTGGACTCCAGGCTCCTGTAAGCACCCTGCAGGAATAGGACCTTTGTCTAGAAACAGGCCAACACTTGGCAAAATAGCTTCTACCTTTCCATGACCCACCCCCTTTGAAAGTGGGTATACTTTGCCCCCAGGCATCAAGTGTCCTATGGTCTCTCCACAGAATAACCCTGACCTCCATATGCTGCAGGTCGGTACCTGAAGACAGTGAAATGTGCCCCTTCCATCGCATGGGTAGCATCACGTGAAACCTGGCTTTATGATTACGGATGATGCTCCAGACACAGAACAGACTGGTGCCTACAGGTCAAGCTCTTGGGCTCTCTGCCCTCTAATTCTTAAACTTCCTATCACAGAGTCAGTACTCACTTTCTGGTGAATAGTCACGGAAAGAGGAAAGCAAGCTAAGGCAGAGTCATCTCCTGTCCATACAAGTGAACGCTCTTCCCAAGTTGGTTTCATCCATGAATTACACATAATCAATGAATCCATGTGGACCAGTCACTATTTCCCCGGCTCCCACCCACCCACCCAGAGTTGTGTAATTTAATAACCTTCCCACTTCCGCCTCAGAATGCTCTGGGGAGTGGAGAATGTCCGCAGGTATGACACAACCACCTTCATCCAAGTGTTAGAGCAGTCACTCAAGTAGGGAGTTTTCTCAAAGCACGTTTGCTGCGAATATATGCATCTAAAGCCATCTCTTGTCCACATCTTCTACACAAAGCCACAGAGGTCAGAGCGGCAAATCCCAAATTGTTTTTGTTACATTATTCAAAACAGAGCTTACTGAAAAATAATCAAGGTGCAGACTCTTGCAAATAACCAAAACAGACAGACTACAAGACCAGGGTGCACATCAGAGCAGGACCCCAGCAAGGGACCGGGCTCAATCTCCTCCAGGCCAGCCAGTGCCAAGAGGGCGTCTGGTTGCACTCCAGACAGAGGCACGTTTGTTTTAGACACACTCCCTATCTTTAACCTGGAATTCTCTAGCCTTAAAAAAAACAAAGGTCAGGACGCCTCCAGTTTTAATTCAGCTTGGCAGAGCCAAGCTCCTCTAAGCCAGAATCACTGCAGAAGGGAGAAAAGCAGAAGCAGCTACCTGTCACCTCTGCACTGGACACCACCCCTTCACCTCTGGACGCATCTTGGCCATCTAGGCTGCTTAACAGTTCAGCTCCAAACCTACAGGAAAAAGGCAGGGGGTGGACACTCACACCCCAGTGCCTGAGCCAGTCTGGGAAGGACCTCTCCGTGGGGCTTCCAGGATCTGCAGACAATATGGTCTTTGCCTCCTGAGTTGAAACTGTGTGGCAGCTCCCATGGAGGCAGCTTGTGGGAGAACTGGCCTCACGAACGTGCTTTGAGCAGCACAGGGAATGACCACCGGCCCCACCATAGGGGCAGTCTGCTCTCCCATGGCTGAGCAAAGATGCTGAGGGTCCTCAAAATAGGATGCTCCCTGCAGAGGGATGGCTGAGCCTCTTCCCACATTCCCCCATCTTTCCTCAGGCAGGGGAAGCACAAAGAAGTCCTGGGGAGGCAAGGGAAGTCTCTGCTCTCCCTGTGGAAACGTCCCCCTCTCCCACAGCAGAGAAAAGCGAAGATCACGGTCGGGTCTACACAAAGACGGAGCATGTTAGCATGTGGGACTGTCAGTCCAGCAGAAAGTCCCATCACAGTGTGTTAGTGGAGAAAAGGAGGAATTAGAGGACATAATTTATTATCTTTAAACTAAAAACCACATTCTGACACTGTGTGCAGAAGAAGCCTGTGCATTCTCCCAAAGTCAGCTGACACAGACCCAGCGACAGGAACCACAGATAACAGGCACCAACGTGGCTGGGTAGGGGACAGAGGTGACGGCCACAGTTCTGAGGCCTGGCAGTGCTGACCTCCTGGGGGATAAGGAAGGGAAAAAAGAAATGCACTGGCAGAATAGGCCTCTGACCCACTCTGACCTCCTGGTCCTTTCATGGGGCTAAGCTACAGTCCCAGGAGCACATTTTGCCATTTTCTGTTTATGGGTAAGAAATGATGAACCTGGGGAGACCCACAGGGGCTGCAGGAGTTTTGGTGTCCTCCTTGTCTAGCTTGGGCCTTCTGTCCAGTTCAATGTAAGAATCAGGGCAGAGTCATAAGGACCTGAGATGCTATACAATCAGAAGCAGAGGAATGAGGGGTATAATTAGTATTTTAGGAGCACATATCCTTGGAGAAAAACACACCAACAAGCCAGAAGCTTACATGAAAAGCTTAATGTAACCGCACTTTTAAAGAGACAAAAAAATTAAATTTATATAGACAATTCTGTAATTTTTAAATAAACAATGTCCTCAAAGTTCAGTTGAGGAAACTAAGCCTCATGGAAGTTCTAAGATTGGCTCCTAGAAACCCTGAATTCCTTCCTTCTTCAAGGCCCCTTTACCCTCCCCATCCCCAAGAGGGGAACAGCCTCCATGCCTGCCCTTGAAGGGGACATGTCACACCCTGGAGAAGAGGTGAATGGCCAGTGTATGGTCCTTACAGGGACCTGAGGAGCAGAAGAGCCCCACCCCTATAAACAGGGAGTGTAGAGATTCAGATTTGGCATGAAATTCTGATGTCTAAGGGACACAGCACACATTTCAATGACAGATCCAGAAATCAGAAGAAAATTAGAAACTTTGAGCAGGTAGCCGCTGGTTAGAATCCAGAGAGGATGAAACTGCTTCCTATGTGTCCTGCATTTACCCCTATGCCTTTTCCCTTTATAGAAGGGGCGGCACCTGTGGCTCAAAGGAGTAGGGTGCCAGCCCCATATGCCAGAGATGGCAGGGTTCAAATCCAGCCCCCAGCAAAAAATTGCCAGAAAAAAAAAAAAGGTCAATGTGTTATTTCCTAAGTCAGGTGGAATTCTGTAAATTTCTTATATTCCAGTAACATAAAATGATAGTGATGCTTTCAAGCTTGCCCACAGGATGATTGAATCCTAACAGCAAAAAGCTCATGTTCATAAAAATCCTGCCAGGCTTCTAGAAGCCAGGTTCCTAACCCAAGGCAACCTTGGAAATTCATTCATTCTTTTGGTAGCTCAAAAGGATGAAGGTCCCCATTTTTTGCAGAAAGGGCCATGCCTCAAGTCCAGCAACCTCATGATGCTGCTCCAAAATTACAGTGCTGCCGCCCACTGCCCCACCATCTCCCCTCAAGTGGGACACCCCTGCAGGGCACCAATACCTTCTGCTGCACCAATCTGGGCCTCTGACCTGAGCAGGACTTCACCCAGGACATAGTACAGGGCAACACCCCCCCCACCTTTATTGGTTTTTTGTTTAAAACAGTTGTTTACAAAAGAATACATGCCAAAGGAGAATTATAAAAAAATGGATATTGTCTTTGTTGCAACTGCAAAAAGGTATTGATTGCATCTTTGATTTTATTCTCAGCTTGACTACTGTTGGTGTATATGAAAGCTACTGGTTTGTGTACATTGGTTTTGTAGCCTGAGAGTTTGCTGGACTTATTTATCAATTCCAAGAGAATCTCATTTGAATCTCTGGGGTTTTCTAGATACATGGGTTGTTATAAAACTTGAGATACACGAAAATTAAGAAAAGTAGTATCTGCTGATGCAAACAAATGAAGCCTTCCCAGCAATACTAAGTTGAAACTTGCACCGGTGAATCAGAAAGGACACTGTTGACCGTGTTTCTTGGAAGTGAGATAATGGACCATAACACAGTCTATCTCAAAACTTTCATAGTGATCTATGTATAAGATCGTATCACCAGCAAAAAGTAACAGGCTGATCGTTTCTTCCCTGTATGGATCCCCTTGATTTTTTCTGTTGCCTGATAGCACTAGAAGTTCTTGCCAGAGCAATATTGAGTAGAAATGGTAAAAGTGGGCAACCTTGTCTAGTTCTAGTTCTAAACTAGAGAGAAAGCTTTCAATTTTCTCCCATTCGGTATGATATTGGCTGTAGGTCTGTCATATACAGCCTTTACAATTTGAAGACTGTCCCATCTATATCTGTTTCATTGAGCATTCTGATCAAAAAATGGTCAGTTGCCTATAGCTCAGTGGTGTTAGGGTGCTGGCCACATGCTCCGGGGCTTATGGGTTCGAATCCAGCACAGGCCTGCTAAAAACAAACAAACAAAAAATACATATACAGCCAGTCATTGTGGCAGGTGCCTGTAGTTCCAGCTACTAGGGAGGTTGAGGCAAGGGAATCGCTTTGGCCCAAGAGCTGGAGGTTGCTATGACGCCATGGCACTCTACCTAGGGTGACAGGGTTAGACTCTGTCTCAATAAATTAAAAAAAAATTTTTTTGTCAAATGCTTTTTCTGTGACAACTGAAAGGAACATATGGTCTTTGTTTTGGCATCTATGTGGTGAATTACATGTATAAATTTGCATATGTTGAACCATCCTTGCATCTCTGGGTTGAACCCACTTGGTTATGACCATTTTTTTTTGATGTGCTGATGAATTCAGTTTGCAAAAATTTTTATCAAGAATATTTGCATCTATATCCAGAAGGAATATTGTTCTACAGTTTTCTTTTTTAGTTGGGTCCTATGCTGACTTTGAAATCAGGGTAATATTAGCTTTATAGAACAAGGTGGGGAAGAGTCCTTCCTTCTCAATGTTATGAAATAATTTCTGCAACATAGGTACCACTTCTTTGTAGGTTTGGTAAAATTTGGGTGTGAAATTGTCTGGTCCAAGACTTCTTTAGTTGGAAGATTTTTATTACTGCTTCAATTTGGGTGTTTGATATTGGTCTGCTCAGGAGTTCTGTTTCTTGGTAGTTGAACCTGAGGATGTATGTTTCTAAGAATTTTTCCATTTCCTCCACATTGACAAGTTCATAGGGATAGAGATTTTTACAGTATTCTGAAATGACATTTTGTATTTCCATGACATCAGTTGTAACTTCTTCATTTTTAATTGAGCCTATTAGACTCCTTACTTTTCAGTTTCTGCTTAATCTACCAAGCAGCTTCTCCAGTTTATCTTTTCAGAAAACCAACTTTTTGCTTCATTAATCTCCTGGATAGTTCCTTTGTTCTCAATTTCACTTAGTTCTGCTCTAATCTTTGTTATTTCTTTGCTTCTTCTAGGTTTGGAATTGTTCTTCCTCTTCCAGTTCCTTGAGATGATTCATTAGATTGTTGATTTGTGATCTGTTTTTTGGATGTGAACATTTAAGAATGTGAGTCTTCCTCTCAGGAAAGCTTTTGCTGTATCCCACAGACTTTGATAATTTGTGTCCCCCTTGTCATTTCATTTGAAGATTTAATTTCCATTTTTATCTCTTCATTGAGCCAACTATTATTCAGCCCTAGTTTCCCTAACTTTGTACAGATTCAACTGAGAGTTTCTGTTAGAATTCATTTCTAGTTTTACTCTACTATGATCTGAAAAGATACATGGTATAATTTATATATTTTTTTACATTTGTTGAGACATGTTTTGTGGCCTAGGGTGTGATCAATCTTAGAGAATGTTCCATGGTAATGAGAAGAACATCTATTCATGGACCAGGTGCAGTGGCTCACGTCTATAATCCTAGCATTCTGGGAGGCTGAGGTGGGTGGATCAACTGAGCTCAGGAGTTCGAGACCAGCTTGAGCAACAGTGAAATCTTGTTTCTACCAAAATTAGAAAAAGTAGCCAGGCATGATGGTGGGCACCTTTAGTCCCAGCTACTCAGGAGGCTGAGGCAAGTGGATCTCTTGAGAAGCCCAGGAGTTTGAGGTTGCCATGATCTAAGGAGCCATGGCACTCTACTCACAGCAACAGAATGACAGACTATGTCAAAAATAATAACAGCAGCAATAATAATGTATATTCAGTCATATAGACTGTTCTATAATCTTCTGGTAGGTCTATTTGTTCCAGAGCTGTGTTTATGTCCCTTGTTTATTTTCTGTTTGTAGGATCTGTCCAGTTCTATCATTTGGGTGTTGAAGTCCCTGGAAATTATGGTGTTGCTGTTTATGATTTTGTTTAGTTCACATAAAGTTAGCTTTAAGAATCTAGGCACTAAACTGGCTGCAATTCTCAGTGGTTAGTGTGCCAGCCCCACATGCCAGGGGTGAGAAGTTTGAACCTCACCTGGGCCTGAGAAACACACACACACACAAAATTAATCTAGGCACTCCTGTGTTGAGTGCATAAAAATTTATGATTGTCTCCTTGTTGCATTTTTCCCTTCACCATTATATAGTGATAATCTTTTTCTTCCCTTTTGTTGACTTTAAGTCTATATGGCCTGATATGAGAATGGCTGTACCAGCTTTCTTTCGGTTTCCATTTGCATGGAATACTGTTGTCCAACCTTTCACCTTGTGTCTAAATGAGTCCTTGTGGGTTAAATGTGTTTCCTAGAGATAAAAGATACTTCAGTGTGTTTTCTTATCCATTCACCCAACCTGTGTCTCTTCAGTGGTGTATTCAAGCCATTCACTTTTATTGAAAGTATAGATATGTGTGGTGGGGTTTTGTTCATTCTTTTGGGTGAATGTTATTGCTTTGTAATACCTCTAGAGCCACTGTGGTATCTGGACTCTAAACTTTAGCTTTGGGGTGATTTTACATTGGTCAATGTCTGTTGTGCTGTTCCACGTGTAATGTAGGTCTGAGTACTTCTTGCAGATAGGTCTGGTCATCACTAATTCCCTCAGCTATTGCTTGTGTGTAAGTGTCTTTATTTCTCCCTTGCATAAAAATCATGGTTTTGCAGAAAACAAGATTCTAGGAATATACTTAACAAAGGAAGTGAAAGACCTCTATAGGGAGAATTATAAAACACTGAAGAAAGAAACTGCAGAAGATGGAAAAATATACCATGCTCATGGATCAGCATAAACAACATTGACAAAATGGCTATACTTCCCCAAAGCAATTTATAGATTTACCGCAACTCCCATTAAATTATCAATGCCATTTTTTGCAGATCTAGAAAAAATAGTTCTGTGCTTCATACAGAACCAGAAAAGAACCCAAATAGCCGATGCAACCTTAGATAATAAGAATAAAGCAGGAGGCATCACATTACCAGACTTCAAGTTATACTACAAAGCTACTGTAACTAAAACAGCATGATACTGGCACAAAAACAAATATAGACTTATGGATCAGAACAGAAAACCCAGAGATGAAATCATCCTCATGGTGCCATCTGATTTTTGACAAAACACAAAAAACACACTGAGGGGAAAAAAAAAATCCCCATTCAATAAATGGCACTACAAACACATATAAAAGACTGAAATAGGATCTGTACCTCTCACTCCCCCAAAATTAACTCACAATGGATAAAAAAGAAACCTAAGACAATAAACTATAAGAATTCTAGAAGAAAATGTTGGAGAGCACTCCTATAGATATCAGCCTACACAAAAAAATGTATGAAGATGAAAAAGCAATCACAGCAACAACAAAAATAAATGGAACCTGATCAAATTAAAAAGCTTCTTTACAGCCAAGGACATGATCAAAAGAGCAAATAGATAACACACAGAAAGAAAGCAGTCACATGCTATACATTTGATAACCAGAATGATAACCAGAATCTACAAAGAACTTGAGCAAATCAGCAAAAAAAAAAAAAAAAAAAAAAAAACCAACCAAACCATTAAAAAGCAGGCAAAAGTCATAAACAGAAACTTTTCAATGAAAATGTCCTAATGGTGGCTCAGTGCCTATAGCTCAGCGGCTAGGGTACTGACCACACACACCAGGGTTGGCGGGTTCTAATCCGGCCTCGGCCTGCCAGACAATGACAACTACAACAACAACAACAAAATAATTGAGCGTTGTGGCAGGAGCCTGTCATCCCAGCTACTTGTGAGGCTGAAGCAAAAGAATTGCTTGAGCCCAAGAGTTTGAGGTTGCGGTGAGCTATGACATCACAGCACTCTACCAATGGTGACATAGTGAGATTCTGTCTCAAAAAAAAAAAGATGTACTAATGACAAACTCAAGAAAAAACGTTCAATACCTCTAATCATCAGGGAATGCAGATCAAAACCACACTGATATATCGCCTAACATCAATGAGAATGGCTCATATCAAAAAATCCCAAAGAACAGATGCTGGTGTGCATGTGGAGAGAAAGAAATTCTATACACTACTGGTGGGACTGCAAACTAGTACAACCACTCTGGAAAACTGTATGGTGATTACCTCAAAGAACTTAAAGCAGACCTACTATTTGACTCAGCAAGCCCACTGCTGGGTATACATCCAATGGCAAAATAGGTCATTTTATGAAAATGACCTGCACTTGAATGATTAGCAATCACAAAGATGTGGAAACAACCCGAGTGCCCACTAATACATGAATGGATTAATAAAATATGGTATCTGCATACTACAGAGTACTATTCATTCATTTTTTAAAATGGCAATCTGGTATCTTTTCTGATAACCCGGATGGGCCTGAAAACAATTCTTTTAAGTGAAACATCAGAAGCATGGAGAAACAAACAATATACTCAATACCAATTGTAACTAATCAATCGATACTTGAGTGTATATATGAAAGTAAATCTTAATGAAAATCAAGCGGGGGGATATACTAGTGGGTACAGTGTGCACTACCAGGGTGAAGGGAATACTTATAACTTTGATAACTTTGACTCAATCTGTATGAAAACAAAGTATGTTAACAAAAAGTGTGTACCCCTAATCTTCTGAAATTTTAAGTATTTGTTCTTCGATTTTAGGCACAACCTCCTCTGGAGGCAGCTTTAGATGCCCTTCCCATGATGTCAGTGGTCTCTTGCCTGGCCATGATCTGAGTGTTGGGATCCTGCACTCAGAACCCAACATTCCCCAAGCCCCAGAGCCAGACACCACAGCCCAGAGCAGTGTTTTTCAACCCTTTTTATCTCATGGCACACTTGAACCTATAGTTAAATTTCTGCAGCACACTTCAATTATGTTGATCAAAAAAAAAAAGAGTAAAACCGGGAGGTTAAAGAGAGTGGATTGCTTAAGCTCAGGAATGCAAGACCACATCTCTAAAATATGGCCAGGTGTTGTGGTGTGTGCCTCTAATCCCAGCTACTCGGGAGGTTGACACAAGAAGATCACTAGTGCCAGGAGTTTGAGGTTGCTGTGAGTTACGACACCACTGCACTCTACAAGTATGACAGACTCTGTCTCAAAAAAGGAATATACTGTGCTTTGAACTTCTTTCAAAAATAATTTAATTGATGATCTTTAAAAATGTTTGCAGCACATCTAATATCCTCTCACGGTACACAAGTTGAAAATCACTGGCCTCGAGCCCCAGTGAATGCTGAGGAAGACCAGGCCTCAAGTCAGACCCCAGAAAGGACCGAACCCAAACCTTGGAGGAGAGAAGGGAAGGCTATACCTAGAACCCCCAGGCAAGCTGCCCCAACTATCCCACCTGATCCCCGCTGAGACACACCCCAGCAGCTCTACCTTCCAGGAGCCTGGCGTGAGCTGTTCCAGGCGTTTTACACTCCATCTCAATGGACATGCCACTTTGATCCTTCAAGATGGTGGTGTCAAAGAAAACATACAGCACACATGGTGATCCACACTGGCCTGAGCAGTTCCTTGCCAGGCAACTCTGTGGAGCTCCTATGAAAGCCTCCAATGGACTACTAATTATTTTTACTGCTTTTTTATGAAGTGCAAAGTGCTCTGTGGCACTCTCTATTGCTTTCTGGTGCCCCCGAGCCAATGAGTGGTATAAAGGAGAAGTGCCTCGTCAGCCTACCCGTGGCCACCCATGTCACCTTCGCCAACCCCAGCACCCATGCCCCGGGCACCCGGAGCTGCAGGGAGGCGAGGGGCCAATGCATGACCTCATAGGACAGCTTCTAAGGTACCCAGGGCAAGCTAGTCACAAAAAAACCCCTCCAGATGCTGAACTAAGCTGATAAATTTATCACTGCATGTGTTACGAGAATTTACCATCACTAGCATATTTGTTATTGGGGAAAAAACACACAGGTTGTCCTTTCAGGTGTGATTTGAATAGCTTATCTATTTGAATGTTTTGTATGTGTCAACTCTTAGAGAGTATCTGACTGTGTTTACAGTGCTCAGAGCATAATTTGTTAACTTTAAAATTACTGTAAATCTCACCAGCACTTGGCGGTCTGTGGTGGCGTTTTTCTGCCTTTTCACGCACTTGACCACCTGTGTGTGCCCAGGACCTGCATCCTCCGAGCCAATAGGGCCATCGGGAGGGCACAGCCTGGGAATACAGGGGTGGCAGCAAGCTGCCTTCATTGCCACAAAACCTACTTAATTTCCGTGAATGAGAGTTTTTCAGTAAACATGCTAGCTGTTCAGTGCTTACCAAAACTGAGGCATTCTAATAACGTATCCAAAACAGGATAACCATTAAAATGGCCCTAGTGCCATAGCTAAGCAGAAATCCTGGGGTCAGAATCGTCCTCGGGCCTTGGGTTGGCCAACTTCATTTTGTAAAAACAAATTTAAAAAAATATATATTTTTTGAGACAGAGTCTCACTATGTCACCCTCAGTAGAGTGCTATGGCATCACAGTTCACAGCAAGCTCAAACTCTTAGGCTTATGCAATTCTCTTGCCTCAGCCTCCCAAGTAGCTGGGACTACAGGTGCACACCACAACACCCAGCTATTTTTGTTGTTGTTGTTCTTGTTGTTTAGCAGGCCTGGGCCGGGTTCAAACCCACCAGCCCCGGTGCATGTGGCTGGCGCCCCAACCTCTGAGTTACAGGTGCCAAGCCATAACAGATAAAATCTTTTTTTTTTTTTTTGAGACAGACCTCAAGCTGTCACCCTGGGTAGAGTGCCGTGGCATCACAGCTCACAGTAACCTCCAACTCCTGGGCTCGAGCGAGTCTCTTGCCTCCGCCTACCAAGCAGATGGGACCATAGGTGCCCGCCACAATGCCTGGCTATTTTTTGGTTGTAGCCGTCATTGTTGTTTGGCAGGCCGGCTGGATTCAAACCCGCCACCTTAGGTGTATGTGGCTGGTGCCTCAGCCACTTGAGCCACAGGCGCGGAGCCAACAGATATAATCTTAATGGAAATGTATTGACCTACATGTTTACATGTGTCTGCCACTCAGAGACAGGGGGCAGCTAAAACACACTTAAAACATACTGATTAATTGAGCATTACTTTTCATAGTTAAGCATTCCACAATGTATAGCCCCATTTTAACATTTCTGGCTCCTAGTCATCCTGGATTCCTTCCAGGATTAAAAGCCTTCATTTCCAGGAATGTCCCAACATTAAAAATGTAATGATTTTATTGTCCAGTTCTGAATATGGAACAGGACACCCTTTTAAGAATCCGAGGAAGACACACATTTCTATCCAAGTCACTTCTCTAGGAATCCAGACGCACTGACAGTGCTTTGACAGTCACTATACCCAAAGTTCAATTTTGCTCTAATAATTTATAAAGAAGCAAAAACAAAAACACAAAACTTCTCGTCAGGGGTAGTGATGCTGCTGCCACCATTCGCCCAGACTGTGGCAAGCACTTGTGGGCAGCACTGTGCCTGGACCCTCACACACTGTCTCCCTCAGTGCTGGTGCCGCAGCAAGAGGACCCCTTGGTCCTCCCTGTTAGAAGTACACAGACCTACAAGAGGTAACTTGCTCGTGGACATACAGAGGCCATCTACGACTAGAACCCCAGTTCATCTGATTCTAAGATACATACTACTCTGCTCTGCCTGTTCTTTGAGCCTACACATCAATACCCAATGTAAACATTTAATTTTTTAAAATTGGATTCTGTACTGATGAAATATTTATTTCATCCTCACAGCAACTGTCAGAGATTATCGTCTACTTTGGATAAATGAGGACACTGAGGCTCAAAGAAGTGAGGCCATGTGTCTAAGGTCACATAGCTTCTAGAGCCTGTGTTCTCTCTTCAGCCCAGAGCTGAGCTTGCTGAGTATTCCATGTACCTGGAGCACAGTAAGTCCCCAGCTGAGGACAGCCAGTGTCACTGGAGACACCAGAACACAGCAGTTGAACACAGGCAGTCAGGCAGACCTGGGTGCAAATCTCAGCTCTGTCATACACTCCCCACAGGACCTTGGCCAAGCAATTGAACCACAGTGCCTCAGTTTTCTCATCTATTAAGTGGACACAGTAATTCTGATTCAGAGGTTACTTATATGTATTAAAGAAGATAATATCTGCCAAGTGCTTTGCTCAGTGCCGGTAGAAGGTATAAACATTAACTGCTTAGTGGAAATTTACTTTTCAAAAAGTCAATTGCCTATTGTGACAAAACAGAACTTTTCAATTTGACAGACAGATATGGGTTTGACTCCTAGCTCTGTATCCTGGCCAAGCTCATAAGCCTCTGTAAGTCTCCTTTTCTCCTCCTATAAAGTAAGGACAATGTCATGTGTCAGGAGGATAAATGAGATGACCTACGTTAAGTACCTTGCCCACAGCAGGTGCTTTGCAATGGTCGCGACGGGGCCTGAATATAACTCAGCTGCAGAATACCCCAAAATCCCTCCATCTCAGGAAGATGTGGCAGGGAGAATACTGTGACTCATAATAACACAAGCTCCACTTTCAGACAAAAATCCTCAAACCTAATCCCTAGGCTCCATCCATTCATCTACCTGTCCATCCCTTCCTAGATGACAACCTCACCCACACGCACCACCCACCCAGGAGAAGCCTGCTAGAGAACAGGGGACAATAGGGCTCAGAGGGCGCTCCAAAGCTGCCCTATACCAGCATGGGAACGGCCACCTGCACCAATCACCCACCAGGCTGTAGCCACACTCCCACTCGGATAATCAGAACCAGCTCCCCATTGGAGCCCCCTACCAGGTGATCACAGGAAGACCCACAGACCATCCTTAATTAACCATCCTCCTGCTTCTTCATTCACCCATCAACAAAGTCTGCTGTCGATTTGGTACATTTCTCCAAAAGCAGCCAGCATGCACCTTAAAAAGGAAGGCCCCAGATGTTCCACGGAGCAATCTAGCATCAGGGCACTAGCCCACACCGCCACCACCTCCAGCCTCAGACCCAAACTTTGTGCCCTCAGCCCCACGGAGGCCCCAGGCCCCACCTTGATGGTTCCCATCACAGAGCCCCCTGCCCGGCAGGGCACCCAGGCCACAAACACACACCAATGGTTCCATTATAGATTCACACAACCCCCTGAAGCACTGAGAGTCTGCTTTAAAATGCTCCTTAAAATGGCATTCCCCCCACTTTCAGAGCTTTATAACTGTTTACATATATTCCGCTTATTGTCTCCTATTCTTCCTGAAAAAAGGAAAAACCAAAGAAATTCATCTCTGAGGTAAATGAATCAAACCTAAGAAACATCCATCAACCCTAGGTTATTTCTTCAGTCAACAAATAATCTAGGGTCTCCTACAGGTGAGACAAGGTACTGGGCTGGGCATGACAGTTTACTCTCAAGGGTGCAAGAGCACGCTGCCCTGCACTGAACCCACATCGCACAGGTCTTCCCAGAGCGGGACTAGCGCTTCAAGCCCAGAGCAGGGCAGGCCGGCAGCTCTGGGCCCAAAGCGTCCTGCTCCTCCTGGGCAGCTCCGAAAGCCAGAGGTGACAATGCATGGTTCTGACCAGTCAAAGCCCATTTCCAGGGACTTCCCAACCTAAAGCCTGACACGAGAGGCCAGACAGCCACCCAGGCAGGACAGAAGCCTAGAAGGAATGAGGAAGCTCCCGCTCCATCTGCAGGGGTCAGAGGGCTGCCTGGCTCACAGGAGGAATTCCAGGACATTCCTAAACACAGTTGGCTCTGTAAGGGTGAAGCCCATTTTCTCAGCTGATTTACTTTCCCCTAAGGCAATCTGTGAACCACACTGGAATTCAGCCAGAACACCATCCTCCATCCCCCAAAGCCTAGTGACACTTCCCTTAGAGAAAACATTTCAAAAGCCATCTATTTAGATGTTTTGGCAGCACTTCTCAGACCAGCAGGGCTGCACTGGCCTCAGCAATCATCCCTCCAGAGAAGATGCTGTCAAATGGCCACAAAGCAGAGTACCAGGCCAGGAAAGAAACCCAGGGAACTAACTGGAAGATTCTACCCTAGTCCTGTGCTTCCCAACTGCAGGGCCTAGACAAGATGCCTTAGCTCTGTGGCCCACCTTTCTAGACCCCACCATGGCTCAGGAGGGGTAGTAAGGGCCCAGGAAACTGTGGTTGGAGGAGGACCAGGCTGCATACTGAAGTCTGAAATAAATAGGAATCCTTTTTAGTTTTGCAGAGCTCATCTCTAATAATCTTTGTAGCATCTTACAACTTTTGAAATACTTGTGAATACTTTAAGAGTGTTATTATACTGACCATCAACTCTAATGGAGGATCTTTTTTAAAGGCTAAAAGATGACTGAAGCGTGGGCAGGTTGCCTAGCACCGGGCCTGGCCCCACAATTTCTCCCATCCTGGCCAGATAGTGTCTCCTCCTGCCTACATGCCCACAATCCAGTTACTGGGGTTACAGATAAATCACCTTACTTCTGGAACAATTAGCAACAGAATCTGTTCTCTTTCTTTCAGAGACAAAATAATGAACAAAACCTTTTAAATGTTCTCCTTAGCTATTCTGTTATTATTCCAGCATTATGAATTTGAGACAATATTTGTAACAAATTCTCCAATGCCTTTTTCCCCCTCATTTAAATTAAATCATGGACTGGATGCAGATTTTCTACATATTCCCCTCCCCCCACTAGACATTATTTCTTTTTAGACAGGTCTCACTATGTCACCCAGATTGGAGTGCAGTGGCACAAACATAGTTCACTATAACCGAGAACTTGTGGGATCAAATGATCTTCCCACTTCAGCCTCCGAAGCAGCTGGGACTATAAGCATACACCACCATGTCCAGCTAATTTTTTTAATTTTTTGTAGAGATAGGCTCTCACTATGTTGGCCAGCTTGATCTTGAACTCCTGCTCTCAAGTGATCCTCCTGCCTCAACTTCCCAAAGTTCTGAGATTACAGTTGTGAGCCACTGCATCTGGCCCCCATTAGGTATTTCTAACAATAGAAATAGTAAGATGTGACAACTGCGTGGATGTGTACCTAATCCTTAACCACCATTTGCAACACATTTTGAGCCATCCATCCTCTTTTTCAACTCCCACACTCTCTGGAAATTTTTAGTAATAAAGAATTTTGTTTCCCATCAAAGACTTTGATTGTTTAGTGTAAAGAATTAAGCTGTCTCTTCATGGGGGCAGCCATAGGCACACATAGCTAGTCACTAGAGTTCACACCACACCAAAAAGCAGCCAGATCTGTTGAGCGGAGAACATTTGCACAGAAGCTCTGGTTAGAATCATTCAAAAGCACAACCATTTCCTTGCCAGGGATCATTTTCTGGATACAACTCGTGTTTTTGCTGGGGAGCACCTTTGGAGTCTAATTGCCAGCACATGATTTAAACCCATAACACCTGCTTCAGGTGTCCCTATCAATGTGAATACATTCCCTATTATAAATTTCCCTTGGCCAGAATTTCGTGTTCCTTGTTAAGTAACTGAACAGGATACAAACATTAGGAGAGGGCAAAGCAAACACACTGGCAGTGCTCTAAAGCAATGCTCACATCCATTACCCAACACCTTGAGACGTTGAAAGGTGAAAGGTAACAAAGCCCTAAAGCAGTAATAAATAATTCAAATAAAGTAAAATGGGAAGGGGATAGAGTACAGATATGAAATGAAGCGGAGCCCCTGAGATCTACGCTTTACTTTTCCATGATTCAATTTATATTTGTTCACATCCGTCCTTTTCTTGGTGCCTCTTTCATTTCTCTAGCTGCCCTGAGTTTCCCAGCCATATGTGGAATGTTCTTATCCCCTGTATTTTTTTTTCTGGGCATAGCCTTTTTTTTTTCTTTATTAAATGATAGCTGTGTACATTAATGCAATCATGGGGTACAGTGTGGTGTTTTCATATACAATTTGAAATATTTTCATCAAACTGGTTAACATAGCCTTTATGTCATTTTCCTAGTTGTTAAGACATTTATATTCTACTTTCAGAAAGATTCACTTGTACCCTTGTAAGAAAACCATAGAGGTGATCCGTCCAATCACCCTCCCTCCACCCATCCACCCCTCTCCCTTCCCCTTCCCCTCCCCCCTCCTCATATTCCTAGGCTATAATTAGGTTATAGCTTTCATATGAGCTATAAATTAGTTTCATAATAGGGCTGTGTATATTGGATACTTTTTCTTCCATTCTTGTGATACTTTGCTCATCCCCTGTATTTATGTTTATCTGCATGTCTGTATCTATCGGACACACACACAGCGCTTCACATAGCACTCTCGTAGGGAGTTTTTAATTTGCTCATCAAAACCACCCTCTAAGGCGCAGTTCTCAACCTGTGGGTCGCGACCCCTTTGTAACAATGAAAATACATCCTGCATATCAGATATTTACATTACAATTCATAACAGTAGCAAAATTACAGTTATGAAGTAGCAATGAAAATAATTTTATGGTTGGGGGGTCCCCACAATGTGAGGAACTGTATTAAAGGGTCATGGCATTAGGAAGGTTGAGAACCACTGCTGTAGATGGTAGAGCCACTTTTTAAATTCATTCTTTAGTTGTTTTTTCCATTTCGGGTGAGGAATCATTCCTGACCTATATACCATGAAATTACATAGCATTTGTAGAAAGATGTCACCAGTATTTAATAGTCACCAGCATTTAAAGACTAGACTCTCACGTAGGTCAAAAAACCTGGCAGGGTGTTTTAAAACCTCACGTCCTTTCTCCCCTCCTGTCTCTGTAGAGGGTGGGGGGCTGGACATATTTGTCAATCACAGTCTGATAAGGCAGCAGCCCACACAAGGTGGAAAGGTTGACAGGCCGACCTGCCACAGAAGTCTCCTCCCTCTGCCCAGACCAAAGGCTTTCCAGACACATGAACACTCTGTGGGGTCTGCCACCTGGGAGCTGTGACAGATTAATAGGAAACAGATGATGGGAGATGTTTATCTGATTAAACCACTGAGCTTGTTTTTACCTAGAAAACAGGACCATGGGCAAAAACATGTCACAGTCTTGATGGGGTGGGCATAAAAGGGAGGAGATTTTTTTAAAAACGCAAAGCACTGAAGTCTCCTGCCACAAGGAGAGACTCAGGATTTCAAACCCATCTCAGACTGAGGCTGCACTTGGCCACTCGGGGGGCTTCACAGGAAGATGACCATCTTTGGAGGAATGGGAGATGGTTTCCAGGGTTTCTGACATCAGGACACAAAATAGGACGTGCAATCTAATGCACCTGACCCCATCAAGGACAGGCACAGCCAGAACACTGGGCTCGGCCTCCATGATGTCCAGGGATAGGGGAAGGTAGGGGACCCCACACACACAAAGCCCAAAGCTGCGTGGCAGAGGCATGACAGGGGCATAGCCCAAAGCGGGGCAGGCCCAGCCAGAAGCTCAGGCCAAGGCCTGGAGGCAGAGAAGGCAGAGAAGGCAGAGAGGCGGGTAAAGAGAGGAAAAAATAGTGCAATAGGGCAGAGGGGAATGGAATCTCCCAGCCAGAAGGCTAAACTGTTTCTGCACTCGCATGGGGAGAGGGGCACAGCTGCCCCTGTGAGAATCCTACAGCCACCACCCGGAGGACTCGGATGCCTAAGCTCAGACCTGTCACCAAGCAGGCCTCATGTGTCTCAGTCCCCACAAGGCAGTGGCACTGCATCTTCATCAGCTGACAGAGAAATATCACCCAGCTGCTGTCAGGCCCAAGAGTGTCAAAAAGGCAACTTATTGTTTCCCAAAAGAAACCTCTAGTATTTATAGAAATTCCTAACTGGCACCGAGCCAGGAAGGCCCACACTGGAATCCAGCTCATGCTCCAAGCCCCGGGTTCCTCTGCAACCCACCTGCAGGGCAAGTGCAACACCAGAACGGAAGCTGAAGGGGAGCCCCCTGCGGCCCAGCCCCCTGCGGCACCTTGTACCAGCACAAGGTGATAGTACAGGGAGAGAAACCCAGAGAGGGGACAGATGTACCCAGCCTGGTCAGAAAGCTCGAAGTGGGAGAGGACAGAGCAGCCACACTTGGATCCACAGGCCTAAGAAGGAATGCAGAACCTGAGAGGTGGATTGGGAGCAAAGGCAGAGGGGAGGGGCTGGGGGTCCTGGACTACAGCTCCATTCCCCTCTCACACTCTGAATACAGAAGCCCAGGGGCCTCAGACACTGGACAAAACCTGCACCTCCCCCGAGTACCTGAGCTGTCATCCACGGGGCCGTGCAGGCACGTGCACACACACACACACACTCCACCTCCGTCACCATCAGTGCAAGCCGGTGTTAAGACTGCACATAGCCCCAGGGGGCCGCCTCCCTAAATCAGCCGGCACAGGAGACAAACCCCCTCAGTCGCTCCTGCACTAGAAGGCTCTTCTTGAAGAAATGTTCCTCTGACATTCACCTCTTTGCTACAACAGTGTAGTACAAAGCAGATGACTATGTCGCTCGTGAGAGAAAAATGCTTTGCAAATTACATATTGACATATCCTTCTGTCGAGGTTTCTGCTGCTGGAAATTGACTACTCTGCTACTCAGGAGAGATGAGAAGCCACCCTCTCATCACTTAGTCTTTATAAGTTGTCTCTGTGACATTACTATGTAGGCAACAAGACACATCTCGTGCAGGAATCAGCCACCCTACAAGCCTCTGCCTGCCTCGTCCCTACCCTCGTAGGAGGCCGTGTCATCTCAGGGTTGGGGAAAACCTCTGAAGGCAGACCCTTTATGCCAGGGTGGTCTTTCACAGCTACAGGTATAAATCACACTTTGGAATCTTTAGCCAACTTTCACCCTTTCATTTAACTCATTGCTGGACATGTGAAAGCACTGGTCTTCTGGGTCCCAGAGACTCAGTCACCAGGGTTGATTTTCCTAATGGGAAGACAGGATCTGCTTCAGAAAACTGACACGTGGAGGTTTGAAGCCAAATAAAATGCCTTCCGTCAGTCAGTAGCAAACACTCATACTAGCTTTATCATCCTAAAGACTTCAAACCTTATTTTTTTTAAATCTTAGATTCCATCCCTCACCCCATGATTCCTCAGTTCCTTTTCTCTTCATGATGAGATTTAGTCATCAGAGCCAGTTGGCCCTCTCAACATTTTTCTGATGTCTGGAAATAGGATCACTTTGCAGGGACCAAAAACATTATTTTCTCTAGCTAACCTCATAAAATGCAGCCTTCTCATGCCTGTCATAGATTTTCCCCACATATCTGTGCATTGATGCCCAGAATATGACTACGGATAATTTGAGGGATCGAAGCTACATTAGGAAGGCAAGTCACACACTGTTTGCTGCAACATGGCACATCAAGTCATCCCATTAAGAATCCAAAAAGAGGCTCGGTGCCTGTGGCTCAAGCAGCTAAGGCGCCAGCCACATACACCTAAGGTGGCGGGTTCGAATCCCCAGCCCGGGCCGCCAAACAACAATGATGGCTGCAACCAAAAAAAGAAAATGGCCGGGCGTTGTAGTGGGCGCCTGTGGTCCCAGCTACTTGGGAGGCTGAGGCAAGAGACTTGCTTGAGCCCAGGAGTTGGAGGTTGCTGTGAGCTGTGATGCCATGGCACTCTACCCAGGGGGATAGCTTGAGGCTCTGTCTCAAAAAAAAAAAAAAGAATCCAAAAAGAAAAACTACAGCAAAGAGAATCACAGAGGTAGAAAAGTGTGAGGCCTTTCTGTACCAAAATCTCATTCCGACCTCCTGCCAAATGCTTCAGAACCACTGCACTATCAGAAAAGACCTGTCTCGGCTGCTAGCTGTGACCATCAAAGCCAAGTCCCCATGGCCTGCATTTTCTGTGAGGTTCGGTCAGTCTCTAACCATTAGGGCCCTGCCCTCTTCTCATCCCAACAGTGCAGGGTTCCAAAGTTAACACTGGAGATTCCAAAACCATGTCACCTCCAATTCGTCAACACATAGCCCTAGATTCTAAACATTCCTATGCTTAATAAAAACAAGAATGAAGGAGAGAGAACGTAGGGTGAGGAAAACACTGTTTTGGAGAAACTTGACAGCACTTTGATCCATTAGACAAAAGCCGGTCTTGGAGCCTTCCAGCCCAGTCATGGGTGAGAAAGGTGGTCTTCAGGGGAGTTGTGTGTGTTCCTAGGCTAAGACATCAGCCATTGTGTCAGACGCCTGTAATAACTCAACTATTTCTTATAAAGAGGGGGAAAAATCTGAAAATTAGCAGTAGGAAATGGAATGAGAAAGAGGGCTTTCAATACACAGAGAAACTTTTCTATCTTGGATACTGATAGTAATTTATACAGCCAAACCTTCTCATCCAACATACTCAGGCCTGAGCCAATTAATAGTAAAAACCTAAATAAAGCAGAATATCCTTTAAAAACAACAAATACCTTAAAACTTCATCGTAACTCACACCTGTGCTGATTAACATGACATACCTGTGACAAGTCACACTGGCTCTCTAAGTAAGGGCCTACTCACTGGAGTTCCACTTGGATCTTCTTTCACTAACCACTCCAGTAACAAAATCTGATTTCCAATGTCAGTTTCTTGGAAATCAAGCAAGAACTGAAGACAACGGTGGAGAGTAGGAGCCGCCCTGATTTTTACAATACTCTCCCCCACCTTTCATAGTTGCCATGATCCACTTACATCGACAGAAATGCTTTGGTGGTGACAAATTTTGAGTCTTTTCCGAAACATTCAATGAATTTTCAAACTCACATTTAATCAGTTTCTAAAATATTTCTGGTCCATTTCATTAAATTATCTAATTCCCATAACTAGTGTGACTGGTACGAAGAGGTGCGGGTGCCAACACGCCGCCCTTGAGAGCGCCCAGGGCAGCCCTGGAGCAGGAAAGCACAGCGTCAAGAGCCCTCAGCACGCCACAGGATGAGACGTGTATTTACACCCGTTACCTGAGACTACCGTAAGCAGCAGCTAGTGCAACCAGTTTTAGAAAACTCCTGTACTTAAAACGTGTACTTGCAGCACATACCGCAAAAGAGAAAATGTTTTTAAATTTCAGATTAATACGCGGGTATAAACAATTAGGTTACAAGGTTTGCATTGCCAGGTCAAGTCCCTGTTGTTGTGTCTCACACCCAGGACATGTGTCATATACCCCTACATTATGCCCATTAGATGGGAACACTCCAATCCCCCTTTCTTCACCCCTCCCCCCAACTTGAATTGAGTCTTTCAAAGACTTAAAAGAAGTTAGCTCATTTGGATTTTGATTAACCTTTTCCACATAAGTCTGCTTTCTGCCTTCCCAGTCCTAGGAAATACAAATTCATACTCGTGTTCCAAATCTCTTATGGCTATCAGCTATGTGTCAGTATTTAACTTCCACAGTATTCAACAGCATGTTATATGCCTGGATTTCTTCTAGATCCGTGACGAAGATGGAGGAAGTTTAATCCAAAGTCACGGTCATAGCAGGTAGATAGGATCTACACATTTGAAATAACTGGGGAAAATATCAAGCAGGAAAAGAAACGGATGAAATGAAATCAAGTACCTGCGTATGTTGTACAGTCACTCAGTGCTACATGAGGTTAAGTGAATGGTCAGTGTTGGCTGAAGGTCCTACAGATCTTACTTCTAATCCAACAAGCTCACAAACCTTCCTGACACTCCAATCTTTCAGGCCCTGGGGTTTATGAGTCACCTGCAGGATCATTCTCACTCTCTACCTACAGAGCAAAACAAAAGTTATTACTCAAGACACTCATACCTCACCATGTGTCATAGGAAATGAAGTGAAATTACATGGATTCCCCGTCATGTCCAGCTCCCCTCTCCATCCCAGGGTCTCCAACAGAGGAGCAGAGAGAAGGAGCGGCCAGAACAATCCCTCCCACTCCACCCACAAACACTACACTCCAGGTGCAGACTGGGACTCGACAGGACGGTTTACATTCTCCTAGAGTCCCCAGTGAAGACCCCAACATATATTAAATAAAACCAAACTCATCCAGATGTGAAAAGTTTCTATGTATAAAGTGAATTCTAATTTTTATTATTCTTTTTATGATATGATATTCTTGCCTCAATACTAGAAGCAAACCAGGCCATAGTTTCAGAAAGCATTCACATGGAGGTTGTCTATTTAGCATGAACTGTTGCTTTCACTGCCACTAATAACATATCTCTAGGTGGAGAGACAGTGGGTCTAGAAAAACTAATGGCTGCAATGACAGCCCATCAGCATCCCTGGGTGACAAGCTGCTCTGCATCACAAATGTCTGTGCTTGCTTACACCATTTGGCTCGGTATCCACATGTGCTCCCATCCTGCACTGACCCAAGATTTCCCTTCTAAACACTTGACAGCAACCTCAGACAGAACTTCCCCACAAGCAAGCATCAAAGGTCACCAGCAGACACATGAAGGGTCACTTCAGCAGGCTGGAGGCTCACACTGGTGGCTCGTGCTGGCGCAGTCCCAGAAAAAGCTCATCTTTCCCAATACCATTAAGAAGAGCCTCACCTAGAGTCTGTCTCATCTCAGGCCCCCCCAACCAACCAAAGAGCAGAGGAAGTCAGAATAAAACAGGGCTTCCAAAAGTACTCTAAGAGCCCATGAGAAGGGCTGGACCAAGCAGACAGAGTAACAGTGAACACTGTGTCCCCACAAGTGCCATTTCTTATTACACGTTTCATCTCCTAGGGCAGACGTCACTCACCGATGCAGGCATGGACCCTCACGGACAGCTGCGTCCTTAGGATGATGCTGTGCTTCTTGCCCCGCCTGACAGAGACAAGAGACAAAACATGGCATCAGAGGAGTCAGGACAGCGGACACCTCCCAGGCCGTCAGCCAACAGGAGGGTTCTGACACGCCCACCTGAGAGAGGCCCCAGATAAGCAAGGACCTTAACCAGACGAGAATCTATCCTGCAATAATGTTGACATCACAGGCCTTTAATAAAAATACAACAAAGGTTGACTTGCTGGATGGGCACCTGCATTTTACCACCAGGCCCCATCAACTCATTTTGTCCACAGAGAGTGCATGTAGTCATACTTGACCATGTTGGGAAAAGTTGAAAATCTGTGCCCATGAAGTGAAATCCCTGGAATGTAGCAACACAAATCTGCTTGATCATTCCCAGGCTATTTGCTATTTTTACCACCCCCTCCCTTTTTTTTTTTTTTGAGATAGGAAAAGGGAACACCACAACCCAAAGGGATAGTTGGGTAATCAGAGCCACTTTGCTGTGTAGCAGTTCAAGACTGCTATGACTTTTGTAATCCTACAGGAAGATGACAATCTCTAACAGGCGGCTCATAGACTTCAGTTCATCAAGAATCACAGACTGATCATCAAGAATGCCAATTCACCCCACGCCCCATCTCACCTCTGCTGCTTTCTCACTTCGTTTCTCATGAGGAAGGAAAAGGATGGACCTCCCCAGCCTACTCCCATCCTGCTTCACGCGGAGAGTAAAACACAAAGGAGTGGGTGGAAGAAGGTAAATGAGAGAAAACGTGTGTCCTGGCTACCTGGGGGTGAACCAAGGCTTTGAGGTTTGGAGAAAAGCAGAGCCAGCCGACAACAGGGCGGTAGGTAGTGTGGTGGGCCCCTCGGTGGCTGGCTGTTCCTCCCCATCCTCACCTCTTCCCACTCTGGTGGAATTAATAACAGAACCTGGTGGTGCTTTCCTGCCTCCTGGTTTTGTGGATGTGCTGGAGAGACGCGAACACATACTCTCACCCTGGCACGCCGTTAATATGGAGATTCTAAATTCACAGTTAACAAGTGCATCAATTATATTTTTTTATTCTTGACCCCATATGAGAAGGGGAAGTGTGGTTTAAACAACAGGTTTTCTTGATTCTTTTAAAGAAAAAAAAGGAAAACCAGTTGCATAGTCTTGGGAAAATATGCAGTAGCCTCCAGCCAGGCGGCTGCCTGCAGGCAGAGAATCTGCATCCAGCATCCCTTCAAATGACAGTGAGCCCTCCAACTTACCTTGTTTGTCCATTGTTGGTTTTAAATTTTCTGTGTGCAAGGCCCTGCTGTCAAGAAGCTTACAACACACACACAGCGCCTACAGAAGACAAGCTTGAGATCCCTTATAAACAAAGATTTCTGCAAAACTTTATTCTTCACAGAAAATCTTTCATTCTCACAAGTCCTGACATTAACAGCCCTTCAACTCTGTGGTCGTACTAGGGACAAAGTTCCAGGTAAGTCCATTGAATTGAGTTATAGACAGCCTTTTGTTTGACCTGCCATGAAAGGTGTTCTACGGGGCAAGGGGGCAACCGCTGGGAGCAGAAACCGGTGAAACTCTGATGGTGGCCTGACTCCAGTCATTAGAAACAGTAAATCATAGTCCTCCAACCTCAAGGATTCTCTGTAATTCACATCAGTAGCAGTTATAAGTCACTGGTAAATGTCAAAGGGCAGACAAAGCATGTGCTCAAGGTGCCCAGTGAGCGATAAAGCATGGGATGGCCAGGGAAGATATTTCAGAACACCTAAGTTCTGGAGAATTTCAGGCAGTATTCAGTGACAGCCCCTACTTGTATCTTCAAACAACTGCAAAGTTGCCATTTAAGTAAGGCTTGTTTTCCCACCAGAATTGTCTGGTCCTGCAGCGAGTATATAGGGCAGTCACTCAGGAATTCCAGGCCCTGAATGGAAAAAACAAGGATGGTCTTCCTGAGGAAGGCCCAGCAAGCCCACAAGTCTGGACCGGTCACCTTTTCTGGGCTTGTGTGCTAAAAAACCAGGCAATTGCATTGGTTAAGCTAAACCCTAATGGAATTCAAGAAAGCATAAGATTAAAAAGGCCTCCTTTTCAGTAGTTTTATCATTCATAATTTCCATTTCAATATTCTACCTCCTCCCTTATCTGTTCCTATACACAAGGCCCTACAATTGAAGAAACCTGTGTGGAATTGGGAACCAAGGAACACGAAGCAGACTAAGGTGAGAGAAGAGTCCGGTAACCAGGCCCCAGATCCCAGGGGTTCAGGGAAGGGGGACCACTATGGCAGAGGCAAGGGGCTGGAGAGTGTGGCGAGGCTGAGCCAGTCCACAGAAGGTGCCATTCCTCCCTGCCCCCCCCCACTTTCACCCACCTCTAGTGTGGGTACTACAGCTATGCCCATTTTGCAGATGAGGTGAGGAGGAAAGCTTGTAGGAATGATGTGACCTGCATACATGGCAGTGGAAACAGACCCAGGACTGAAAGCACAGTATCTTACTCCATGGTCACCTGCACCACCCTGCCCTTAGCTGCATAAATGCATGACCATATAAAGAGTCCCTACTTGTTTAGGTAACTTATACAACCTTAACACTAAAACCTAACCAAAAAGATACGCATAAAATCTACAATGCAAAAATCTAAAAAAATTTAGCAAACAAAATTATATGTGAAAATAATGCCATAGGACCAAATAAGAGTTATCCTAAAACTTCAAAAACTGCAAAATTCCAATATCATGTTTATATATATTAATATGCCATATATACATATATACACATGTGTGATTCTTTCTGGGTTCTTAGGAAAAACCTTATTTATTCCTGTGGTATTTTCACATAGCTATATGTGTAATGTGTATATATTTGTATACACATATGAAAAATAGAAAATAGTTGTCTGTTTTAAATTGCACATGAAATTCATGGCCACCCTGTGTGTGCACATCTATAAACTATAAAACAGAGGACATTAACCGTAACATCCCTTTAGATTTGACAGTTTCCCTCCACCACTATATTTTCTAATAATTGGCGAATGCTGACATAGTGAAGAAAATTTGATGTTTATGTCTTTCCTTTACATACAGGCATCTCGCTGCTATTACTGATTCTCAAAGTATTTTTGCTGATTCTTTTGGGTTCATTTCGAAAACTTGTATCTTACGTTTAAAAATTACTCCTATATTTTGCCCCATATAATATACACCTGTGTATAATTTACACCCATGTTTTGGCCTAAACTTTCAGGAAGAAAATCTTTTATTCATTTTTTAATTCAAATTTTTGTTTCTATCTAGGTACTTTTTTTTTGTATGACAATTAATTTTAGCATTTATTTTTTAACATTACGGAACAAGAAATTACTGAATGAGCAAGAAACAGCAAGTATGTTTGAGGTTTTGGTAAGACGTTCTCGAGCCTGTTTCCCTGTGAATCTATTTAAAAGACAACACAAAAGTCGAACAGAGAGCCACACTATGCGAGCCTGAAACTCCAAGGTGCATGGATGAATAGGTTGTGCCAGTTTCTACATTGACCCAATAAAAATAACCCAGTGTCCCTTTAGTTACTCTTACTTCAGTTCTCTCTTCATTGTCCTGTCCAGTTTTTCTCAGAATGGATGACTATACTTTTTTATTTAATGAGTATTGTATTTTTTGGAGATAGGACTATGGTTGAATCTTCTGTAGGCATACTACAACAGATCCCAAAAGTCACCCCTAAGGTAAGGTGACCAGATTTTAACATTGGTAAAGCAGGACACCATTGAGGGGGAGGGGCTATTGGCTGAGCTGTTTATGGTTAGGGACGTGGGGTGGGGGGCCTACTTGTTTGTTCCAGACAGTTTGGCTCCTTCTGAGCTAATTGTCCTTGCCTAGAAGCGAGGGAGGGAGCCAGTATCCTTCTGATACGGATTCCACCTGGGTGACCTTGCCCAGGAGGGGA
>NW_003852407.1:15564528-15587454 GCF_000181295.1 Otolemur garnettii
GTTACATTAACCTCTTCATCCCCAAATGGAGTTACATTAACCTTTTCAGCAGCCAAGGTATATTCCCTTCCCATTCTCCCGCCCTTCCCTAGCTTGCCGTGCATTCTTTCCAAAAATCGGGACACTTTTAAAATGCAGTGGGACGTGGGACAAATAGTTAAAAATCAGAACTGTCCCGCCAAAAGCAGGATGTCTGGTCACCTTACCCTAAGGTCACTATACCTAGGGAAAATGGAAAATTGTAGCTAAATGTACCTTTATTTACAAAATATTCATTACACAATTTTACAAAGAGGTAGCCAAAATAGAATGTTTTTAAAATTTTGTAAATAAAGGCACATTCAGCTATAATTTCACGTTTTCCCTATTATGGTGACTTTTGGGACACCCTGGATACAGGACTAATACTAGCATGTATAATGCACATCCTTATGTTTCCCTTAAAAATTTGGGCAAAAACGTGCATATTATACATGGCAAAATATAGTATTTTATCCTTGACTTTCCAGTAAATACACCCTTTTCTTTTTTCATGATGAAAACCTATAAAGCAAACTAAATAATCACGGGCATACTTCCTCCCACAATGGGATACTACGTCAGTTTGGGTTCCGAAGACATTAAATTTTATGGAATGCTTATCATTGCCAGATGAGGTTCTAAGTACCCTAAAAAGATTTAGTTTTCACAAAATTCCCATGAAGTAGATAACATCATTGCCATTTTAAAGATCAGGAAATTGAGGCCCAGAAGAGTTAAGCAATATAGTTGAGGACACACAGCAAGGAAGTGACAGAGCTCAGACTCAACTCAGGTAGTCAAACCAAAGCCCCCATCACCCTCCTGTAGCTGCCTCCCAGGTGTGCTCCTTCATTCATGCCCTCATTCCACACATTCCTGGTGCCTGCTATGGAATGAACTCTACACGATGCACAAAGTACTTGCTGCTCTAAGCCAGCAACACAGAAATCCCACCTGTTGTTCCCGCCTGCTGGCCCGCCCTGCAGATTTCAGACCTGCCAGTTCACACAATTACACAAGCCAATACTTAAAAATAAATCTCTCTAGATAGATGGAATATATTTATCGATAAATAAATAGCAATCCTATAGGTTCTATCTCTTTGCAGAGGGCTGTAAACTTTGGTATCCAGCACAGAGCTTCCACATTGCACAGATAAAAATCACTGAGAGGCTGTCAATGTGAATTCACCGTTAGCTTTAGTGGTCCCTTTCTCCCTAATACTGGAATTCTGGATCATTTTCCCAGTCGCCACTCCTTCTGCTTTTTTGTTTTTGCTTTTGTTTTCTTTTTGCACAGAAGGAAACGGGAATGTGCCAAGTACCAGAATCTGATAACCCAGAAGGTGAATACTTGCCCTGAGAGTTCCCAGAAAGACTCAGATTCCTTTCCTATCAGCACAGCCACTGCCAGGGAAACATCACCAGCTTCTGAACAGACGCTCTTCAGAACAGGCCACCACAACCAATCAGCTGCACACACCCAAGGCCAATGCTAACCCAAGCACTGAGGGAACTGTCTAAAATAGATGGGCAATTCAACAAGACTCCAGTCAAGGGAGGCATGCACGTGCATCAATCCAGGGACCTGATGGTGCCACCGCTAAAGGAACTTTCTAAAACTTCCTGGTTTCTCAAAATACACAAGTTTCTCTTAGATACTATCTATGGCCTTGGGAAAATAAAGTCTGATTTAACCAACCAAGGCTCACAGAAACTTGTGTTTTAGTTCTGTCTCTAAAGGAACATTTTTACAACACAGAGACCTTTGTGACTAAGAACAAATGCTCACAATTTACTGAGTAAAGTATAGCCAAAAGGCTCTAACAACCAACACTGGAACTGATACCCCCAAATATTCCTCCACTCAAATTAGAAAAACTGAAGTATGGTTTTGGTCAAGGGCAGAAACATATATTTGACCATCTGGCAGGAGCAGGGACCAGGGTCCCTCAGCTGTTGCCCCAGGAATGAAAAGCCCTTAGTAAGCTCCTGGAGTTGTGAGGCTCAACCAGAGCCCCATCTCAGGGAAAAGGGAATGGAGAATCTGAACCCGTCGTCAGCTAGTAAAAGGACTGTGCTAAGATTAATTTGGTCAGAAGCTCACAGTCAAGCAAGAGCAATCCAGCTGCCACTACGTTCCTCTCTAGACAGGTTCTGTTCTCCCCTGGCAGAGTATAGAGATGAGAAACAGACTAATCCAACAGCCGTGTGATCTTAGTTAAGTTACTCAACCTAAGCCTCAGTTTCCCTGTCTGCAAAATCAGATAACATCTGCCTTCCCTCCTGAGGGTGTGAGGTTTCAATACCATGCTGTGGGCACTCCTCACACGGGGTAAACTCTGGATATTTCCAACAACATTTTGGCCAGCAACATCACTGCTCCTTCTCTGAGCCACCTCCCCTCTCTATTTCTGGCTAGTGTCTGTGTATCTTCTCGCTCCATCTTCACTGCCTTTTTTCATTCCTCTCACCCCTCTCAACTTTTCCCCTTTCTCTTTCCTCCTCTTCTGCCTGTTCAAGAATCTGCAATCAGTCTCCTTATCCTGAGATGCTCTTTCCTGTTCTTCAATTAAAATTCAAGTGACTTAACATTCTCATTTTTTCAACGAACTCTACTAAAGTCTGTCACTCCTGTGCATGCAACACTGGCTGCACTGGTCTCTGAAGACTGAGTCATCTCCTTTAATGAGAAGTTCTGAGGAGTCAGATGCACAGGGCCGCGTCTGCAGCGCCCTGCAGGACACGTGCTGCAGCCCGGGTACAGCCTGTGCACCTGAGCAGAGGGCGTGCTGAGAGGGGACCCAGCGAAGCCCTACCTCCTGGACACCTGCTCAGACAGGCTGCACTGGTCCCCCCACCTCTGGCTTCCACAAGATGACTTGAGGCTGAAAGAATGCACTTTCTTGTGGAACTCAAGTCATGGTCCACTCAGCCCATGTTCTCGCAACACAAAACATGGAACTTCGCCCAGGACCCAGCCCACCCTGTCACCAGCTCAGGATCTCTTCCACAGTCATTCCTTGGAATCTCTTAAGTGTTAATTAGGTATAATTTAGAAGCCATAAAACCCACCTATTTATGTGCATGATTTGCTGATTATTAGTATATTTATAGATCAGCACAGCAACCACCACCTTCTAATTTTTGAACTATTTCATCAAGAAACCCCATGCCCTACAGCCCCTCCCTGTTCCCACACCCAGCGGTAGGAAACTGCCCAGCTTTACTGTCCCCACAGATTTGCCTTTTCTGGACATTCCATACAAATGGAATTAGACAATGTGCTGCCCTTTGTGTCTGGCTTCTTGCACTTAGCTGAATGTGCAGGGTCCCCACATACCACATACATGTGATCCCATGCTCTCTCCTGTGTTTTCACTTGATCAAATAAGTCTTTTTGAGGTACATTTTTAATTTTCATGAAGTCCGTATCTATTTTTTTCTTATTTGTGCTTTTGGCGTCATATCCAAAAGACTACTGCCTAACCCAAAGTCATGGAGACTCGTTCCTGTTTTCTTCTAAGAGGTTTATAGTGTGGACTCTTACACTTAGGCCTGTGGTCCATTTTTAGTTACTTTTTGTGGGCGGCATGAGGTCTCTAATAGTCACTGGCTCCCTCCCCTGCCTTCCATCCTCAGATCTCCCTAATGGGATGAAGTTCTTGCTCAACCAGGTCACAGCTCCTGGGAAATTCTGCTGACTCCCCTTCTTACCACCACCCCTAGCTTCTGTCCTCAACGACCCTACACTTCCTCCCTCTCTAAAGACACCCTCAATCTCCTCCTTACCACCCCTGGCCTCGCCTCACTTTTCTTACAACTTGACTTGATGGCATGGTGTCCTCACTGCTCGTCTGTGAAGTTTCCCCTCTCCTTGCAAGGCAGCCCTGCTGGTTACCTATCCAATACCCATTTTCCTTTTCTGCCTAAGAAAGAGTACCAGATTTTGTTTAGGGTGGCAATACACATTCTCCACAATGTGGCACAGTGAACTATAGGTAGAAGTTGCTGGAAGAACTCTGGGAAAGCTCTTTAAAAGGGGCCAAACCCAGCCAGCTCCAATATCTGCTCTTTACTTTTCCCAGCCAGGGAAGAGATCATCAGCTGTCACTGTATATTCATAGTAACGGAAGGAAGAGGTTAGCTGCACACAGCCCCACGACTCCATGAGCCTCAGCACTGGTTAATGGCATGTAAGTGAAAGCTACGTGCCCAAGAAATGGGCAGGCACTCCCTTTGTCCCTTTTTTTCTTTCTGGAGGCTGGAATGCAGATGAGATGCTAAGAGCTGACGCAGCCGCCCTGGATCCAGAGATGGCATTCTCATTTTGAGGATGCTGTAACTATTTACCAGTCCCAAAGATGACTGACTACTTTTGGAGTCAAACACAAAAAAGAAACTTTTGTCTTAAACTCACATATTTAAGAGGATTTCTTGGTTGCAGCAGAGAAGACTGTATCCTCACCCACACACACCTTCCTGCCTTGATGTGGGCAGAGGGGGGCAGCCACATTATAACTGTGATGCAGCATGAAAGACCAAAGCCAGACTCCAAGGATGGCAGATCAGCCTGGGTTCCAAAGAGCATCATGGAATCAGCATATTGTCCATGAAACCACTCAGTTATCCCCTATTTAGGGTGGTTTTACATTTACAGAAAAATTGTACAGAAAGTAGAAAAAGTTCCCACATGCCCACACACCCTCTCAGCCAGTTGCTCTTATTAATATCTCGCCTTAGTGTCTTCATTTGTTACAATATGTGAACCAATATTAACACAACACATTATTAGTAAGTCCACAGTTTACATTAGGATTTACTACGTTGAACGGTTTTACAGGTTTCACAAATGCATCATGTTCTGTATCTGACATTAATAATATACAAAGTAGTTACACTGCCCTAAACATCCCTGTGCTTCCAGCCCATCCCTCCTTCCCAGTTCCCACCCTCCAGCAACCACTGGATTGTTACTGTCTCTACAGTTGTGCCTTTCTCCAATGTCACATAATTAGAATCAGGCAGTACATAACTCCCACAGACCGGCTTTCACTTCACAAGATATATATGAAGTTCCCATATATCTTTTCTAGCTTGATAGCTCATTTCTTTTTACCACTGAATAATTCCACCATACACACATGCTATAGTTTATCCATTCAGCTACAGAAGGCCATCTCAGCTGCTTCTGAATTTCAGCAATGATTGAACTGCTGTAAACGTAGTACAGGTGTGTAGATGCAGGTTTTCTACTCGGGTAAAAACCCTGGAGCGTTACTGCCGAATCACCTGGTAAGCTCATGTTTAGCTTTATAAGCAGCCTATAGTTTGCTTTATGAGACTGATTGTCCTCCAAAGAGACTGGACCATTTGCATTCCTACCAGTAACCAATGAGTATCCGGTTACTCCACATCCTCACTAGCATTTGGTATTTTAGATTTCAACCATTCTAACAGGTGTGCAGTGGTATCTCTTTTTAATTTGCATTTCTCAAGTGACATACGTCCGACATCCTTGCTATCTGCATATCTTCTTTGGTGAAGTATTCTTCAGCTCTGTCCCCCATTTTGTAATCTCGCTGTTTATTACTGACTTTTAAGAATCGGTTGTATATTTTGGATACACATTCTTTATTTGTCATATGTTTTGAAAATATTCTCTCCTACTCTGTGGCTTGTCTTTTCATTCTCTCAATAGCCAACATATTATTGGAGAAGGGAGTACTGCTATGTTGCCGATGCTGGTAGTGAACTCCTGGCCTCGAGTGATACTCCCACCTCAGCCTGAGCCACCACACCTGGCCCCTTTGTTCAGATAAAAATATTTTCAGCTGGGTATAGTGGCTCACACCTGTGAGCTTGGGAGACTGGGGCAGGAAGATCAGTAGGAGTTTAAAGACGCAGTGAGCTATAAGGAGGCCACTGCACTTCAGTCTGGGCAATACAGAAACACAGGCCCTGTCTCAAACTATAAACTCTGTGTCTGTGTGTGTACATACAGCAGAACCTCCATAGCAGACCACTTCCCTACGTGCACCATGTATGTGTACGTATCAGTACAGTAGGCCTAGTTCCTTATGTTGACCACCTCTGTATGTTGACTAGTTTGTTATAATTCCTTAGGTAGTCAGCTTACAGAGGTTTGACTATGTGTATACAATTTTATTACACTTTTTTCCTTTCTTAAGATGTGTACACGTTTTGGCACCCTCTGTATATACAGACACACATGCACACACAAAATTTTCAAGCCCATTATAACCTAATCATTTGTACCCTCAGATTAATCTAAAAATGTTCAAGTCACTGTTATCTGGGTTCTTTGTTACATGCAGCTAAGACTAATCCCTTACTCATGCAGAGTACACACGTTATGGTTCCAGTGGGTCATGTGGTGGCTACTAACTCTCTGACCCCTACATCCAGGTCCCAGTGGTCTTCTCAGCCCCCTCCTGTGACTGTCCCTGAGAAAAGACACCTCCAGATTCAGCAGTCCCCTCCCTCCCAGGGGTTGCCCTGAGCCTCCCTGGTACTTGAGGCTTCTCACCTGGGTCCCAGGTCGACATTCCTCACTGGCTACACCACACCTTGAATGTGGCTTGCTGGACCCTCAGTCCAACATGTACGACACCTCCTTCCCCTCCCCAAATTGCCCCACTCCGTAGCCTCGCTAATGCTCTGAGCTGTCCACCATTGTGTGCACCAGCTACCTACCACTGTGCATCCATTCCATCCTCCTGGGACCCTCTCCACAAGCTGGTACAGTGGCTTTAGATCCGCATACATCCCCCCAACACTGGGACAGCCCCCAATCCACTCACCCTCTGCAGCCACAATGTTTAGCCCCATCATATCTTGCCCTTCCTGTCCCCGCAGTGGGTTGTATGGGACCTCAGCCTCCCTATTTGAGGTCTTCCCACCGCACCCCCAGGCCCCTCATTACTGGAGTTCTGTGAGGCCTTCCTCTCTGTAGGTCATTTCTCTCCCAACTCCAGCCCAGAGTCCTACCTGAGGCGGTTTCTGCCCCATCAAGCCAGCTGCTATTTGAAGGTATTGGGGCCTGTCTTGATTCTGCTGTCCACTCGGGGTTCATTTATCTTCATTTAGACCAGCAGTTCTCAACCCACAGGAACTGTATTAAAGGGCCACAGCACTAGGAAGGTTGAGAACACTGGTTTAGACCTACCACAGCCTTTTCAGGAATGTGCCTCCCTCAAGTACAAGGTCCCACCTTTCACTATATGCTGGAATCACCTGGGAGCTTTAAAACATCACTGCCACCTGGCAGCACGGGCTGGGCACAGAAGGGGAGTTTTTAAAGTCTTCAGGTGTTTGCAATATTCTCAAGACTAAGAACCTATACTGTAGGCTCCCAGCCAAACATCAACCACCTGCAATAGCTTTTATAAACATCAATATTTCAGGTCCCACACCAAACCTCGCAAAGCCAGAACCTAGAGATCAGTATTTCTGTCTTGGAGTTGGTACTCACTTGGCCTCGCCCCCATGGCTCCTTTGCTATGAAAGGACTAGTTTCCGCCCCCACCGTGGCAAAGATCAGGACTTGGTGGTCTGCACTTTGAGCTTTGCACGGACTGGGAAGACAGGAGACCCCTCACACCTTTGATTGATTTGCCACAAACAGCTCGGCCAACACACCTCTGCCCTCAGCTGAGGTACGTTAATTAAGAAGATGAGAACATGTGAAATTCTTCACGTCTTCCCTTCCACACACACGCCAGAATCTCTTTTAATTTAGGGATTTTTTTGGTTACTTGCTTTGGTACAGTTTTTAAGGTTCAGTAGATTTTATGTTCAAAGTGTTTTCAATGATCTCCCATTCCACCTTCCTAAATGCAGAAGAAACCCAGAAATCACATATGTGATTGGGTGAGGTTAACTTTTATATTAGATCTTCTGAAAAGGAAAATGCTTCTTATTCCTTAAAATATGACATCCTGCAATGCAAAGACCTCTTGAGGAATCTGATGAAGGCTCTGAAATGCCTCCCCAACAGAATCCCACATATCTGCAAACTGCAGAAACCTCAGAGGTAATGGACCCCCATGAATCTTTGGAACTACGGAGAAGCAGGCTGAGAAGCTGGGTGTCCAAGAGTCAAACCAGAGCCAGTCCCCAGCCCCACTTCCTCTAAGCAGGTCCACCACAAAGCCAGTGGACTCACCCATGCCCACAGATGGACATCCCATCAGCCCTTCCCACCCCTTCCTGACCACACAGCCAACCATGGTTTTTAAGCCACCAGCCACACACACCCAGGATCCTCCCCCTCAAATATGTGAGAGTAAGAAGGTGAACGGTACCAACCAGGCAGGAAGCAGAAGCTGTCTTCAGAGCCGATTCTCTGGCACAGGCCTGAAGGGAGCCACAGCAAGGAAAAGGCGAGAGCCCCAAGTTACTAGAAGTTGGGAGACCCTGGGAATGCATGTGCCATGTCCAGCAACCACTCTGGTCCTCACGCTGTCCCTGATACACCATGCCTCTCGGGTCCGCTCTCAACTCAAACCATGCTCCCTCCTGCCCAGAGCAAATCTCCCCTCTGGACTCAATTTAAAAGCCCACCTTCTCCATGACAGTTCCCTGTGGACCTCAACTGGCAGCATTTCCTTTCTGAGGCACTGGAGGTGGCAATAGGCAATCGGGTGGGTGACTCTGGCCCTGCAAGTTTCCGTTGTGGTTTCTTAACTAAAAAATTGAGATTTCAGGGCACCTGACCTTCATAGATTCCTCCAGGTAACTCTCATTTCAATTAATCATCACCCCAAATTCTGACTGTAATTATATAGCAAGGGCTGCTAGTTTTGAGTATTATGTGCTAGGAACTAAATATTTTAAATGCACCATCATGTTTTACCTCAAAACAACCCAAAAAGGCAGTATTATATTATCTCCATTTATAAGAAAACTGAGATTCAGTGAGGTAATGTTACATCTCAGGGCTGGAGGGGGGACCCATCCACCAGTCAAACAGCGCCTAGACCAGGGGTTCTTAACAGGAACTGTATTAAAGGGTCATGACCCACAGAAACTGTATTAAAGGGTTGCGGCATTAGGAAGGTTGAGACCTCCAGCCTAAACCAACTACAAAGCCCAGATCCCTAACCGTTATGCCACGCTGCTCTTTTTGGTTGTGAGAGACCCTAGGTGGACCCCTGCTCATACAGGAGAAAAATGGGATTGAGTAAAACTGTCTTCATTCTATAAATAAATTTTATAAATGTCCTCATTTTATAAACTCCTATCAGAAGTAAAGCAGCTTGCCCAAGGTTGTACGATGGCAGGGTCTGTTTCCACTGCGCGGTGCTATGCTTGCTAACTTCCCTGGCCTTGGAAGGCCATGTGCAGACCCGGCTATATTTTGTTAGCATAATAATCACTTTGTCCTTCCATTTTTAAATGTCTTTTTCTTCCTCTTTGATTAGCTATAGCCTGAGTGATAATTCTAAACAAGTGAATTAGTTTTTAGTCTTGGCATAAAAGTGCAGGGTAACAAGGAAATGAACTCCTCCTGCAAGGAAACGTCCTCAGAAAACACGACATGAGAAACACCACTGTTTGTGCCCAGCCCGCCATGCATCTTCACTAGATGGTCTCAACATTAGCAGATATTTTGCTATAACTGACACAAAGAAATAAAGAAGGAAAAATGGAATTTCATGGCTGTTTTCATACCTCAAAGGACAAATCTCACGTAAGAAACTACTATATTTTAATTCCCGTATATGGGCGACATGAGTTCCTAGGCACAGAGATTTTGCCAAATGCCACACAACTGAGAGAGGACGTAAAGAGACCTACAGTGCAAGTAGCAGTGCAAATGTGCCCAGGCACCTCCCACCTGCACGTGGGGGCTCAGCCTGCAGGCTGTTTCCTAACCAGCTCCAGTGAGCTGCCTCACGCCTCCAGGACTCAGTAATACCTTGGGCATACTGGGATAATGTGGCAATGCTAAGACAATACCACCCTTCTGTAACCGAAGCCAAGGGCAGATGGGCCGCTCTGCCAGGAGATCACTGTGGTTTATTCATGTTCTTTCAGACAAAATGGACTAGGGCTGAGTCACTATGAAAGGAGACCATTTCAAAGACATAAAACCTCACCCTGGGGTAAGCGTGGGGCACATTTAGCAAATAAGTAGCCACCCAACACCTTTGGGGCTACCTTCCTCTGTTTTCAGTTGCCCACATCTTTAGTTCCACCTTCTCGTCTTGCCATAACTCATTTTCTCAGCATCTTTTCTATCAGGGTGCAGAAATGAGATTCAGGCACCAGGTACTGGATGGACCCATAGCCAGGTGATGATTCAGAAGGGAGCAAAGTGAGAAAGCAAGTCCCAGGATTTACTCTGGAGAGCTGGCAGCAGGATGCCTGGGCTCTTTGGGAACAGCTGTGGAAGAACCGCCAGTATCAAGACTCAGGTGTTGCCAAGATGAGCTGCAGTGTCAGTGATGAATGATGGCAGCAAGGTGTCTTCCCCGGAGTCACCCTGCACAGTGCTGCTCCAACTAGAGGCAGTGTTTTAGACCAGGACCAATGGCTTGCGTGAACCAACCTCATATCACCAAAGGATAAGTGCACATGCTACATAGAACCTGAAGTGTCTTTGCCCAGAAGTTCCTGAGATGGCAGAGAAGTGCAATCTCGGGAATAGTCACACCTGTGTTCAAACGTGGTTCCCTCAGCTGCTGGCTCTGAGGGAACATGCAATGTAACTCCCAACCCTCAGCTGTCTCAAATGAAAAATGGAGACTATAAAAATCCAATTACATGACTATGATGAGAATTAACTATTAAACAAAGATACTATGAATATGGAGCCTAGATGAGTGCTTGGCATAGTAGATGCTCTAAAATGTTATTTTCTCCCCTACTCTTGATTCTTATACTGTTATCTAACAAATTAATACCTTTTTTCTGAGCAGCCATCTCCAAATCCCTCTAGTGATTTGATAATTTAAAAAAAAAAAATCAAACAGGGAAGGCCTTCAAGCATAACACCACTACAGACATTCTTCAAGCTGGCAACGATCTGCCCATAACACTCTGCGGGTCTGTTTGATCAATGAGCCCTGAAGTCATCCAGTTAGACTATCACCCAGCCTGCATTCCGACATCTCAAATAAAGGGATGTCATTGTCAAATACTCAGTAAAAACCATAGCAATGGAACTTCCCCCAAGTCTATAATCTTAGTAATGTTAATTTTTTTAAGTAATAAGTAGAATCTGGTATGACTTAAAATAGCCCATCCCATGTATATGGCCTATAGCATATAGGAAAAGCCAGGGTCTTTTCCTATATACTTTTGATGGATACAAGTACTCTGGAGAAAAGAAGGGTGTCCTCAGGGAACCTTGCTGAATCCTACCAAGGCCCTTGGTCTCCTTGGTCTCCTTGGTGCTCATGACCACACCACTTGGGAACTGATTCAGGGACTACCTGGCCAGTAGTATTCAGTAAGTGTCATAATATGCTGAGAAAACGTTAGGTACTGGACATTTAGACAGACACAGTGCTGACCTAGTGGAATTTCAGTAGCAGAGAAGAGGAACAATTAGAGAAGCAATGACCACAAATTGTGAAGGGTGTTAAGACAGAGGAAACCCAGGAAGCCATCAGTACACACTGGAATCACACAACTACATGAAACTAACACTAAGAAGGTTCTAATTTTTCCCCATTCTTTGAGCTATTCATTACAAAATCAGTACTCCCAGATAATATTCACCTGACTTTATTTTTTACTTGGCAAGGTAGCTTCAGACAACTTTTGGGGGTCCCTGAACACCACATTAAGATAGCTAAGCATTATCTGAAAAGCAACAAGGAATCTCTGAAAGCTTCTGAGGAGAAGGGTGATGAAACCAAAGATATGCTTAGTTCCAGATGGATAAGGGATGGGAAAGGAGGTGGGGTCCATCAGAGGCCATGTCAGTAACTTAATATACACAAGAAGGATCCTTATGTGAGTATATTCCTACCGAGATATCACTCTCTCTGATTTTTTATATGTGTATTACTTTATTCAGACTCAGAATATTTCTTCAGCAATCAGAAGTATTAAGCAATTCTAGATGTAAGCTCAAAGTAGCTTGATGGTAATTAACATTATAATTATTCCCCCCCCCCCGTGATGAGTTTAAAAGATGATACAGTGTAAAATTATTTACTAGAGCATCTGCCAAGAAAATAAACTTATCCAATAAATAATAACTGAAAACAATGTTGACAACAGTTGTCAAGCTACTGAAATCTGAAAAAATCAATTTAATTGTGATATCTAGTTTAAAAATCACTTAGAATACACCATCCCACAACACAAGACCCCATCTCTAAAAATAAAAATAAATCAGCAGGCGTGGTGGCAAGTGCCTCTAGCCCTCGCTCTTTGAGAGGCTAAAGCAGAAGGAGCTCTTGAGCCCAGGAGTTTGAAGCTATAGTGCGCTATGATCACGCCACTGCACTCCAGCCTGGGCAACAGAGCAAGGCCTTATCTCTTGAAATAAAAAGCAAGCTTAGAATGTAAATACCATGTGCTTGATTAAACTATACCAGCAATTTTTCTAGGACAAGCTATCCCCCAACCCCCAAGCGCCCCTGAGAAAAGCTACTCAGAATAGAAAAGTCACCACTGATGAGTGACATGCATCTCCCTTCCTTTTGTGTGACTGGGAGTGAAGAGAAGGTCAAAGCCATGGTGATTGATTTCTCCAGAATATTGTAAGGATCTTACCCAGCGTCATCCTGGAAGCCTTCCAATTCATCCCGCTGCTCGGCCAGGGTGGCTTCCAAGTCCAGGTAGGTGCCATTGTGGGAGAGTTGTAGCGTGCAGTCATCAAGCTGCAAGAGAAAGAGCCCGTTATGCCTGGCCTGATCCTCTGGTGGGACTAAGTATAGAGAAATCACATCACGTTGCCCTCCTGTGTTTCTTAAAAATCAAGCAAAATAGCTGGGTGCAGTGGCTTACACCTGTAATCCTAAGACTCTGGAAGGCTGAGCCAGGTGGATTGCTTGAGCTCAGGAGTTCAAGACCAGCCGGAGCAACACTCTCTACTAAAAATAAATAACTAGACAGGCATCATGGCGGGTGCCTGTAATCCCAGCTGCTCAGAACACTGAAGCAAGAGGATCTCTTGAGCCTAAGAGACTGAGGTTGCTATGAGCTATGACATTGTATCACTCTAGCCAGGGTGACAGAGTGAGACTCTGTCTCAAAATATAAATAAATAAATAATAAAGCAAGCAAAATTCTGCAATGTGGATTATAACTAGAAGAGCTAGTAAATTAGTGCAAGTAGATGGGAAGTACACTGCGTGCCAAGCAGATGGGGAAGGCGTCTGATCAAGAAGTGGCATTGACGGGACCATCTGGGCATTGGGCCAGCGCCTCTCTCTGCTATATGCGGCTGGGGAGAAGCCATACATTTGGGAAGTGGAAACCAAGGTCACAATGCCAATGTGACCACAGATTAAGAGTCACAGGGCTTACTAGGCAAATTGGGTAAGGAAAACATGCTCTTCCCTTCGATTCAGTGAAATTATTTAATGTGATTATTATTATCCAGATTCTGTGGTCATATCTGGCACATTAAATAATCATTCTTCAGTGAACATTTTTACAAATGAACTTGTAAACAAGTGAAACATTCTCCATCTGAATGGTAAAATATCCAAATTAAAACATACCAACCAGGAAATTAGGTCTCTTTGCTACCAGTCTCTTTTCTAAAAAATTTCATTTAACACACACTTACATGTTATTATGCTCTGGGAACTGTTTTTTGCATTTGTACACAGTAAGTCATTTGATTCTCACAGACTCTGAAAGTTCTATTATTCCCCCTCTTACAGATGAAGGATCTGAGGAATCCCCAATGTCACCATCTGGTAAATGGTGGAGCTGGAAATACCAGCAATCTGATTCAAGGTCATGCAACGTGCAACAAAAATAATTTTATAGTTGAGGGTCACTACAACATGAGGAACTGTATTAAAGGGTTGCAGCATTAGGAAGGTTGAGAACCCCTGATCTAGATGGGTGCTTGATTATCTGCTATGAGATTTCAAACAAGGAATTAGCCTCCTTTGATAGAAAAAGCTTTGCTAGTATCCTCAAGAAGAGAAACATAGACTGTCATCTTGTTTAGAATCAGCATCTGTAACAGGCTGTTCATTCTTGTTAGAGACCCCACAGTTCCTTGTCTCTGGTTATCCTCAACAGAATGAAAGGAATTTGTTCTTTATTATTTGTTGGAAATACCTAGTTAAATCATTTGAAGGGGTTAATCCTATTTGATTCACTTGTTTTATTTCTCCAATAACAGACTGCCTCTCATAATTACTGAAGGCATGCTGGTGAATTTCAGCATTCTTGACTGGCCTTTTATAGGCAGAACATCTGCTCTGAGGAGGCATTTAAATACAGAAGCTGCAAAAAAGAAGAGCTGCCTGCAGAAGAGGTCCCTGGGCCAAGGATCTCCTGTGGAATGAAATCAAACTTTATCATTCCAAGGTGGAAAATTCAATAAGAAACGGGACCTGGTAACACATGCAGTGGACATGTGTGTAGCTGTAATCACTGGCAGTTCGTTCTTGCTTTTAATTTCTACAGCTGCTTGAGAAAGGGTACGTGATCACTCACCAGAACATGGTGTTTCTGCCACACAGATAAAATGTACATAATCTCAAGAACAGAGGTAGCAAAACAGAGTAAAATAATTAGGAAGTGACATGTTTTGAAATAGTATCTTTGTTTTTAAAATAATTTACTCAATGGTGAGTTTCTATAATTTTTAATGGTGGCTATCTTTGACAACATGCTCTCAAAATTTCTGAGAATTTAACAATCGACCCCTTACAGGTCAGCAGGCCAGCAGTGCCAGCACACACAGCTTCCGGTCTTCCCCAACCATTCAGTGGAGGTGTCTAAAGTGAGGGAGCCAGGGGAGAGGGAAGCGGGAAGTGGGTAGGGAGTCACGGTGTACGGCACACCTCTTGGGGGCAGGACACAATTATAAAAGGGACTTTGCCTAACAAATGCAATCACTGTAACATAATTCTTCGTACCTTCAATGAATTTCAAACAATAAAAAATAATAATAATAAAGTAAAGACAGCAGGAAGGGGATGAAAGGCCAAGATACCTGGACCAGGCTTTGGTCCTCACCATCCTCCTAAGCCCTACCCACACCCTTCTCCTTAGTCGGGGAGGATGTGGGGATGTACTAGTTAGTGGCTTTTGTGCCCATCATTTCCATCCCATACCTTCAGATTTTATTCCCAGCAGCCCAGGATGAGCATCCCATCTTCGTGGACCCTGGCCTGGCAGGTATCTGCTTCCATGTGCCCCCGACCAGCCCAGAATCACAAAGTCCGCAGCCTTCCACTAAAAGTATCCCAAACCTTAGCACAAACACCCATTCTCACCATTCCTCTCCTCCCATTCTGGGCAGCATGAACTGCTACCATTTCCACAGTTCAATTTTAACAAAATTATATGTCAGGCACAGGCAGGACACCAAGGAACACATAATCGCCTCCTTCCCTCAAAGAGATCGTTTCATTGAGTAAGTATGACACGCAAACAGAACACAAAAGAGAATAAAACACCATTTAATCAACTGTCACACGTGTGGAAGTTCATCCTCAGTGATATTCCTTCTACGCACTATAATTAGCGTCCTCCACAAAACTGCCCAAGTCTCCCTTCCAGGACAGAAGCTGCCATCACTTCCTAAGTCAAATGTCACAGCCCCAATCCTCTAATTAATGGGTGGACGAGCCCTTCCCCATTAGGGCCGGTGAGTTTCTCAGCTGAAAAAGAGAAGGTGAACACAGGTCCCTCTCTCCTTCTCCCCCTCTCTCACAGCAGTGTCATAGGAGGGTAGACTCAGAGGTTGGCTGCCTACGGAGACAGGACACATGTGCTCCAAGGGGACCCTAACAACACAGCAGCCCGCAAAGACACCACACAAGCCACACCACACAAGCCACTCCACCGCATAAGCCCTGCCAGATCATTATATCTGAGACACATGAGATTAATATTTAAACCATCACATGAGCCAAGGAATAAGGCGAAAGTGCTTCTTGGCCAGACCGATACATTGAAACCATGAACTCTCCTAAATGTTTGAGGGGGGGGTCACTTTCATAAAAAAAACAAATTGATAGGTACACTCAATGAATTCTTCAATCTTTTTGGTCATAACTAAGGAAGAGTAATAAACTTCCAAAAGAATACAAAAGCAATGGGAATAGGCAGTGAGTGGTGATTAATTCCAATCTGGTTAAAGATTTAGACAGAAATATTCAAACTTTCCCTAAGAGTGAAGGACTCGGACACCTCCCTGCCAGGCCAGTCCCTGATGGGGAGTCTCAATCACTACTTAGGCAGAGGCCACCAGATCCCCTCCTCTCACGTCAAATCTCCTCCCAAATGACTTACGGGCCCTGGAATTTCCTGACTCTTCATGTCAACCCTGATCCCCAGGCAGCATGTCCCCACACTCCTTTCTTGGCTCTAGGCTTGGTGGCCAGGACATTGCCGGGCACTTCAGGACATCAGACAAACCAGGAGCCATGTGGGAAGATAACGTTACAGGGCTATTATAGAAGTGCAGGGATTAAGGAAATTTAGGGGCAGTGACAGCACACAGCAGGAAGACTTCAGATTGGGTTGCAGCTCCTACAGCCAGGGGCCAAGATTTTGGTAGGGGGTGGGGTGCTCAGAGGGGAGCCCCTCCCAGATCTCCAGTAAGGGTCTTTCCAAATACCCTGGATTTTGTGCCACTCCACGAGGGTCAAAATGCACCAATAAAATTGGCCCCCCTTCTCTGGAGACATAGAAAGAGACCTCTGCTCCTCATGAGGGGCGCTGTGCAAAGTCATGCTGTGTTCTCTGACTGTTCCTACAGGGACAGTGCATTCAATTAGAAAGGGTGGGATCACCCTCCAAAAAACAAAAAAACAACCAATCATCTGAAAATAAGGCTGATGTCACATCTCAACGTGCCTATTGTGCCCGTTCCTTACTCCGGGACACTGGCAGTTACTGGGGTGGTTTAATGATTATCTAAGTTTGGGCAGCAGCTGATCCCCAGCATAGGCAATAAAATTTCTGTGTAACCCTGAAATAGACTAGCACAGAACCATCCTATAAATACATGTGTATATACCCTAGGCTACCCGCTAAACTAATGTTGGTAATAGTTCAAATGTGAGAAAACATATGCTGATTTTTTTGTTTTAATACATATGCTGATTTTAGAAAGAAAAAAGCAAACCTAAAGAAAATCTCAAATAAACGTCTTTTGCTTCTGTGGTTTGACTGGTCCCCCAGCCATAGATTTTGTGCTTCCTTAGATTCTGTGATTCCTTCACAGCCTCCCAAGGTGGTTTGCAGCTCCTTTCCTAGAGGCAGATGCGCCTCTCCTCCCAGAGTCTGGGCTGCCTGGCCAATAGGGCGGCAGCAGACGTGACCTGGCAGAGAGCTGAAAGGCACTGGCTCACTGGGGCTGTCCTCTCCTGCTGCTCCTGGAACTCTGCCACCACCAGAAGACACTTGGGTAGCCTGCTGGAGAGTGAACGTCTCGGGCTCCCACCCAGAACCTGCCAACCATCACATGTCAAGTGAGGGCAACCTGGATCTCAGTGCCTCCAGATGACCCACCAGCTGGCAACAGACACAGAAGAGAGTCCAGCAGGAATCAGCCAAAGTGACCCATGCCAGAACTGCCCAGCAGACCCACAGCTTGAGGTTCTGACTTGAAGTCCATCTCCTCCCACGAGCTGCCACCCCAACCCACAGTAGACAGGGAGTACAAATTTCACACCCAGACATGCTCTGTGTATGGATGGGGACAAGGTGAGAGGCTCACCCCCAGTTGCCCACTGAGTGTACCATGACACTGTCAGCTCAAGGTAAGGATGGCCAGCACATGCCCAGCTCTGAGACTCCACAGAGCCACACACCCATCCCTGACCGTCCCTGAGCCCAAACCCCCACTCAGGGGTGAGGGCAGCAGCAGCAGCCGGGCAAAAGCAAGTGAGGAGAGCCAAAGTAGAGGCAGGAGCGGTCAGCCGAGCACCCCCCAGGTAGGGAAAGAGGGCAGAGAGACCATGCTGGGTTGAAGCTCCAAGCCCCCCAGAGCATGTTCCATTGGCCCCTCAATATTCACTCACAAAACATAAAACAAAAGATAAAACTATGAAGAATTTCAACATAGCAACTGCAAGCACAGGGTCCTTCTGACTGCCCTGGTCACACGCGCAGGAAACTGGCCTGCTCCTGGCTCTACACGGAGCCCCGCTGCAGGCCTCGCCTCCTCTGAGGGCCCCACTTAGGGCTCATTACAGCTTGGGGAGCAGCACAAAAGCCCTGGGTGTTTCAGTTGGTCAGTTCTAAGACAGCTGCGCCCGTCTCCCCCTCAAACGGTACTTCTGTTGCTAGGCAGCCATGAAGCCTGTGGCTTCCTTAGATTTTGTGGTTCCTTCTAAATGCAGCAGAGATGAGAAAGTGGACTTAGATGACAAGCAAGAACTTTGGGAAAAACAGCTTTCCAGCAAGCAGTGCCACGTGTCCCTTTCACAAGTCGTAATAGAACCAACACAGAATCCTCGCCCCACAGCCTCTGGTTCCCCCAACCCTGTAACAATCCCTGCACAGGGACGAGGTGGAGGGCATTCACCCTGGGGCTGCCCTCTGCATCTCCCACAGTGGACAGTGAAGATGTGGTCTTCCTTTCCTCATCCTTCAAATCAGAGGCACCCTCCAGGCACATTCCTTTGTGTGTAGAATGCATTTCACAGTGTAAAATTATCAGTTTTGCATGAAGTTATAGTCAAGTTTATGTATTTTAAAAATATAAGTAACATTCAGTCACTTTTATTTGAGAAAGACTGCATGAAACTAGCCCCCAGCAAATCCCTTTCTACCTCCCATGCTGACACCAGCTGCAGCCCACCACACCAGAGGTAGCAGCATCTCTGGGGGGAAGGACAGGGCGTATGGTCCACAATGTAGGGTTTGGTCCCAAGGGATGTATCATAGCCTTTGGTTAAGTTTTGGGTGGAGCAGAATAAATCCAATCTCAGAGGAAAAAAAAAAAGAAAAGAAACACACATGAAACTGATTTACATGATACCAGAAGAAATAGGTCCTGTTGCCTAACCCCAACAAATCATATTTAAACTTTTAAGTCCTCAGAAATCCAGTTAGCCTCTTTGGAACAGGCACCGCAGATGCTTTAGTAAATGTTTTTAGAGTGAAGTACAAGAATAGTTGTGAAGATCCAGCATATATGGTTTATAACATAACATGAATGTGTCTACTTTGAAAATGATTGGATTTTACTTCCTCAGAAACCTTTCATAAATTATGTTCTTCGTGGCCACCAACCTAAGCAAGAGCAGCAACATCCTGATATTGATTTAAGCAAGTTCCAAATCAAGCCCCAGATTTCTATTTAAGTCAACAAAAGTTTCCAGCTCACCAACCAAAAGCAAAGGCTTCTGCCAAATTCTGCAAGGAAGACAAAGGCAGGGTTTCACCCATTAAGAGCTTAAGTTTAGAGAGAGTGATAATCTGGTAAATGGGTAAATATTTGAATTATTTTAAATACCTTGTTGTCGTTAAATAAACAGTCAAAAATAGGTCAAAATTTTCTGCAGGAATATATTTACATAGGTTTACAGGTACCTTTTTAGATTTTCTCTTTACTTTATTCAAGTTCAAAAACAGTATCGGCACTATGTTTCAGGGATTATTAATGTTCCTTATTATTCATTTATTCACTAATTCAGATTAACAGTCCTTTCCTTTGCTTCTCTCTGAAAATCAAGAGCACAAACAGTACCTTGTGTCCGAGGGAAATAACATGAGCCAGACAGAGCAGGTTACAGGGAGACCTGAGTGGGACTGATCATCCAGAAGCTGCCTGGAGTTTGGGGGAGTAAGGAGCACAGAGGGTTAGTCACCTTTGTTGTCTGTTCTTGTTTTCAATAGGGGAGGGGTGTGGGTTGCAAGGACTGAGGAATGGTGGATGCAAAAGCCCGGCCACAAGGAAGAGTTTGGGGAGGAGAAGTATTGAAGGCAGGCAGGCCAAGGGCTCTGGGGAAGGAGGCTTCCAGGCCACGGGAGACTAGACTTGTTTCCAGGGAGATGGGGAGTTGTGTACTGGAACCGCTGTAAGCAAATGCATGCAGAACCCACTTTGCCGAGTGGGGATGGAAGGCAGAAGACAAATGAGGGAGGTGCTGCCAGAACTGAAGGCAATTTGAAAGTAGCTTGGACAACAGTAGAAGCAGTGGAGATGGAGAGAAGGGAAGATGTGTGACACAGGGAAGGTAGCGGTGGGGATGCGAGGGAGGAAGGAAAAGTCATTGGACTGGGTGACTGGACGTGGACATGTCCAACACAGAGAGGCCAAAGGATTACCAAACAGAAAGTGGAGGTGGTACCATTTGCCAACACGGGAGACGCTGGACAAAAAGCTGTTTGGGGCAAAGAGGATAAAATTGTAATTTTTTGGTTTTAATGCGTTATAACTAAAACAAGTAGAGATGCGGAGTAAAGAAATAAGATTTGGGAGTTGGTGCATGAATAAAAATATGGCATTTGAAATTTCACAAGTGTGCTGACATGCTGAAAGATAAGAGCAACCAACTCCTGTGTCTTGAGGACCCACAGTGGCGTCCCTTTCTCCCTCCTTGATATGGGGAACTAGTACTTTCTCAGTTTTTTCTCTCATTAAGAGGGGTCATTTTATCCACACTATTAGTCTTCTCAAAGAACCAACTTTTGATAATACTGCTTTTTCTCTAACTTTGTTTTCTATCTCCTTAATTTCTGTTCCTTTTTTTTTCATTTTATGTTCTTTGTGTTTAATATGTTGTCTCTTCCTAACCTGTAAAATCTTAAGATCTTTACTTTTCTTTTCAATTATGTGCATTTAGGATTTTTTTCTAATTGTTTTTTTTTCATTTTTTTAAATTAAATCATAGCAGTGTACATTAATACTATCATGCGGTACAGTGTACTGTTTCCGTATACAATTTGAAATACTTTCATACAACTGGTTAACATAGCCTTCATGTCTTTTTCTTGGTTATTGTGTTAAGACATTTATATTCTACAATTAGAGAGATTCACATGTACCCTTATAGGATGAACCATAGGTGTGATCCCAGCAATCACCCTCCTTCCACTCACCCTCCTCCCTTCCCTCCCCTCCCTCTCCCACCTCCCGATATTCCTGGACTAATTGGGCTATGGCTTTCATATGAAAGCTATAAATTAGTTTCATAGTAGGGCTGAGTACATTGGCTACTTTTTCTTCCATTCTTGGGATACTTTGCTAAGAATATTTTCCAGCTCCATCCATGTAAACATGAAGGAGGTAAAGTCTCCATCTTTCTTAATGGCTGCATAGTATTCCATGGTGTACATATACCACAATTTATTGATGCATTCGTGGATCAATGGGCTCTTAGGCTTCTTCCATGACCTAGAAATTATGAATTGGGCTGCAATAAACATTCTGATACAAATATCTTTATTGTAGAGTGATTTCTGGTCTTCTCAATATGTACCTAGTAGAGGAATTATAGGATCAAATAGCAGGTCTATTTTTAGTTTTTTAAGTGTTCTCCAGATGTCTTTCCAAAAGGAACATATTAGTTTGCAATCCCATCAGCAGTGTAGAAGTGTTCCCTTTTCTCCACAACCACGCCAGCATCCTCTAATTTAAATTTTAGCGATGGCTCACAGGCTCTGATATGCCACATTTTTACTATCTTTAGTTCAAAATGCTGTCTAAATTTCACTAAGATTTCTTGTTTGACCCAAGGATTATTTGGAAGTGTATCACATAATTTCCAGAATGATTCATGATATGCCACATTTTTATTATCTTTAGTTCAAAATGCTTTCTAAATTTCACTAAGACTTCTTGTTTGACCCAAGGATTATTTGGAAGTGTATCACATAATTTCCAGAATGATTCAGGTACCTTCTTCGATTAATTTCTAGTTTAATTCCACTATGGTCAGAAAATATACTTCATATGACTTCAATTCTTTGAAGTCTCTTACTTACATCCCAATAGACAGAACAGAGGAAAGCTTATGTCCTCAGAAGCTGCAGCATTTGTTAACGGAGGAGCTCAAATCTATCCTCACTGCTCTGTATCTGCTTAATATTCTACAGGGAGGCATGTTACTCTTTCTCCTGCACTAGTGAACTTTTCTGTTTTTCCTTTTAACTCTGCCAATATTTGACATATTTAGTTTGGTTATTTATTAGGTGCAGACAAATATTTCCTAGTGGACCAACATTCTTAGGTCTCTGAGATTTCCCCCTTGTCTCTAGTTATGACTCTTGCCTTAAGGATGATATCATTTGTTATTAATTCAGCCGTAGCATGTTCTCTTGGCTAGTGTTTCATGGTTTATCTTCTTGCAGTCCTGTATTTACAACGGGTGCCCACATATTTAAGATGTGTCTCTTGTAAGTACAATATAGTTTTTTAATGCAATTTGACAATGTTTAAATAAGAAAATATGTAGTCAAAATCTGTTAACCTAAAATGATCAGATCTACACATTCGGTATTTTATCTACATGTTAATAGTTACCTTCTTCCTCTATTCTTGTCAAATTTGGTTAAATCTATTGTTCTTTAACCTTCCATATTCCTTTCCATTATTCTATTTATTCCCAGTTATACAATCTTTTAGTAATTCTTTTACAAGTTTACCCTAAAGATAATAACGTCCCTTCCCAACTCAGAACATTATAAATTTGTGTTATCACTTTCCAGACAATTTAAGGGCACTAGACTACTTACACATGCTTGTACCTTTTTTTTTTTTTTTTTTTTTTTT
>NW_003852407.1:15588083-15601941 GCF_000181295.1 Otolemur garnettii
GGCTGGATTCAAACCTGCCACCTTAGGTGTATGTGGCTGGCGCCTTAGCCACTTGAGCCACAGGCACCAAGCCACCATAATCAATTTCAAAACAGCTTCATCACCCCAACAAGAAACCTTATATTCACAGCAGTCTCTCCTCATTTCCACACATCGCTAACCCTTGGAAACCACTAATCTACTTTCTATCTTTATAGATTTGCTTATTCTACACATTTCAAATAAACAAATAATACCATACATCATTGTCTTAGTCTGTTTTTGTGTTGCTAAAAAAGAATACTTTAGATTGGGTAATGTACAAAGAAAAAAAGGTTTATTTGGCCCCCGATCCTGCTGGCTGAAAGATGGGGCATCAGGGAAAAGCCCCAGGCTACTTCCACTCAAGGAGGGAGGTGAAGGGGAGCGGTGTGTGCAGAGATCACACAGTGAGAGAGGAGGCAAGGGGAGGACGTACCAGGCTCTTCTTAGCAGCCAGCTCCTGGATAGGAACTAATAAGAAACTCACTCACTCCCCTACCCTACCCCAGATAGGGCATGAATCTACTCAGGAGCAATCCACTCCCATGACCCAAACACCTCTAGGCTCTAATTCCAATAGTAGGGATCAAATTTCAACATGAGATTTGGAGGGAACAGCATCCAAACTATGGCATTCGGCTGCTGCCCCCCCAAATCTCATGCCCTTCTCACACTGCAAAATACAATCATCACTTCTCAACAATCCCCACAGTCTTATTCAGCACCAACTGAAAAGTCCAAAGTCTCATCTGAGACTCAGGGCAAGTTTCTTCCAGCTGTGACCCTGTAAAATCAAAAACAAGTTATTTACTTCTGAGACACAATGGTTGTACAGGCATTGGATAAATATTCCCCTTCCAAAAGGGACAAATCCACAAAAGAAATGGGAACCAGGCCCCATGTGAGTCCAAATCCCAGCAAGGTAGACACTAAATCTGAAAGCTTCAAGATATTCCCCCTTGTCTCCATGCCCTCCATCCTGGGCACACTGGTAAGAGAGGTGGGCTCCCAGGCCTTGAGCAGCCTTGCCCCCACAGCTTTGCTGGCAGCTACACTTGGCCTGTTAAGGCTTGGCTGCCTTGGTAGCTCTCTGGAGCCTTCAAACAAATGCTTTTGGTCCTTTGGCTAGCTTCTCTGTTGTTCTGGGTAGGAAGATTGGTCTGCTACAAGCTAGTTCGTATAGCCAGAAGCAGAAGCCCAAACATCTAACTTAATAGTTAAGAACATTTCCTATTCACTTATAAGAATTAACATGAATTATTTAATCCTCACACAAGTTTACGAGGAAGGTATCATTATGATAATATCTCATCTTTACTTGGTATAAAACTTTGGAGCAGAAGCCCATGGAAAATTATAATCTGACCAAAAAGCCAACCCAAGATTACCATAATTAGTAGCAATTAAACCCAAACAGCACAGCTCGTCAGCTCGTGTTCTTAGCTAGTGCACAACAGAATACAGAATGAGGAAGAACGGAAGGCCACGGAGGAAGCCCTTGGCAATTCCAGCATTTAGAGATTGGGTCAAAGTAAATGAGACTATGAAGGAACAGCCAAGAGGACCAGACAAAAAGCAAAGGAAGGCTGTCATACCAGCCAGGGGCAGAGGGCTCCGACTAGAACATGGTGGATGACCAGTGCAGATGAGCCATCGAAAGAGACACAGATTATGGCAACTTTCACTGGAAAATAATTAGGCCCCGTGTTATCAGCTGCTCATCCTTTCAAATAATAAAAACTTTGCCAATACATGCACATTCTAATCCTCTATATTCTAATATACGTGTCCCAAGTATATTCCATTAATTGATTATCCAGCCTGACAAGGTGAGGCCATGCACACCATCCCTAAGTGGCTTAACAACATAACCAAATTTGTGCAGTGAAAAGCGAACAGTTAATTATTGGAGAAACCATATAATTAGGATAGTTCTTCCCAGTTCTCTTTGAATCTTCGAAACTCTTGCATAAAAGTTACAAGGAACTTTTACTAGAATGTATAATGTAAAGAATCTTGTGGCTCGGCGCCTATAGCTCAACCGGCTAAGGCGCCAGCCACGTACACCTAAGGTGGCGGGTTCGAATCCCCAGCCCGGACCTGCCAAACAACAATGATGGCTGCAACCAAAAAATAGCCGGGCGTTGTGGCGGGCGCCTGTAGTCCCAGCTACTTGGGAGGCAGAGGCAGGAGACTCGCTTGAGCCCAGGAGTTGGAGGTTGCTATGAGCTGTAATGCCACGGCACTCTACCCAGGGGGACAGCTTGAGGCTCTGTCTCAAAAAAAAAAAAAAAAAAAACCTGCAAAACATGTGGAAGACTTTAGATATTTTCAGAATGAAGAGTTGTTAAAAGGGAGAAAAGGGGAAACCCAAGGGGAAGGGGCATGTCATTTCATTGATGTGAGCCAACAATAAGACAGATCCACCAAGAACAGGATTCATGCACAGAGTCACTCAGGTCAGCAGCAAAATTTGTAGTGCAAATTCAAAATGCAGGGCCTCGTGTTCAAAAAGCAGGAAAAACATCTTCCTTTCATCAACAGTCTTTCCTTGGACCTGCCATGGTATTTTTTAAATCTACTGTTCACCACTGCACTTCCTTGGGCACAAGGATTATCACAGGGTACATGCAGAGCTTCGCCGGGACCCACCGCCTGCCCTGCCACCCAGCACACAGGGCACATGCCCGACCCTAACCTGCTGTGCACCTGCAGCCAGGCCCCTAAGGGATGAAGGGTAGCAGAAGTCCCTGGGAAGGAGGGAAAGTGGGCATCAGAACACCCACTGTAGGGAGGTTGGAGAGGCAGCGCTACCCAGCCCCCGCACCTGTCCCATCCTCTTGTCAGCCTTTACTAAAAAGACACAAATTCAAAAATAAAATTAAGAATTTCAAGACTGTGACTGCAGGGCCCCAAGTGCAGGGGCCCCTTCCAAGTGTGGGGCCCTGCACGACTCTGCTCACTGCACACCCATGAAGTTGGTGCTGGACAGGCACCACTAATACTTCCTGTTAGGCTCTGGGCTGTGAGCCAGAATCAGCCAGTTGACTGCCGGCCCCTCTGATCCACGCATTCCTGCCTGGCGGGGCCTAAAGAACATGACTGGGAATCACAAGACCCTGCTACCCAGTGCCTCTACCATCCCTCCATCCGTGGTTTTCAAAGTTCAGTGTGCACAATAACTTCCTGGGGAGTATTTAAAATCCTCTGGGTCTGGGCAGGAGCGGCCCACAACACTGTCCATTTCCTACCATTCTGGACACAGAAACCAGGGACCTCACCTTGAGAAAAGGTGCCAGAGTACCACTTCCACTCCCCTAGGGGAGTGCAGAAGTCTCAGGATGGGCTAAAAAATCAAGAGCAGAATCTTGGAAGCCTGAATATCTTCAGAACTTGTCCCTGTCCAGCCAGGCCCCCGCACTCCCTCCTACCCCATCACATTATCCCCACAGTGTTCTTTGCACTGAGCAAGTGTGCCCCAGGGTCCAAATGCAGGTCCTCTAAGATCCCAGGAAAACACACAAACAGGCCAAGAATCCAGCTCTCCCTGGAGTGTGTGACACAAAGGCCTAGGAGCAGAAGTCACACCTCAGAGGAAGTCCAGCTGGCCATGACTGTGGACTTCTAGGAAAAGTTTTCACTACTACTAGAGGGTGAGCTGCCTGCTAGCCAGGAAAGCCCTGAACACACGAGTCATTCCGGAGCACCCCCAGGAAACTCCTGTGGGGAAGAAGAGAAAGCCAGCCTTGAGCTAGCCCATTATCACAGCTAAGAAACATCAGAGCCTAGAGGACAGCAGGGTGCCACTGGCAGCTCATCGCCACTCTTGGTTTGGCCTATATGGCATTTTAGAATGTTTTTGATCCCTTGCCAAAAGCTGAAAGTAAAAAGATTATTCATAAAAATCCAATCTTCCTGTTTCTCTTAGAGAATGGAAACAGGCCAGGCCTGGTGGCTCATGCCTATAATCCTAGCACCCTGGAGGCCACAGCTGGTTGATTGGTTGAGTTCAGGAGTTCAAGACCAGGCCAAGCAAGAACAAGAGCCTGTCTCTACTAAAAATAGAAAAAATAGCAAGGTATTGTGGAGGACACCTGTAGTCCCAGCTTCTCAGGAGGCTAAGGCAGGAAGATCACTTAAGCCCATGAGTCTGAGTTTGCTGTGAGCTATAATGATGCTACCACACTCAACCCAGGGCAAAGAAGTGAGACTCTATCTGAAAAAAAAAAAAAGAGCAGAAACATCTAGAAATCCTCAGTCTTCCCTCCCAAGGTCTAGAGAGGTAGGGCTGAGCAGCACAACCCTTCATTCACTCCTTCCAAGCTCAGCTACCACCCTGACAGAGCCACCTGCCCATCCAGGTCACTTCTACTATGCCGTCTGGACCCTGGTTCAGGTGACTTGGTGCTCCTCAGCCCCGGGACTATATGATTCACTGTGTAGTTTCTTCATCCAGCTTCAGCTGTACATAACACTCTACCTACACCTTCTCAATAACCAGAGGATTTCAAAATCAGCAGCATGAAATCAGCAGTGTGATTTACTCAACTCCATTCCCTCAGTAATTCATTAACTCCATGACCTGGTTTAGTGATCAGTCGAAAACTCTCAACAAAGCACCTCTGGCGCTTTAGGAGCTCACACGCTGAGGTTTATGCTGGCTTTGAGATTCTCAGAGTCCCAGCTACCTAAGTCAGCATCTGCTGCCTCCACTGTTCCTTTCCACCTCCACAGCAAACCGAAAGCCCCATGATGAGCTGCCTGATACCCTGGTTACAGAAGCCCTGTTTGGTGGTGACGCCTCCCCAAGTTGGCATCACAAAGGACAGGGATGGTGAGTTGTTAATCAAAGGCTGGCCCCTGTACTCTCTGCCACAACTTTTTAAATCCAATTTTAACATCCACAGGCATCCTGTATTTCTAAATCACAACTCGTACATTTTTAATTGAAAGAGAAATTTTAAAAAAGAAAGAAAACATTGCCCTTGCTAATGAGCAGACGACCACACGTCTTTGGGGCAGATGGAACTTCAGGTTACTGAAGAATAGCACTTCCAAAGAGCGGCACTCAGCAAAAGTGAAACACTTCCATTTGTAATGCCATATGCCCCAAGTAAATATTCCCTGAAAATCCCCCAAACATATTGTCATCTTTAATTCATGTTTGAAAATGTTTGGAGACAAAATGTCCACACTCTTCTAGGATTATTCACATTATACACTAGCCCCAAGCAGAACTGTCACTGTAACCAGGTATGGGGTGTCTGGGGGTCACTTTCACTGGGCAGGATGAGCATTTCTGTAACAAAAATAAAAAGTATCAGAACATTACAAATGCTCTGAATTAGCTCCACATCTTCTCAATAACCAGAGGATTTCAAACTCAGCAGCATGAAATCAGCAGTGAGGTTCTCATTCTAGAGAACCTTACCTTTTTTTTTTTTTTTGAGACAAAGTCTCATTATATCACCCTGGGTAGAGTGCGGTAGTGTCACAGCTCACAGCAACGTAAAACTCTTGGGCTTAAATGATTCTCTTGCCTCAGCCTCCCAAGTAGCTGGGACTATAGGTGCCCACCACAATGCCCAGCCATTTCTTTTGTTGTTGTTGTTAAAGTTGTCATTGTTGTTTAGCTGGCCCAGGCCAGGTTCAAACCTGCCAGTCTTGGTGCATGTGGCCGGCGCCCCTGTGCTACAGGTGTGGAGCCTAGAGAACCTTACCTTTGATGCAAAAATATCTCTCTAACTAAGACTGCTGAGGATCAAGTTTTAGGAATCAGTGAAAATTTTAACCATAGTATATTTTCTGGTGAGAATCTACTGTGAAATTTGAGCTTAAGAACCATCATCTGAGAGATTCAGATCCATCATCATCTTATTGGGGTCTAGAGCTACTTTGCAGGTTAAAGGCACACTACAATGATGGCTTTAAAGTTTTTATTATTCATGTCTCATTTTGCAATCGCTGATTTTGAGTTACTTGTGCACATTAGGAGTCCCTTTACAATAGGGACAGTTTCTTATACTAAGAATGGATATGGTTCTTAGGCTCCTCAGAGGATCAGTAGCTTGATGATGTATCCAGCAAGTTGTGAGTTGAAATTGAGATAGGCAAGATTTAATATAAATGAAGAATAGGAAACACATTTCATCTTCCTCCCAAGTACCTTCCCATATGTAAACCTAGGATAAGGGCAGTGCCTGTGGCGCAGTGAGTAGGGCACCGGCCCCATATACCGAGGGTGGCGGGTTTGAACCCAGCCCCGGCCAAACTGCAACAACAACAACAACAAAATAGCTGGGCGTTGTGGCGGGTGCCTGTAGTCCCAGTTAGTCGGGAGGCTGAGGCAAGAGAATCGCCTAAGCCCAAGAGTTTTAGGTTTCTGTGAGCTGTGTGATGCCACGTCACTCTGCTGAGGATGATGAAATGAGACTCCGTCTCAAAAAAATAAATAAATAAAAAACCTAACATACATAAATACATACCTGAGCTCTCTGAAAAATAAACAAAACTAAGCAGATTTTGGAAAGAATGAAAAAAAAACCTAAGATAAGAAAACCTGGACTTAACTGATGGTACCTAATAAAACCTAATAGATGTTGAAAAAAAAAGAGTCAAAATCAAACTTTTCTTCAGATCCCAGAAACAGTCCAAGTGGCTTTGGCCACAGGCAGTGACACATTGTGACAAGGGTCAACTCAGGTCCCTTTCTGGTTTAACACTGAAGGTGAAGGGATTTGGGATGTTTCTGGAAAATAATTTATCCCTGCCATTGTCATGGAGGTGTATATATGAACACAACTGCCTGCTTATTTTTATAATGTGCCTGCACATGGAGTTTCTTATGGCTGCCTCACAGTTCAGTTTTAGGCAGAGAGTAATCATTCCCAGACGTTGAAGACTCTGGCCCAGTAGATGTTGCAGCCCCAAATGTGATGTGTCTGGTACGTGAACACATCCTGTGTCCTATAAGGCTGCCACAACGCTCACCTGTCCTCCCAGCGAGATGCCCCAGCCTCACATGCAGGAACACAAGCTGATTCTCGTACACCTTCACGGAAGGTGAGGGCTGAATGGGCAGAAGCCGTTCACAGTCTAGGTCCCCTGTGTTGACCATGCCACTGTCTAGTAACAGAGACTGCAAGGAGCACAGGGGGCCCAAGTGTCTGCACACCTAGAGGCTGGGAACAGTGATGTGATGGCAGCATCAACATGGGGCAAGCTGGCACTTCTCAGAGGCAGCCGTCTCTGGCTCCCACCAATGAGCAAAGCTGGACAATGGGGACAAAGCTAAGAAATGCTGGACAGGTCTAGGACCCTGGATTTATGATTCCAAGGTCACAGCTGTTTCCACTCGGGGACTCCCATATGAGCCTAAACCAGGCTCTGGAGATGTGCAGCTGCTGGCCAGGCCAAAGGAGCGGGACAGGCCTCAGGCACACCTACTCAAAGACAGGGGCACAGAGCCCAGGGTGTTGGCCTGAAAGTGGCCCCTGAGATGCTTCAGATGCCTCTGACCAGCTGCCAAGGCTCCTATGGTATTAATTAAATTAGTCCCTTATCTCTGAGCCAGAGTGACAGGTGGGCAGTGCCCTCTCTGCCCCCCCCCCCAACTCCCTCTCATTCACTCTCTCATTCCAGTCAAAACTAAATCAAATTACCAATTTGTTTTTGCAGTAAGTCTGACTGTGGTCTGGTGCAGAGTGATCTTGACCATGAGCAAGAGCCACAAACAGTCATTTCCCACCGAGCTTCACAGTCCCTTAGGAATACCAACCATGGAGGTTCCAGACTGAGACATTCTGGTCACTGTACCAAGATTTAGCAGCTCTGCAAAGCTCAAGCACAGACAGTCCTGATCTGTCTCATTAACATACTGGGGACTCCAATCTCCAGAAAAAGACAGTACCTTTACAGTAGTAGAAAAGTCTTTAAAATCCCTCTCTGGTATCCTTAAATATTACTGAACACTGCTCCATGCAAGACATGGTGTTAGCTATTGTCTAACCCAGGGCTCTGCCTCAGAAACATCTGGTCATCTGCACAGAGCCCCTCCTAGAACGGAGGTGGAATGGGTACATCAAGGCGACACCCGCGGAGCTGCCTGTGGCACCGTCTGTGAAGGGTGCCTCCTCCCTCCCCTTAATTGGGTGCCTTTGTCTCTATCTCTGAGCTCTTCTGTATTTTCCATTCTTTTCCTAATGAATAAGTATTACTAAAGATGCAATCAATGAAAAATGGATTTATTTTAATATAATCAGGGTGGTTTGACCAGTGCTTCCTAACTTTTGAAGTAGACAGGATCTACCCACAGATGTTGGGAAATGCAGGTTCTGCTCCAGTGGGTGGGGCAGGGCCAGGACTTTATATTCGAAGCAGCGCCCAGTGGTGCTGATGTGGGGAGCACACGCAGTAGGGGTCAGAAAGCTGAGGAAGTGGGCCAGCCCAGGCCTCACAAAGGAGGTGACATGCGACCCTGGCCAGGGACACATAAAGAGCAAAAGTGGGTAGGGATAAAGCCTTGCAGGTTAAAAAAAGAAAAAGAGGAAAAGAGAAGAAAGTACAAGCTGCACTGAGGCCCTGAGGTACCCATCCAGTTTGACTACTGGATACAGCAGCGGTTCTCAGATTTAAACATGTGTAAGTCATTTGGGGGCTTCTTGCAACACAGAACGCTGCTTCCTAGTCTCAGAGCTTCTGGATTAATATGTCCAGGGGGGAAGGATCAAAAATTTGCACTTCTGGCTCAGCACCTGTGGCTCAAGTGGCTAAGGCGCCAGCCACATACACCTGAGCTGGCAGGTTCAAATCCAGCCCGGGCCCGCCAAACAACAATGATGGCTGCAACCAAAAAATACCCAGGTGTCATGGCGGGCACCTGTGGTCCCAGCTACTTGGGAGGCAGAGGCAAGAGACTCACTTGAGCCCAGGAGTTGGAGGTTGCTGTGAGCTGTGATGCCAGGGCACTCTACCCAGGGGGACAGCTTGAGGCTCTATCTCAAAAAAAAAAAAAAAAGAAAAAAAAATTTGCACTTCTAACAGGTACCCAGCTGCTGCCAAAGCTGCTGGTCCAGGGACCGCACTCTGAGAACTGTGGTCAAAGGCAGAGGTGTGCCACCTCCACATCGCCGCAGTGCAGGGAGGACGGCTGGATTGTCTAAACCAGGCAGACTGCTTACATCTGGAAATGGCCAGGGAAGCTCACATGAGATGGCACCAAGACAAAAATGATTAGCTTTATGCTGGTATGAGTCCTTCCCACCAAATTAAGTGAGGACAATGTAGACTCTTCAATTTCGTAAATGAACTCCTGGAGAAGAATTTGAGTTGACAAACGCCCACCCCTCCCTGTTAGCAGGTCAAGGGTTCCAAGACAAGGGTAGACAGAGGCTGTTGCCTTTGCCTGACAGCACTCTCCAAGCCTAAATGTCCTTCTTGCCTCCTGATAAAGCTGAGGAAGTCAGATCTCCCAGTGACAACAGTGAGCTTCTCACCATCGACTCCCCTGCTCCAGGGAACCAAGGCTGGTTGGCGCAGTGTGAGCTCTGTAGAAGCTGCCATTCAAATTGTAAATGAGGCACACAAACAAGTAAACAGTGCTGTGCAGTGAGCTGGGAGGTGACTGGCTCAACCAGGGCTTTCAACTTTGGATGCACTTTAAAACCAAATGGCAGGGGACAGGGATGCTATTAAATAATGATGATACCAGAGCCTCAATTCAGATCAATTAAACCAGTCTTCAGGGCCTGGGGCCAAGGCAAGGAAGACTTACAGCCACCCTGCCTGGATGGGCATGTCCACTCACCCCAACCTGAGCCAGAGAGTTGATAGCAATAGGCACAGAACCTGCCCAGCAGCAGCACAAGAAAGCAGCATTCCTTCCAGAACTCCTCATCAAGCTGTACTGGGAACAGTAGTCCAGGACTGCAGGAACACACATCCTTCCACTGTTTTGTGCCTCCAGTTGGCTTGAGAAAGCAGGAGGGAGGGAAAGTGGGAGAAAGAGTGGCACTCTCTGTGACCCATCAGAGTTACCACTGCCTGAACCCTGATGGGTCAGGTTAAGGTCCTAAAGTGACACATAGCTCCAGCAGGAGTGCCAGCCTGCTCCATCTCGGTTCCTTTCACCCCACCTATTGGCAGGCCTATGAGAGAGTATCATATCCTCCTTTCCTAGGCCTCTGTCCTTAAGGCAAAGCTGTGATCTTATAAGAAGAGTCAAACTGGCAGCACCCGTAGGTCAGTGGGTAGGGCGCCGGCCACATACACAGAGGCTGGCAGGTTTGAACCTGACCTAGGCCTGCTAAAACAATAATGACAACTGCAACAAAAATAGCTGGGCATTGTGGCAGGTGCCTGTGTCCCAGCTATGTAGGAGGCTGAGGCAAGAGAATCTCGCTTAAGCCCATTAGTTTGAGGTTGCTATGGGCTGGGACGCCATGGCACTCTACCCAGGGCAACAGTTTGAGTCTCTGTCTCAAAGTAAAAAAAAGAAGAAGAGTCAAACCCTGTGTGAGCCACACACTAAGTCAGCAGGGTGGCCTGGAGGGAGGGGACAGCCTATATCCTCACAGACGTGCCGGGGCCATGGTGCTGCAGCTACAGGGAAGAGAAACCCAGGTATGCCCGTTAGCAATGCATTACCTCCCAGGGTTTAAAGTCACCCTTCAATACATGCTCTGCAATAATGGAAGGAATGCCTTCAGGCATTTCTCCTTCACAGTGAGCATGATGGATTTTAAGATTCTCAACAGAGAGCTCTGGCTGGAGGAAATATTGCAGGAGGAAGAGGAGCTAAGGGGACAAATAGTACGTCTGTGAGCTCTGCCCTAGCCCCACACCCAGAGTGTATAGTCTCCAGCGATCTCACAGACCCTGCACCACACAGTAATCACCTCTCAATATGCACATCTGGTGCTCCAGGCCTTCTGCTCTCTGTACCCTGTTTTGTTCTACTTACTCATCCCCTGCCCCTAGGTTTGTCTCCGATGGTCTTCCTCCTACCATGTACCCTAGACATCATACCTGCACCACTGCCCCTCCCCTGCATGTCCACACACCAGCACAGGCTGTAGCTCACCTACCCCACTGGAGCTCTGGAGGTTGCTTCCTGTTTGTGCCTGATTGCAGACCAGCTAAACCAGAGAACTTCCCTGCCATCCTGTGCACTAGATTACACCTTCTCCAACAAGGCCTGAACCCCTTCCAAGTTTGTCCTTCCGTGGGTACCCTCAGCCCTAGGGGACCAGACAGAGTTTTCTTTGTTCTGTAGTTACTCTTCTATCATAGGTCAATGATTCTTCATATTCAATATCTCCTGTTTAAATCACTAAGTGGTTTGTCCCTTCTGACAGATCCAGACAGCCAAAGTAGGAGAACTATCCCTGACACCCACCCCACAGAAGCCCTACAGTTACAGGGAAACTCAGGCTAGCAAGCCTTGTTCATTTACTGATATCAACATACTCAAAGGAATAAGGGGCCTCACATAAAGCAGAGAGACGAACTTCTAGTACAGTTTGTGACAATCAACCCAGTTTCTTTGTCAATTAAGGAATGACAAAGGGTGAAGGAATACAGAGACTGAGGACAATGACTCAAGCACCCTCTTGAATATACTTAAAATATCAGTCAATCCAAAATTCTTTCAACGATTACTAACAATAATTATTTTGTAACCTGTTTCTATCAAATACCAGAAGGGAAAATTGTTAGGACTTTAGAATGTTCCATCTATTTACAAGAGAAAATACAAGAGATTTGGTCCCACAACTTTTTGGAAAAAATCAGAAGCAGCAAAATCTTACAGAGAGGCCAGAGTGGCTCACACCTGTAATCCTAGCACTTTGGGAGGCCAACGTGGGTGGATTGCTTGAGCTCAGAAGTTCAAGACCAGCCTGAGCAAGAGTGAGATTCCATCTCTACTAAAAATAGAAAAAATTAGCCAGGCATCATGGCGGGCACCTGCAATTCCAGCTACTCAAGAGGCTGGGGTAAGAGGAACTGTTTTTTTTTTTTTTTCTCTTTTTTTAAAGAAATTACTCTATTTATTCATTTATTTATTTTGAGACAGAGTCTCAAGCTGTTGCCCTGGATAGAGTTCTGTGGCATCAAAGCTCACAGAAACCTCGAACTCAGACTCAAGCAATCCTCTTGCCTCAGTTTTTCTATTTTTAGTAGAGATGGGGTCTTGCTTTGGCTCAGGCTGGTCTCAAACTCATGAGGCTCAACAAGCCACCCACCTCGGTCTCTCAGAGTGCTAAGATTATGGGCATGATCCACCACGCCTGGCCAAGAGGAATTCTTGAGCCCAAGAGTTTGAGGTTACTATGAGGTATGAGGCTACAGCACTCTACCTAAGGTGATAGAATAAGACTCTGTCTCAAAAAAAAAAGAAAAATCATACAGAGAGATTAGCACCACTAAGCATCTGGGATCTGACTGTCCTTAGAACTCAGGAGAAGCAGGGAATGTCTCCTCTCAAAGCCCGCCCATGTGCTACTTCACTGATCCAGTTCCATACTCACTGCTATGGTTGGGATATTTGACCTCTCCAGGTCTCTGTTGAAATTTGATTTCCAGTTTTAGAGGTGGGGGCCTAATGGGAGGTGTTTGGGTCACAGTGGTGGGTCCCTCATGAAGGGCTTGGTACTGACCTCACAGTAATGAGTGAGTTCTCACTCTATTAGTTCCTATGAGAGCTGGTTGTTTAAAACTCTGGCTCCTCCCTCCCTTCTCTTTTGCTTCCTCTCTTGCCATGTGATCTCTGCACACACCAGCTCCCATCTGCCTTCCACCAAGAGTGGAAGCTCCCTGAAGCCCTCACCAAAGTTGGTGTCATTCTTCTTCTACAGCCTGTACAACCAAGTAAACCTCTTCTTTATAAATCACCCAACCTCAGCTGTTCCTTTCAGAGTAAGATACTCATTCACTTGTCAGAAAAAGTTACTAGCTCTGATGCTGCATTCACACCAAGATCCCTTGATGTGGTCTCCCAACGAGGTCTAGTAGGAGACCATGCCCACAAACAGCAGGCTGCCCAGAAGGCAAAGTCATTTTCAGTGACAAAGTTGCCTACCCTCACCCATGAAGCCAGTTCCCCTATGACAGGCACAGAGGCAACAGACAACTATTCCCAGGTAGGGTCTCTCCCAAAGAAACTGACCTTCAAAACAACAGCTGATCAGCTCTGTAAGCCACATCTCCCTGCCTTTAGCCTGACGTCACCAGTGAGGACTCACCCACCTCTGACAAAGCCCATCCTAAGAAGGTTCTCTTCAAGTTCCGAGAGGAGGAGTTAATTGTGGGAAGGAAAAGTAATGAGGCAAGTCTGTTCTGTAATTGTTGGCGTTACGGCTGAGTTGGTTTTCCTCCAGCAATGCACAATAATAAGTCCCTACATTTATAGAGCACTTGACAGTGCTCAAAATACTTTCACAAACATTATTTCCTTTGGGTGAAGGAAATCTCCTGCTGTTTTGGGTAACTGTTGTCTGAGATGTTTTGTTTTCACTTACACTAGACACTTCTGTGTAATTCACTCCATGATATAAAACACAGGTAACAATGTCAGGGGTCACATCCAAAGCAGGAGGAGAAAACCTGTGACTTTTGCCTTACTCTATTTTTAAAAACTAATAGATTTTGTTAGTCTGCAGTCAAGCTGGTTGATTTCAAGCCAGGTCTAACTTGGTTGAAATGTGGTTCACCCAGCATGGCTTCCCACACATATATAGGGGGATGCAAAGTGCTTCTAAACTCAGGGCACCTCTCAGTCAGCTCAGAAGCACCCTCCTAGACAAGAACAGAAAATATTTGGACCCACACCTCCCCTGGT
>NW_003852407.1:15602095-15624368 GCF_000181295.1 Otolemur garnettii
TGGTGCCCTGGGCACCCTAAATAGGTTCTTCCCAGGAATTTCCTCTCCTATGGCTCTGGGGCATCCACAAAATATCTGTTGCATTGCTGCTCACCACTGGGCAGGCGCATGATAACAGCTATCCTCATCCATTCTCCAACCTGGTTCTCCTTCACAGCTAAGACCCATCCACTCCCTCCTTCTGTATCTCCAGTACCATCCAGCATCCCAGGCCAGACCAGCCCCTCTGCCACATGACAGTGAGGGCCACAGCAGGGTTCTGAGCACATCCCTAATACCAAAATCATCTTAAAAGATCTTTTTAAAAGATGTAAGTCCTCCCACTACAATGACTTACACCACTCTAGCATCTTTTCAAGTCTTCAGCACAGTGGCTATGATTCATTACATAACACTGGGCAAGGAAGTGGATTCTGGGAGGGAAGAACCATGGAGCCCCAGAATGGTAGAGAGAGCCACAGCACTCCACTGTGCTCTGCTCATAGGCACAGAGAGAGTGGGACACAGGGGACTCTGGCAGGGCAGACAGGGGAAATTGCCTAGGAAAAAGGTGCCTGCCCTTGCACTATTTCACAACACAGTTGGTACAGGCACACACCAGGATTCGAAGGCAGGAAAATGGCTGGTGCTGGGTTCCAGGATTCCCTGGTAGCTCTGTGGATAACAAACAGCCTTAGAAGGCAGTAACTGATGTGGTTTCAGGTCTCAGCCTTGAGATGTGAACATAGCAGGGATAAGGGGTGGAGCAAGGTGGGGAACAGGCCTCAACCTTGTCCACTCTCTCTCTGCACTCACTCCCTGGACAATCCCATGTGGGCCCTGGCCTTAAAGAACATCTACAGCCTGCTGACTTCCCACTATATGGCTCCAACCCGAACCCCTACCTTGAAAGTCCATGGCCTATTTGACATCTGCACTTGATATACAACTGACAGCCCCTACTGAAACTCCCAAACTGAGTTCCTCACCAGCCCCATAAACCCGCTCTCCCACAGTCTCCCATCTCAGTGAAGGGCAACTCTGCCCTTTAGCTGCTCCAGTCGAAACCTCAAGTCAGCCACAACCCCCTCCTCCTATAATCCACTGGAAAAGCACGAGGCTCCCACATCATAATATATTCAGGAATCTTTGGGCCCCTCCCACTATCCTCCTCTGCGTGAGGCTCCCAGCATCCACCTCTACTCACACTACAGGCTCTATTCCCCCAGCAGCCAGAGGGATCCCTTGTAATCTGAACAGACCATGGCACTCCACTGCTCGACACCACTCCCTCCCTTGCCCACTAGGAAGACTTACATCAACCTCCCCTTGCCATCTGCCTCTCTCCTACGGCTCCTCCCTTTGCTTACGGCACTCCAGCCAGTCTGCACTCTTGGCTGTGCCTCAAACATGCTAAGCACACACCAACCTAAGGATCTTTGCACTTGCTATGCCCCCAGCTCAGAGAGCTATGTGGTTTATTCCCTCTCTTCCTGTAGGACTTGGGTCCAATGGCCCATATGAAACAGCATCCTGGACACTCACTCTCTAGCTCTTCACCTGCTCTTTTATACTCTTCACCACCTGACATACACCCACCTGCCTCCCACCAGATGCCAGTTCCATGAGGTCAGGAACTTTGTTCTTGCCACTGTCCCATCCCCAGTGCCCAGCACATAACAGCTCTCAATGTTAGTATTTAATAGAATGTGTGACTTTGGCAGCCAACCAGACACAGTAGAAAGCTTTCAAGTAGACAAGCAGACAGGCAGTGATACTGTTAACACAGACATGGAAACACCCAAGGATATGGGGGCTTGAAGAGAACAGAACTATGACTCATAGGCCAAATCTGACCCATGACCTTTTTCTATCAATAAAGTTTTATTGGAAAATAGACCCATTTGTTTAAGTAGTATAGAGCTTTGGTTCTACAATAGCAGAATTAAGTTGCTGCAACAGACAGTATATGGCTCACAGACCCTAAAATACTTAGTATCTGGCTACGTTAATCCATTTTCCATTGCTATAAAGGAGTATCAGAGGCTGGGTAACTTATAAAGAAAAAAGGTTTATGCAGCTCACAGTGCTGCAGGGTGTACAGGAAGCATGATGCCAGCATCTACATCTGGTGAGGGCTTCAGGAAGCTTCAATTCATGGTGGAAGTTGAAGGGGGAGCAGGCATGTCACATGGAGAGACATGGAGCAAGAGAGATCGAAGGAGGAGGTTCCAGGCTCAGTTCACAGAAACTAAGAATAAGAGTCACCCATCACCTGAAGATGGCACCAATCCATTCATGAGGGATCCACCCCCATGGCCCAAACATCTCCTACTAGGCTCTTCCACCAACACAGGGGAGGAAAAGTCAATATAACATTGGAGAGGACAGATATCCAAACTATATCTCTGGCCCTTTATAGGAAATGTTTGTCATCCTCCAGCATGAAGCATATTTTTCAAACTGCAAAATTCAAGGTGTCCTCCACTCCAAGAAAACTTCTTCAAACCTTCTAGGAGCCTCAGACTCCAGAGTGTGAAACAGTTATAGAGAAGACAACTTGGGTTCAGTCTATGGCCCTGTTATTCACCAGCTGCATGACCTAACATAAATTACTTAACTTCTCTGAGGCTCTTATTCCTTATCAGTGAAATGAGAAATACCACCAAACACCTTACAGAATTTTTGTTGAGTTCAGATCTGTAGATAAAGCACCCAGCAGTGGCTAGCTCACAATATACCTACTCAACAAACCATGTTCTGAGAACTCGCTGCATTCCAAGTACAATCGACGCTGCTCGTGGATTAATTCATCTAATCCTCCCCAAAACTCTAATGGTGCTGTGCCAGCATCCCAGTGTATTTTCTTTACCTTTGATAAATACGATTTTTAAAAATCAAAATAAAAGTTATAAAATCATGGCTCAGCACTCATAGCTCAGTGAGTAGGGCACCGGCCATATACACCGAGACTGGCAGGTTCAAGCCCAGGCCAGACCTGCTAGAGAACAGTGACAACTGCAACCAAAAAAATAGCCAAGCGTTATGGTGGACACCTGTCGGCCCAGCTACTCAGGAGGCTAAGCCAAGAGAATCGCTTAAGTCTAAGAGTTTGAGGGTGCTGTTAGCTATGATGCCATAGCACTCTACTGAGTGTAACATGGTGAGACTATGTTTCAAAAAAAAAAAAAAAAGTTATAAAATCCATGGTTCCAACACTGTTGGTGGGGGAGAGACTGACTCTTGGGGAATCCAGGAAACACCCAAGCTGCTTTAGAGAGTCTCCTCAGCCGCTTCCCAAATTAGCAGGAAAATCTCCCAATTCAAAGAAAACTCATGACACACTTTACAGAGATATCGTTGAAAGCAACTGATTCTGTGCCTATTTTAGGCTGGCTGAAAGATAACTGGTCCCTGCAAGGGCAGAACTCTTAAAACACTGGATTGAGAAGTACCAGAGCCAGAGCTGAGAGTGCAGCAGCAAAGGCGAGCTTGGCTGGGCACCTGCCTCTCAAAAGTCTCTCTTTCCTAAGCCAATAACATTTTTGAACCTTTGCACAAATCAAACAATTTTGGATTATTGTCTCTAGAAGTATAGCAATTTGAAATACTTTACAAATGTGAACTACGTAGGGGAAATTCTATGCCATTTAAATATACTGTCTGTTAAGTCACTGAACAGAATTTTCAACTCCAGTCAGATACATGAGAAGCAGCCTTAGTAAAGAATCAAGAGCAAATTCTTTTATAACTTTTTTTCAGAGTAAATTAGGTTTTTACCTTATCTGGGTAGACTAAAAACAAACAGATTTAAAGGAAAACTCTTAATTTCAAAGTCAACCTATTTGTGCCACTAGCAGGCATATTTGACTTTCTGTCTCCATAAACTCAAAAGTGTCTTTCCTTGATTTTCCCACTACCAAGTTGGGGCCAGACCAGACACCCTAGGGCTTGCAAATGGCATTTGGCATTTCATCTTGACTACCACCCTCACAAAAGCTGGGCATGGCTTGACTAGTGAGTGACCCCAGCCAATACCACTGCTTAGATAAACAGCCCCAGGCAGGCAACTGTGCCCTGGAAGCAGAAATCACTGCTGTTAAACTACATGAACTTTATCTCCCTAAATAAAGGCTTTAAAACATCTTTTCTTTCAGATTCTGAAGATGGAATTCTTGCCTGCTCAAAGAAGCTTCTGTACTGCCCACAGGTCTAGGTTCTATGCCATTCTGAAGTCTTAGCATTTGTGTCTGTCTATAAAAATACTAATTTGCATCTGTCCTTTTTAGTAAATGTCCTTCTGTCTTTTAGTCTGTAGGTGTGGGTTCCCTAGCAAGAATCTTGACTCTTTACAGCACAGTGAGGAAAGAAGGGAGGGAGGGAGGGTAAGAAAGAAAAAGAATAAAGAGCCTTTGGCTTCCTTCTCCAGCCCGCAGGGCTTTGCCCGCTGCCGGCATCATCTTACTACGGATAAAGCAGAGGTCTTGGAGCTCTGATGTCTCCAAAGGACACAAAGGCCACAGAAAGGCCTATGTCACTGCTTCTCAGTCCTCGGGATCCTCACAGACCACAGTGCTGTAGGACTCACTATGCTCAGGGGTGAGGATAAATCTGCCACTGTATAATCTCGAAGTTAGAGTATCTAAAACTTCTGGGAACTTTATCATCACTTCCCCTGTCCCAGGCAACAAATTCCCAAATGGCAAAAGGCCAAGACATTCCATACCAATGGCTTCCATGTGTGTTGTTCTTTTTAGGTAAACTCTTAAGTATAACACATTTAGAAAAGTACACAGATCAATGAATTTTCACAGTGAACACACCACTCAGATATAAAAATAGAACGTTACCAGCACCACAGAAGCCTACGCCACTCCTAGCCAACCACTAAAACCTTCTTCTCACCAAAGGTAACTTGCTATCTTCACTTATAAAATGATAAATTAGTTTTCCATATACTTGGAGATTCACTTGTAAAATTATAAATCAGTTTTTCATACGAAAGTGCATTGTGTACTGTCCTGTGTCTAGTTTCTTTCATTCAACTACATGTCTGTGAGATTCATCCATGACGTTATAGGAAGGTATAATAGCACAGTCATTAGCAGGACTATATAATATTCTATAGTATAAAATATACTATAGTTATATCCGTTCTGCTATTAATGAACACTGTTCAGGTTTTTTGCTATTGTACAGATTGCTGCCATGAACATTTTTGTGTATGTCTTTTCGAATATATACATACATGGGTCATTGTGAAAGTTTTGAGATACACAAAAATCGAGAAATGTAAAGTCCACAGGGATGGAAACAAATACAACCTTCGCAGCAATACTGATAACCCAGGCAAGTTGAAACTTCCATGGGTGAACCAGACAGGATGCTGTCGACCGCATTTCTTAGAAATGAAATGATGGACCATAACACAGTCTACCTCAAAACTTTCGTAGTGACCCACATATCAGTTTGGTTTCTGATTAGTCAGAGATTCTCCTGGAAATAAATAAATCTTGAGCCTTAATCTTGCACTATATACAAAACTTGATTCCAGAGGGATCGTCTATTTAAAGGTGAAAGGCAAGACAATAAAACTCCTAGAAGATAACAAAGGAAAATATATCTATAGCTTGGGTAGCTTGGGTGAAGATTTTAAACAGGACACAAAAGCACTAACCATAGAGTAAGAAATGAGATAATTTAGGGTACATTAAAATTAAGATCTTTTTTTTTACCAATACAAGTGAAAAGGGGTGGAGCTGTTTCATTAAAGAATGTGCCTCGGTTCAGCTCCATAACTGTTCAATGAGTTTTTTCAAGTGGGTATGTGAGAGTTCCTTTTGCTTCATATCTTTTCCAAACCTTAATATTATCACACTGTTTGGTTTTGTTTTGTTTTTTGAGACAGAGCCTTACTTTGTCACCCTGGGTAGGGTTTCATGGCATTATAGCTCACTCAAGCTTAAACTCTTGAGTTTAAGAGTTCCTTTTGCCTCAGCCTCCCAAATAGCTAGGACTACAGGTGCCAGCCATAAAACTTGGCTAACATTTTTCTAATTTTTAGCCGAATGTGATCTCTCTTTTGCTCAGACTGGTCTTAAACTCCTGAGCTCAAACCATCCACCCGCCTGAGCTTCACAGAGTTTTAGGATTACAGGCGTGAGCCACTGCACCCAGCCCTATTATCACACTTTTAAATTGTAACCACCCAGCTGAGTGCACAGTAATATTTCTATAGTTTTAATTTGCATTTTTATGGTAAGCAAAGTTTACTGGCCTTTTGCCTATTATCTGGAATAGAGTACCTGTTCGAGTCTTTTCCCCATTTTTCCATTAGCTTTCTTTTTCGTATTTATTTAGTAGAAGCCTTATATTTTTTGAATATGAGTCCTTTGCCAAACACTTAAATATGTGCAGAGAAAAAGCACGTCAATATCTTCTCTCAGTTTGTAACTGACCTTTTCACTCATATTGGGATCCTGTGATGAACAGATCTTAATCTTCACATACTACAAATTATCTCATTTACTCCTCTATGGGTAGTGCTTTTGTGTTCTATTTAAAAATCCTTGCCTACCTAAGCTGTAATAAACATTTTCCTTTGTTATCCTCTAGGAGCTTTATGGTTTTACCTTTCACCTTTAAAGAGATGATCGATACGGAATCGAGTTTTATATATAGTGTGACTTCTGTATAGAGTGTACAAATCTTGATAAGAGTCAAGATTTATTCCCATGAGGATCTGACTGACCACCACCATTTACAGAAAGGACAGATCTTGCCCTCGACACTCCAGCATTCCCTCTGTCGTCACCAGCATGTGTGAACGTATTTTGGGACTCTGTGAAACTCTATTGTCTATTTGTCCATTCGTGCACCAATACAAAAATGCCTTGTTACTCTAACTTTAAAGAAGGCGTGGCTACTTAGAAATCAACAAATTCCTCAAAGGGAAGATCGGCAGAGAACACCGTACTCGCCTCAGTTTGTTTCCTTTTCTCAGGGTCTTAACCCCATGAGTTCTGGGCAGCTGCTTAAACGACTCTTTACGTATTATTTATAGCTTCTTCTGGCTTTTTTTAGAAGAAGGATCCATCTACCATAAGCTAGCATATCATAGAAAGAAGTAAAATTTCTTTTTTGCCAACTTCGTGAAGGTATAACTTACAATTCAATTAAATGCACGGCCGTTAAGTGAACATTTTAAGTGTATATTTTGATGAGTTCTGACGAGTGAACACCCCTGTGTGATCCTCTGACTATTCCCACCACCTCAAAATGTCCCATATGCCTCTTAGTCCTGGGCTTTCTAATGACAAATGAAGCTTTTACAACTTTACTTTCTTTGTAGTATAAGAGATCAGTGGCTAGGTTATTTTCTAGAACAGGGTCAGCCAAATCTCGCCTCAGCCATCACCACTTACAGATTCTCTTTCATGGTACTCCAGCAGAATGGTGGCAGGTAAGCTAAAAATATTTACCACCTAGCTCCTCCCAAAACACTGTGCCAATTTCTGCTCTAGAATAAACAAAACCTATAATACATAGCTATATAGTAAATGACAGTGAAATGTATTGGAAAAGACAAGTGTGGACTCCTGAAACCAATTATATCAAGCATCCCCCAAGCTTCCTTCACTGTACATGACTCTGGAAGTACACTAGGACACAACGTCCCAGAATCAGCTTCCCTGGATCCACTGCCAGGAATCTCCCTTTATGGAGTAATAAGGCCGTATAAAGGAAGGATACCGGAGATGGGCATCTCTGCAGGGAAAGGGTGCCTCGGAGGCTTGACAGTACCAAATGAAGAATTACATCTGAGGTAGAACAGACCTTTACAGATTTCATCTGTTTCACTTTTGAGAACGCACACCAGAAACCTAGACCCACGATAGAGAACTCAGACAAAAAATTATAATACTATAAATCTGAAGCAAAAGAGGAAAAAGAAAAAGAAATGAAGTGTCTGAGAAAGTATGCAGAGGTTAACAGCAAGTACTCTGGGGGGTGTGAAGATGGCTAAGTGGGACCCCATCCCATGAGCTTCCTCCTCTCTGGAAAGAGAAGGGATTCACACACGTTATCAGAACCTACAAGGATGAGAAGCTGAGAGAAGCGGAGACCCATGCTGGGAAGACAAAGAAGCAGAAGGGTACTTCTGGCCAGAGTCAGCAGAGCAGGCTCCATGGAAGCTGCCCCACCCACACCAATCCCGGGAAATGAGGAGAGGGGAGAGCAGGGGAATAGCTGGGCTCGGTGCAGGGGAATAGCTGGGCTCGGTACAGGGCACAGAGCACAGCCAGGGCAAGTGTCAGGGAACAGTGGGATGAAGGTAGGCTGGATTCAGCCTGTGGAGGACTGTGAACATCAAATTAGAAATACCAAATTACCTAGGCCTTTGGTCATGTGGTCTGAAATGATCCAAAGCCTTGCTCACCAGCCCACCTTTCACTTCTCTACTCAGCTCAACACAGTTCTCTCCTGGGTACAATCAGCCAAGGCTACAAGGTGAGGAGTCAGCAGCAGGAAGAGGAGCAGGTGTTAAAGAAAATTTGGAACACAAAGGCCAGCGGTAGGGTACACTGTGGAATTCCTCCACTTCACACCACGGCAAAGACTGTGCCAGATGGAAGTATATGCAAGGAAGTCCACAGATCCTGAAGACAGGCAGCTCACAGCATCTCTGGGGAAGGCTGCAGCCCTTGCTGGTTTGGGAACACATCAGGCTGACTCTACCCACCCCACCCACCCCCCAGCATGTCCTCATGGTCAGGTGAAGTGACGCACTTGCTCCCGGCCACAGAGGACTCACCTTGGCCACCAGCCACAGGACCTACCCTCGACCCCCACCCAGCTTATGTCCCCCAGCCTGAAGAGACACCAGCAGCCGCTCTCTCAGAGGAGTATTCTGAGGGTGCTGAAATTATTCCCCCCAAGACACTTTACTCCTCAGTTATAACATGTATCACAGAGGGTCATGTAAGTGGCAGGTTCTTACTGTCTTTAATCTCTCTCTGGATATTTAGCCCATACCAGATCTCAAAATACATTGGCTCCATTTCTCAACTTGCTTTGAAAGTCCTGAAACTTGATGCCAGGTCTGCACATTATGGATGGACCAGATCCTACTTACAAAGTCCAGACACCTGGGCCTGACACCCAGGGCCCTTTGAAAACCAGCCTCTGCTGACCTCACACCCCCTCCCCTAGCTCTAACCTACTCTCCTCTTTCCACCCACCTGAACTCACCTCTTTAATCCAAATTTGACTAACTACTTCTCCCTTTTTAAGTCCACCCAACCATATCAGTCTGATACCCACAGGGGAACTAAGGCCCCGTCAGAGCACCCCCACCCAGAGGGAGAGGACTGGACCAGGCACCATTTACCTGCCTTCCAGACATACCATCATTCAAGGCTCTCAACCACCCTTTCAGGAAGGCATCACCATCCCCACTTTACAGATGCAGAAACTGAAATGCAGAGAGGTTGGGAGCATGTGTGTGGGGTACAAAGCTTGTTTTTGAGCCATGTTGCTGCACTGAACAGGAAATCATAGGAGCCAGGTCCTGAGGCTCACAGGGGGTGAAATGAGTGAATTAAGTTAGGGCTGTAAAGATGAAGATGACGCAGCTGGGAGAAGTGGGGAGGGGGTGACTGAGGGAGGGCAGAAGGGAAGGCAAGAGAGCATGAAGCAGCTAAGTGAGCAACTAAGGCAGAGGGTGGGAAGGGACAAGTCTGGGTAGAAGGGACGCTGTCAGGTCACTGAGGCTAAGAATGCCTCATGGAGGTGCCCAGGCTTCCAGGCGCATGTAACAAGCAACAACAGAAGAACTGGCTGCACCCTGCCACACCTCTCGCCTTCCACACACACCCACAAACCTGCTGTCTTAGGGTCTATGGGCCCCAGGATAGCTCCCTACTGTGCACCCACTCCTGCCTTCCCCTTCACCCATCCTTCCCCCAGCTGCAAGAGGGGCCTCATCCGAGACTCAGCAGCGAAGAAAGCGAGTATGACTTATTATTATCCTGGAGACTCCCCAGAGATGTCTCTCCCCCATAACCCTCTTGAAAGCAGGCAGTAGTTCTCCTGGACCAGCACACAACAGGGCCAGGTGTTCAGGGTCCATCTCCAGACCACCCACTGCCCTTTGACCTTCAAGGGCTGTGCCATCCATCTCTGCCATCCTTCCACACACACACCTGACCCCAAGCCCTGGCACATGCTCACAATCTTGTCTTTACCTCAATTTCTGCCAACACCCTAGAAGACCTCACCCTCCTACACCACCCTCCACCTCAAAGACTCATACCCAGTTTCTCAGCAAGAAGGGGGAATGGGAAGAGCCACACTCACACTGGGTCCTATCTGTCAGCCACCCCAAACCACATCCAGAAAGCTCGTAAGATGGAAACAACCTAAATGCCCATCAACCCAGGAATGGATTAGCGGTGGTATATGTACACCATAGAATACTACTCAGTCATAAAAAAGATGGAGACTACATCTTTTGTATTAACCTGGATGGAGCTGAAACACATTCTTCCTAGTAAAGTATCACTAGAATGGAAAAAAAAGTATCCAGTGTACTTAAAATGATATGAAACCAGTAGACATCATCTAATACACGCCAACACAAGAGAAAAACTCAATTCAAGTTGGGAGGAGGGGGAAGTGGGCGAAGGGAGGAGGGAGGGGGATAAGTGTGCTCCTACAGAATGGGCACAAGGTGAGGGTACATGGCACGCCTCCTGGGTGCAGAACACTACAACAGGGACAAATGCAGCTTAATTGTAGCTTAATTGTTTATACCCTCACATTAATCTGAAATTTAAAAAAAAGGAAAGAAAGTGGCGAGGCACGGTGGCTCATGCCTATAATCCTAACACTCTGGGATACCAAGGCAGGTAGACTGCTTGAGTTAACAAGTTCGAGACCAGCCTGAGCAAGAGCAAGATTCATCTCTAAATAAAACCAGCCAGACATTGTGGCAGGCACCTATAGTCCCAGCTACTTGGGAGGCTTAGGGAAGAGGATGGCTTGAGCCCAAGAGTTGGAGGTTGCTGTCAGCTATGATGCTATAGGGTGCTACATGCTACAGGGTGACAAAGTGAGACTCTGTCTCAAAAAAAAAAAAAGAAAGCTCACACAGTCACACTCAAAAGCCACTGGGGCAGTGCCCTAGAGGCAGGTGGCTGTGCCTCTGGCAGTAGTCACATAGACAGCAAGCCTTCGTCATCTCTCCAGCATCCCAAGGGGGGCATCCATCACCTGCAGCTCCCCCCTGCCTTGTGCTCACAGAACAGGAAACAGAAAAGCAGCTCCTCCCCTCTGTGTGCCCCTCCCTGCAGACCCACCACTTGGTTTGCCGGGTACACAGCACCGTGCATAAAGGCCTTGCAGCCCTAGCCACTGCCCCTGGGTTCTGGGCAGTCCCCCAGCCAGCCCACTGCAAGCACCCCAAAGGCATGTCTGCTATTTCCTTACCCTCACCCCCCTGCACCCGGACCCGTGACCGGCACTGGGTGGGTATTCATTAACTGTTGCATTTAAACTGAGGGGAAAGCAACAGCTCTAAATATTCCAAAAGCACAACACATACTACTGAACATGAGCAGTGGTACCATATTCAGAAAGCTCCAAGCCACGAGAGAAAAAGCAAAGAAATCACTCCCCAGCCCCACCATCCAGAAGCTCTGCAAGCAGACTGTGTCCTGAGAAGGACTGGATCCCCTCCCACTCCCTCCCCGGCCTCTCCGCCCATCACCCCAGAGAGGAGGCTCCATTTCTCTGTATGCTTGAGTGCCTTCCCACAGCCCTGGGCCCAGAAAATCCACAATAGCCAGGATCGGCCTGGCCACATCATGGATGGACACTACGTCCTGCTGTCCACCTGCACAGACACAGTCACTGTCGCCAAAAGAGCAACTCAGAGCCATGCTGCCTAGAGTGTTTCTGTGTTCTTACTAAGAATAACTATCTGCAGGTAAGAAAGACTACTGGATTTGCTTACAAAGCAATGCAAAAAAATCACAAGGAAATCTAGACAAGAGCTGGAAGGAAGGAACACTGGCCGTGTTTTCTCCTCTAGCAGATGAAGAAAACAGAGGCCAAGGGTGATGAGCAGTGGTCACCTACCAACACACCATGTGATTTGCTGATTTGTTTTATTTATCATCTCTCTTGCATCTCTCCTGGCTGTTTTACTCACTATTGTTTCTCCAGTGCTTAAAAAACTCTAGCACATAGCAGGTGCTCAACACCAAAGTGTTACATGAACAGATAAATGAATAACACAGCGAATGACTCAGGCTCAGGAGCAATGTGCTTGGAGGCCATCACCTGCATCTCCACACGCTGCCAGTTATTGGTTCCAGAAGGACAATCCAGGAACTCAATCTAAAAAAGTGAAGCACACACCCTACAAAGAAAAATGCCGCCGAATGATGGGTGTTGGGTTGAGCCAGTGTAGTTTTTACCTCCTGGGGTCCATCCTCGAGCAGCTGATTGTACTGAGCCTTTGTAAAATGATTGGAAACCATTAAAACACTACTGACGCCTAGACCCTTCAATCAATAATGACTGATCAACAGGCCCAAACTACACTGTGGAATACATTCATAAAGCTGGGAAAGCCAAAGAGCTGACCCCTCTCTCCATATGAGGGATTTTTAGCCCCACTGACACATGCAATAGAATTTGAACAATCCCCTTTTGTAGGGGAACAAATGAAAAGTGGTAAAGGCCTCTTGAGGAGCCCCAGTTTTCTCCCTACATGCCCAAGAAGGCGGAAGCAAAGCACAGTCTTTGGTCCACAGGGGGCAAAACTCTTTGACCCCTTGCAGACTTCTCCTGCTTTGGCAAACTCTGTCCCCAGACAAACACTGCCCAGAACAATGAAATTTAAACTGTTTAGACTTTGCAGAACTACATATGTTAATTTAATGGAGCTGGAGTGTTCTGCTTTAGAGACCAGGCAGGAAAAGGAACTTTTTTTTTTTTAATGAGAGAAATGGCTCTCCAAGAAAGTGAGGGAAGAAAAGAGGCTTAAAGATACCAGAGCCCTGAGACACAAAGAAACCTCAGGGCTGGGGGGCCCCTCCTTTCCCCTTCCCACTCCTGGCGGATTAGCTCTGGTCTTACTCAGGGCTGTCTCTGCCATAGAACGGTACATGCAGCAACAGCAGCAGTGAGCACAGACCTGCCACTTCAGGGCCTCAGAGACCACAGCACTGGAGACGGCTCACCAGGAGACAGAGGCACCCGATCAGGAAGACAAAATTATGTTTTCAAAAGTCAGGGCTGATGGCAGACCTGACAGGGAGTCTGTCTGAGCACTTGTCACGGGTGGGTCAAGGGGCACTCCCCCACCAGTCAGGGGTCTCTTTCCAGGCCTGGTGCAGGGCAGACTATCAGAAGAATTGATGTGGGGCATACAGGCTTTGATCTAAGTCCTCCCTTGCTGCTGACACAAGGCCAGGCCTTTACCCAAAGGGCTGTTCATAAACTAACGTTACAAGCAAAGTTCAAAATCTCAGGATGCTCCAGAGCTTCCCAGCCCTCACTTAACCCCTTCTTCACCTAAAAAGGAACCCAGGGGAAGAAGATTCTGCACATTGGATGAACAAGAAAACTAAGAGGCTGCAGGGGAGGATGTCATATCAGAGAGGAAATACTAGTTGAAGGGGGTAGATCTGGAATCCAGAGTTCTTAGTTGCTGAAGGAAGCAGGCTGTCAGGAAAGGTCCAGAAATGGAAAGAGACTGAGGACAGTGTCCTAAATATCTTCCCACAAACCAAACGGTCTAATGAAACTCAACTAAATATAAGCCAGTCACAAATTTCTGCAAAAGCACAGTCCCCAAGGTACACATAAGTGGCATTCAAAAATTCACTATGATTCAACTACTTGGAACTCTGAGAGCATTTTTCATAGAAATAAGGTGATACAGGTGATGCCTACTAGAAGAGTAGGTTAAGAAGAGCTCAGGCCAGCCTGACACCACCATGGCCTATGACTTTTTGGCAACAAGGCCCATGCTTTATTCTTCTTTGATTTCCTAGTGCTCTGCAGAGACCCTGACATAGAGCCAACACTCCCAGATCTGCAGAGTCAGAGAAAGGCTTCTGCAGGGGTCGGGCATGACTGCACATTGAACTTCCTTGTGTGTTCCTCGAGAATCCACGTGCTGACATCCTCAGTTTTCAGAGGTTCTCAGAGAATAACACAGAACTCCCCCATTTAGTACTCTACTATCCTGAGGAAAATGGGAACCCTGGAAATGGAGCTGAAAGGTGGGCTCTGGGTTTGCATTTCAGGCAGGTTCCCCAGCCTGGGAGTTTCATTGGCCCAAGAACCCACAGAATGTGCAAGAAGCCTGGCCAAGGAGACTCCCGCGAGGGCCACCTGGAAGCCTTGGCAGCCTATGGGTCCTCAGCTTTGTCTCAGCAAGGAGAAGGTAAAGCTCGTTCCAAAACCTGACCTCTAATCTCTGAACTTCCTAAATATTTTGCCCTTCCTCCTGCTGCCTCCTTCTGTAACGCCCTCTTCTCTAGGCAGCAGAGGAAGACAGCCCCATCTGTCTGGCACCCCCATAATTGCTCACAAACTGCTCACGTGGTCCCTATGCACGATGATCGCAGCACACCCTGCATGTTGCGTGCTGCCTCAGCTGCCTACTACATTTTGCCAATTGATAGGATTTCTAGCAATCTGTGCTCCACAGGGTTTGAGAAATGATTCCCACACAGCTCTGTATAGGTACTATCCCTATGTAAGACTGACCCTGGGTGGCCTCAGAGCTCAGGGTGATAAGGCCACAGGGGAAAACCAGGACCTGGCCTCACAATTCATCTACAAAGGGGCCTTAGGAGGCTGAAGAATCAAGAACAGTCACATAACTACAAATAATGATTTCTGAATAAATGGCCTTTTTTGTGGGAAGTGTTTTAAAAAATGTGCTTATACTCTGAACTTCAAAGACTAAGACTTAAGTGACAAATTCTCTGACAAAGGATAATCTACTGAGTAAAAAACCTCCTAGCTGTCCTGCTAAGGAGAGAGCCAGGTATTTCTCTGCCCAAAGCAACCTAAAACACAAAATCCCTAAACATTTACAGCAGCTTTAGTCATAATCACCAAAACCCAGAAACAAGCCACATGTCCTTCAGTGAGTGAACACATAAACCAAGTGAGATGGCCATCCCATAGGATACTCTTCAGCAATGAAATGGAATGGACTATTAATAAACCCAACAACTAGAAGGATTTCAAGGGCATTAGCCAGAGTGAGAAGTCAGTCTCAAAAGGAGACCAAATGAGTCTATTGATACGGCATTCTGGAAAAATCAAAAGTATAGGGAAAGAGGACATATCAGTGGTCTCTAGGGCTCACAGGTAAGGAGAACGCATGACCACAAAAGGGCAGCCCTAGGGGACCTTTGGGTTTCTGAAATTGGTCTGGGTCCGGTTAGTGGTACTAGTAACAAGAACCTATTCATGTGTTAAAACTCATAGGACTATACACCAAAAATAAAAGTGAATTTTACTCTATATACATTTCTTTCAGGGTCACCAATTCTTTGATATTCTTCTCTTATAACAACGATGTCTAATTCGCCTTCCCTGAATGAGGACCAGCTTTGGTGACTCACTTCTAATGAGCAGAGCCCAGTGAGAACAACAGTTAGAAAAGGTGATGAGGCATGTGCCCTCTCTCTTTGGAGCCCTGAGCTCCCATGTCAGAAGTCCAGCTACCCAGAGGCCACCATACTAGAGAGATCTGTGGAAAGACCAGTAAAAGACAAAGGGAGAGGCTCAAGGGGCACCCAGTTCTTTGCATCCTCCCAGCCCGGGCACCAGACATAGAATTGAAGAAGTCTCTGAGTCCCTGAGCCAGAACCACTCACTAAGCTGCTCCCACACTTCTGGCCCAAGGAAACCACGAGAGATAATAAAAACAATTGTTTGAAGCCACCATGTTTGGGGAGATTTATTCACAGCCATAGATAACTAACAGAGGCAGCCACATATCTTGAGCAATCCCCATGTGACTGATACTTTCTCAAATATTATCTCATTTTTCATTCATTCAACAAACATTTATTGAGCACTTTCTATATGCCAAAAACCACACGTGGAGTGGAGAGAGAAGCAGGCAGACTCCAAGAGGCAGCAGAATCGACAGAATCTGGGGGCTACCAGGTAGGGGCAAGAGTCAGGGAGAGGTTTTCTGTTGGAAAAACTTGCTGAGACAAGCACAGGTCTTTGGGGAGATGAGGAGATTGGATCTAGACACAGTGCATGCCCCACATCTGTGTGACATCCCAGGGAAGCTGTCCTGGGGCAGCTAGACACAGCCCTTAGGGCCTAGAGAGCAAGCGAGGCCAGGAATATAAACTATGGCATCATCAGAAAGGCCTGGAAGCCAACCAGGAAGAGGAGGGTGACTGTGAGAAGGTGTCTCAGAAACCTGAGGCAGGCCAACATTCAAAGCCAGGAGGGAGCAGGGATGGAGGGGGCAGCCTCAGAACAAACAGCAAGCGTCCCCCAGAAGGAGCATCCAGAAACAGCTCTGAATAAGACAGGGATGGAAAAGTGTCTTCTAGACTTAAAAGACAAGCCCCTTAGCAAAGCGGTGTCACTGCAGTGGTGGGGACCAGCGCCAGAATAGACAGGAGGGAGAGCACAGTAAAACAGTGGGGCTTAGACACGCTGAGGTGGGAGGCAGCGAAGGGCAGAAGAAAGAGGGCTGGACCTGGCCTCAGGGAGGAGGATTTTCTGAATGGGATGAAAAAGGCCTTAGCCCAACTAAATGCTGCAGATAAGACCCCAGCAGGAAGGGGCAGTGTGGCCAGGAGGGCAGGGCATATGGGAGCAGGTAGACAGGCAGGCGGGGGCCAGGGCCATATCTAAGGGGTCTGCTTCCTCTCTACAGTCAACAATCCAGGACCCCATGCTGAGAGCAGGCACTCAGGGTAGAGAGTGGAGGTCTCAAGGCACAGTCATGGAGAAGGTTTCTAATGCCAGGATACAGCCTGTGATCTATCACAGCCCTTGAGGGAGGTAATATCCTGAGGTTTCAGGAGAAGGGCCACAGAATACACGGGCTGGAGCAGGAACCTGCCATCACTCAGCTGACCCTTGGTTTCGTGTATTTCTGTTACTCTACTGCACCAGGGTCCAATACAAAGTAGACACTCCATAAACATTTGTTAAGGGGAGCAAGGAGTGGAAGTTGCTGGAAAGGGTCACAGCCTAAGCTGCCACTGGCTAACACCTGAATAATCAGCTCACCAGGAATTAGCAGTGGCTGGGACTGAACAGCAGCGTCTCTGCCCTCCCCGCCCAGGCCCATCCTGCAGATCATCTGGGCAGCCTTCCTTTCTCCTCCCATGCTGTCTTTGGCGGTGGACTTTCAGTAACTGCCCGCCCACCTCCTTTCTCCCATTCTCTTTCACTCACCTTTTCTTTGTAATCATTTTTTGTCCATCTTTCTGTCCTTCTCTCCTCTTCCCTTCCCTTTCCATCACATTTCTATTACATGGTACAGAAGTGCCTTTGGATTCAGCTTTGTGCTAGCTGACCACAGCCCCAGCTCCCTGGCCCAGCCCCTCCTGGAAGCCCATCTTCACCTGCCCAGAGCTGTGGAGCCTGATTCCCGACCCTCCCTTTCATTCCCTCCAGGTCCTGCAGTCCACGTGGATTTCTCCAAAGCCTGACATTTCCTGGCCCTGCTTGCCTACATTGCACTTGGACATGAGTCATATGCTCCCTCCAGTTGTTACCTCACTTTTCATTCTCTTTATGACTTATTTCTCCAATCATTATAATCATAGAGGAGAAATTTTCATGTTCTTGGGATCAGTGGCATGACAGAAGTAAAGCTCCCCACTCACAAGCTCTACTCCCCAGGGCATGTAAAAATAATCACCACTGGTTCCATTTAATGTCGTATAAACTCAACATAAATATTCTGCTGGTTGCATCCACTCTACAACTTTTCTGGGTGTCCACATACATTCTTCGGGCTTATCTCCAACAGACTGAAATAAAATGCCCTCATCAGAGGGAGCTGGGGCTCAAACAACGGAAGCTGTGTGCTGAGTTCACCGTTCCACCCTGCAGGGGCTGTTGGCACACATGTCATGAACAACCTGATTTTAGTTTTCTCGTCTTTGAGATGGAGGCCCAAATGCCGCCATCTCGCCCCCTTTAGGGGTTGTGTGAGGATCAGGCAGGCTAACCTATGTCCCAGTGCCTTGTAAACTGCACAGACATGCTGTGGTTCTATTACTGGCATATTCAGTAATGAATCACTGTCCACAAAAATGCACCCAGTTCTGGGAACAAAAAACCACTTATATCCTTGACTATTGTTCTGGGCAGGACTGCCCAAGAGCTCTCCTCTCCCTGCTCCCAGACACATGGTGCTGTTGAGCTTTGATGGAAGAGTCCTGGAAAGACTGGTTAACCTCTCCCACCTCCGGTACTGGCATTCAGGTACTGCCAGGTCCCAATGATTGATGGCAGCTGCCATCAGGAGCCAGCTTGAGCACTTCTGCAGCCTGAAGCTATGATCTGATACGGGAAGGAGTAATAGATCCCTGTAAGGTAAGTGCCATCCCTGAAATAAAATCCCAACCAGTGCCTCCTCAGTTGCCAAAAGGCAGAATTTCCACGTGTGGGAAGAAGCCCAGCTGGACTCTGTGGCCACCACTCTTATCTCCCCCCAGATCCACCTTTCTCTTAGTATTTCCCACTAATCCCACTGCAGCAGTCCCCTCAGTTACACTGGCCTCAGAGACCTGCCCCTCACTCAAGCTCACAAGGCTCTTCTGCTTCCTCATGGCTCAGACACCAGCAGGAACATGAAACAGGGCTCAGGAATGAGGCAAGTGAGGAACACCCACTCCTGAAAGGAGCTTCTCCCCTTATCGGACCACAGGCCTCAAGGCTGGGCTGGGTCTCCCTCTGTCAGGGGAGACCTCACTACCCCACAGAGGACAGCCCCCAGGCTGCCCACACCTATCCAGGACAGTGAGCCACCTTCTGCCAACTCAAGGCTTCCTTGCAAGCTTACACCTTCCTGTCTGAGGACCTAGAGCAGACCCAGGGTGGAGAAGGCCAAAAACAATCACCTATTGGGGGGAATGACATACAAATCATGTCATCAGATTAGGGATCTGACAAAGGTCTGATTACATAAGCTTTAAGGTTAAGAAGATACCCCACAAACTCTTTTCTGTTGCTGTAATCATCGTGTCTATAGACCTATACTGTACTTTTCTCCCTTAACATTCTTTGAAATATAAAAAAAGTATTTATTAGGACTTATGTATCAGGCCCTGTCCTAGGAACTCTGAAACAAAAGGTGAATTAATGAGTTTCCTGCTGCTGGGGCCTTACACCTGAGAGGAGATGCAGCCACAGGACACAATAAGAGCCGGAGTGTCCTGGGTTGGAGAGTGTCCGGCGCACAGCCCAGATGGAGCTGGGGAGGACCAAGACACCTTCAGAACAGACAAAGGCAATGGGATACATACATATAATTTATTCAGGGTTTTAACAATCATCTCTGAATGCCATCTGGTGGTATTCCAAGAGTTCAAATGTCACTCTCAGAGGTGACACCAGCTGCATAAAAAAAGGAAGAAGCTGGGCTGGCACTGGGCTTCATACCTTGGCCCAGCTCTTCACCAGCCCGAACCAACTGAGACACCATCTTTCCAACCACCTCCACTGCTTAAAATGGAGGAAACTGTTCAGATCCAAGATGAAATCTTTACTCTTCAACTCAGTAATCAAACGTCTAGAAATGCATCATAAGTAAATAATCAGATACGAGAACAAAGATTATTTTTTGCAAGTATACATTTCAACACTATGTGTATTTTCTTTATTGGCAACTACCTAAACATCCAACGATTTTTTTCATTTATACATTCCCTTAATGATATCAAGTACCAAGTATGAGACAAATTAAACATTGAAGAAAATAGCACATGTTCCCTTGCGGAACCTGAGAACAATGGTTACATGGATCGTGGTGTGGGCATAGACTGGATTACCGAGATCTCATTAAAAATGAAGTGCTCCAAGAATATTTAATGACTTGGGAAAGTATTCAGCTATTATGTCATGTTTTAATATGAACAGATATTAAAATTCTGGCAAGACACAAAAGTGTTAAGAGTGGTTCCCTTTGGGTGGTGAGAAAAGTGATTTGTATTTCTCCAACATGCTTTGTTGCGGTCTCCAAATTTATGCACATGCTCATTCTGTGAGAGGAACAGATGTGGTAGAAAGGTGGAACTTTGGCCTCTTGGTGCCTCCTTTACTGAGGATAGTTTTGTCAGTGGTAACCAGTAATGTCACCCTGATTCCACACACAATGTTTAAGCTCACAGCTACAGGGAGCTACAGTGAAAATGTTGTAGGGTACAAGATACACACGCATCGACACACATACATTGATTGGAGTAATAAAAACACTCCTTATTACGGCGGCTCCTATGGCTCAGTGGGTGGGGCATTGGCCCCATATACCGAGGGTGGTGGGTTCAAACCCGGCCCCGGCCAAACTGCAACTAAAAAATAGCCGGGCATTGTGGTGGGCGCCTGTAGTCCCAGCTACCCGGGAGGCTGAGGCAAGAGAACTGCCTGAGCCCAAGAGTTGGAGGTTGTTGTGAGCTATGACACCATGGCACTCTACCAAAGGTGGCAGGGTGAGACTCTGTCTCTAAAAAAAAAACTCCTTATTACTCAGTTTTCACATGGGAATAAACCAAACCAACTTTTTTCTTCTGCTGCCACAAGGGAAGGTAAAAGGTTTGATACTTGCAGCAACCCCCTCTAGGCACTATCTGCAGGTTGTAGGTCACAGGTCACAGGGTTACCAAACCCTGAAGTCATTTTATGTCCGTTTTATACAGCCAATTTTCATCCCCTTGGGCACAGTTAACTAATTAATTGTCCAAGCCCATGTCCGTCTCCATCTGTGGGGATATTAGGATCCGTCTGTTGAAGTAAAAATTATGGAGGGATGGACTTTTGACAATTCAAGTTCAAATATGGGAAGGCTACACTTGAAGACATGGGGCCACTGGAAGGTGCTTCTAGTCAGAAAGGACTTCTGCAAGGAGACAGCGTGGATTAGCAGACTATTCTTCCTCCCCTCAAGTCTAAGTTAGGATAATTCAATCACTCAACAAATATTCACCATACACGTATAGGTTCTTGGGCTATAACAGTAAACAAAACATGTTAAAAAAAAAAAAAAAGAGGCTGGGCACAGAGGCTCACGCCTGTAATCCTAGCACTTGGAAGTCTAAAGCAGGTGGATCACCTGAGCTCAGGAGTTTGAGACCAGCTAAGCAAGAATGAGACCCCATCTCTACTAAAAATAGAAAAACTAGCCAGGTATTACGGTGAGCACCTATAGTCCCACCTACTCAGGAAGTCGAGGCAAGAGGATCTCTTGAGCTCAGGTGTTTCAGGTTTCTGTGAGCTATGACACCACCACACTCTACCTAGGGTGTCAGAGTGAGACTCCAAATAAATAAATAGGGCTGTGCCTCTGGCTCAGTGAGTAGGGCGCTGGCCTCATATACTGAGGGTGGCCAGTTAGAACCTGGCCCTGGCCAAACTGCAACAAAAAATAGCTGGGCGTTGTGGCAGGTGCCTATGGTCCCAGCTACTCGGGAGGCTGAGGCAGGAGGATCACCTGAGCCCAAGAGCTGTGATGCCACAGAACTCTACCAAGGGCCACAAAGTGAATAAATGAATCTAAAAATAAATAAATGACTCTGCCTTCAGGGAGCAGTAGACTAGCCACTCAAGGACCTTGGAGTTCACCCTGAATGAGATGAAAGCTGAGGGAGGTTTGGAGCAGAAAAGTGACATGACCTGACCCCTCATTTTTAAAATGTCTCTTTCCTCTCTGGCTGGTCCCACAGGTTTGTTGCCTAGCCCGCCTGCTTCTTCACATTAAAATCCCGGAATGGGCCAGGCACATGCAATCCTAACACTCTGGGAAGTGGAGGCAGGGGGATGGATCATTTGAGCTCAGGAGTTTGAGACCAGCCTGAACAAGAATGAGAGCCCCATCTCTACTACAAATAGAAAAATAAGCCAAGTGTTGTGGCCCACGCCTGTAGTCCCAGCTACTCAGGAGGCTGAGGCAAGAGGATCTCTTAAACCCAGGAATTTGAGGTTGCTGTGAGCTAGGCTGCTGCCAGGGCACTCTAGCAAGGGCAACAGAGTGAGACTCAAAAAAAAAAAAAAAAAAATT
>NW_003852407.1:15624401-15633294 GCF_000181295.1 Otolemur garnettii
AAGAAGCCCCACCAGACATTAAGACTCACTGTAAGCTACAGTACGCCAGTGCAGGGTTAGCACAGGGACATACAGGCCCACAATGGAGCAGAGAGACCAGAAATGCACCTTGAGGCTGCAGGCGGGACGTGGCTCAGAAGCAGCACCAAGGAGTGTGCTCTGAGCGCTCCACATTCCCCACAGTGTGGACACGGCAGCCCCTCCAGTGGCTGCTTTCCTAGGACTCCAGCACCTTCTAGCTGCGGGCCCCTGCATAATGGAACCAGAGGGCCACAGCAACAGTGATTTCCAGAAACAAGTCTCCTAATAGTTCACAGGGGGTTAAAAGCTGGGTTTCCAGGTGCAGCGCCCTTAACAATATTAAATTTGGCTTTCATTTAATAAAACTACAGAAATAGGGGCAGCACCAGTAGCTCAATGGGTAGGTCACCAGCCATATACACCGAGGGTGGCGGTTTCAAACCCTGCCCAGGCCAGCTAAAAAAACAACAACTGCAACAACAAAAAAAATAGCCGGGCATTGTGGTGGACGCCTGTAGTCCCAGCTACTTGGGAGGCTGAGGCAAGAGAATCGCTTAAGCCCAAGAGTTTGAGGTGGCTGTGAGTTGTGACGCCACGGCACTCTATCCATGGCAATAGCTTGAAACTCTGTCTCAAAAAAAAACCTGCGGAAATAGGATGGTGTAAACCAGAGTTCTCAGCCCTGGTAATAGCAGGTTTTCACACATTATCAGAGATATTCCCATGGATGCTAGAGTAGAAATTAGAACCAGGGGAGTTGGAGAAGGTGACCTCAAATCATAGATAAAACAGGTGCGAAAGAGATATAACTTGAAATATGCATACACTTCTTTAAGGTACAGGCTGTGTATAACCCTGGTTTGGCCACAGGGACCCTCCTCATCCTCTCTTCAAAGGACCCACTGCTGGGAGTCTCCCACCAGTCAGCGTCTAGCCATGCAAGCTAGTAGCCTTGACCCACTGGGTCATTTGCTATAAACCTCAAGCCACTCTTTGGCTCTGATGGACCAGTCAGAAGATGCCGGTGTTATCTTCTATTCTGAGAACATAAAAAATCCTGGGTTTGCCCCCACATATTCAGGATAAGACCCTGGCATTTCATTCCCTGCCATAAAAGTCAGTACATAAGGAGGCAGGGTAGTGGTGTCAACACCAAAGGAGCTTCCTTCTTGGTTATCACTTTTTCAAGAATGCTAAAAATATTCAATAATATGAATGTTAATAGTCTCTCTATATGAGACTTGTTTCTTTCTCTTTTTTTCCCAAATCTAGGAATACTGCGCTATGTGGGACTGCAAATAGGTTAACATTTTCCCTTTTCTCAACTTCATCAAAATTCTAACATTTATTTTCTAACATTAAACATTTTTCCTTGGAGTCTAACATTTTAACTTCTAGATTACAAAACTAACTGGTGAGGAGGAGCTGTGTTCCCAGTTTCTAAGCAGGTACAATGCAGATTCCGTTTGTCACTATGCATCTCTAAAAATAGACTTCTGGGTATATATTTTTGCTGACTCATGGTAACATTTTTGAAAAATTATCTTTCCCTCTCTTCAAAGTTAATCCACAAATAGGTTCATCTGACCATACAAAATTGAAGTTGACTGTAATCGTAGAGTGCCAAGGTATGCACATTTGATCAACTTACATTTTCATACTCCTTACAACACCACTACCATTCACCTTAAACTGAGATCTGCTTTTGAGGTTTACTGAAGATGAAGGCAGAGCCGGCCCACTCAAATCAGGCCAGCCCCTGGTGTGGTTCTGCAGACTTCAACAGCCACCAGGAAATGGAGTGCCCTTTAGATGGGTATCATCATCACGGCCTTAGCAAAATTATAAAGGCATACACTGAGGCCACAGGTATGGTATCTCTACTTTAGCATTACCTTTACTAAACTAATAGTTTAGGTAACTGACTGCTTACTTCATCATGGGAACTGACTGAGCCTAGAAAGACATCCTGAACACAAAGAGACAGATGTCCTATGATTCTTTTCTAAGATCCTAATGAGAACGCAACCATCGGGGGAGGAAGAAAAATGTCAATGGAGGCATGACAAAAAATTCACTGTTAGCCATTTCGACCTTAGCAAACAAGCTCAGAACACCCGAGGAGGCTTAATGAAAGAGCTCGGATCCCAAAGGGAACACTGGAATCGTAACCTAATTTTTTCAGCTCTTTTATTAAAAAAATTTCAACATGTACAAAAGTACGTTATGAGCATCAGGACCCCTCTCCGTGTACCCATGATCCAGCTCTAACTCACAGTCTATCTCATTCCATCTAGCCACTGATCACCTCCTTGTTTCTCACCCTGGATCATTTTGAAGCAAATTCCAGACATCATGTGGTTTCATCTGTAAATATTTCAGTATGTATCTCTGAAAGATATCAACTCTTATTTATACATAACCGCAATATTGTTATTACACTTTAAAATTAACATTTACTATCAAATATCCTGCCATTGTACAAATTTCACCAGTGATCCCAAACGTTTATTTCTGATGTGTTTGAATGATCAGTTAGACACCACTGCCATTGCTTGATAGAGCTCTTAAATCTCCTTCCATCTAAGATTTCCTTCCACCTTTTTTTTCTTTGCTATTTATTGGTCGGAGAAACCGTAATTTCACACAACCTGGATCTTGCTGATTACTTCCCTATGGTATTAACACCCATTATAACTTAATTTTCCCCATTCTTTCTTTCCCTTGTTCTTTCAGAACAAGTACCAGAAATGGTCCACCACCTCCACTCCCCGGACCCCACAAAAAAATCTGTCTCTAGAAAGGAGCAGATACTGACAAACCCAAGACTCTGCCTATGCTGCCAAGCCAATCGTAGACACCAGGAGTGGTACCATGAGATGAGGTGTGGAGGTTGCCAAGCACAGGCAATTGTCCTCCATCTAAAGATGGAAAAGTTCCCATGCATTTAAAAGTTTCACCTTTAGAGAGAAATAAACCATGCAAAGAAAGGAGGTGGGGGAGGGGTATTCCTAAATTGGCCTCAGCATGTTAATCAGTTCTAAAGCTGCCATGATTAAGAGTCCAGAAGGGGAGGGCAATGGCACTCCTGTTGCTTTCCTGAGGGACTCAGGTTGGACGCTGAGGACAAAAGGCACAGACTAACAGAGCGTCAACCCTGGAAGGACTTATCCCAGCACAGCCATTTAAATCGCAGCCCTGTGAGTGACAGGCAGTCGCAATGCAGTCAACTCCACCCCATCCCACCCCACCCCCACCTGTGCCGCACAGAAAGCATGTGTTGTTGGTTTTCTAATAATGGGACACAGTTGGCTACAGGCTTTGGAGTAAAAAAAGACCTGACCTTAAATCTCGGCTCCTTCACTTAAAAGCACTGTGGCCTCATGCAACCTGCTTAATCGCTCTGTACCTTAGTTTCCTCATCTGTTAACTGAGAATTCCTCATCTATCTGCTTGCTAGAGTTGTTGCGAGCTTAGATGAAGTTATACATGGAGACTTAGAGTGCAGCCCCCGGCACATAGCAGCCCCCTTCCCTTCCAGAGATTGCTACCAGTCTGTTCCAATCCAGATCCTTGCAAGGAGCCATGACAGCACCTGCTGGACGTCTGTCTGGGTTACCGAGGCAGTCTGTGGCCATGCATAAAACAAAGCCAACTGACCCATAAAGGGTTCAATCCCATGATCCTGATCTCAATAGCGAGGCTCCAACCAACTGAGCTAATTACAACGGAGTCAAATTCAACTCTGCTTACATGAAGATGCTTTTAGCAGTTCATACAACATTCTCAAACAGTGTTGTCCTAAAATGTTATGACACAACACACTTGCCAAATTTACTAATGATCTCACCTTTGAAAAATCTTAACGTAATGTAGCAAACAGATGTGTCTCTTAAGAGGATTAAGATGGAAATTCATTAGTGAATAATACCAGTGGATTTGTGTTCTAAAACTAACACCAATCAATCACCTTAGTGCACATTCTGTCTTAGCTCTACTCAGCTTCAATAAGAACAATCGAAATGGGACAGCTAGGTCCTCACTCTCAAGGAAGTTATCTGTGAAAAGGGAAAAGAGTGAGAATTTCCGTGTGCTGAGAGCCTGACCTAAATCACCTGTAATCCATGCTTTTCAGACAGTAGTGTGCACCAGAATCATTAGGGCACCTTGGGAAAATGCCTGTTCTCATTCAGCAGAGAAGCCTGAGAGTGTGCATTTCTAATAGGAGCCCAGGGGCGGAGGCGGTGGCTCAAGGAGTAGGGCGCCGGCCCCATATACTGGAGGTGGTGGGTTCAAACCCAGCCCCAGCCAAAAATGGCAAAAACAAACAAACAAACTAATAGGAGCCCAGGTGATGCCCCACCCACATTTGGAATAGCAGTGATCTAGTCCTCACTGCAATCAGCTGCTTTACACCTAGGCTAGGCGAGGCAGCAAGGTAACCACAAAGACAAAGGTAGTGAGACAGAAATGAACACGGTGCTCTTGTAGTTAATCCAATGAGAGGATGCATCCTGAAACATGGATGGGCAGCCAGGAAAGAGAACATTCAAGAAAAAATGTTGAGTCCTCAAAAGCTTACACTTGCTGTCAAATGCCAACTCAAGGACTTCTCACTCACATGACCAGGGGACATCCTTCCAATCTTGGTCTCTCCTACTATGAGATGCACCAGAGGCTGTATGCCCCATGACCACATTGGGCTTGGTGACATTCTACCTTGTCTAGGATGGTCCTTGGCTCAGGCAAATGCCTAGGACATGGTAGTTATTATAAATGCACTCGGCCCAGTCCACAGCAGGCAACAAAATGTTTCCTGAATTAAATTACTAAGTCATAATCACCATTTTGACATATAAACTAGCCATTACTTATTTTGTCAAAATATTCTACAAGCCCAGTTTTATCTATCAAAGGCATAAGGGAATCCTTAGATCTTTAAATGCTTTTGGTTATCAATCAATACCAACAAATTTTAAGTTTTAAAAGGCATCCAATTCTACTAATTTTACAGTATTTTCCTAAATTTCTACTAATTTTACTGCATAGTTTTTCTTAAGTTATTAGTCCTATAATTACAAATTTTCTTTAAATAGTAAGCCAGAAATAAACACCTCATTATGCAGCATTTGAAAGAGAAATGGAAGTCCTCACCTAGTCCAGTCAAAATATATAACCACCAAAATGAACATCTCCCCACTGAGAATATGGCACATGTTTGACCGTTTTGTTACCAAACTAATGATTTATTTAATTATCCTCCCTAGAACTACTACAAAAAAGATGAAAGTACAATAAACAAAATTTATTGTTTTCGTCCGAGACAATAGTTTTGTTAAATGAACAACTTCTAACGGAATCAGCAGACTTGAGCTAAATTAACATATCATTAGGTTAAGAAAAGACATCCAGACACAAGCTTCAGCCAAGAAAGGCCTGAGAGATCTTCCAGTTCAAAGGGTCCCAGCACAGAAGAATCCCCAGGGGAGCTTTTAAAATTTGCACCATCTGAAGAGGCCTTCGCAGGGATGGTTACACAGGTGTGTTCCCTTTGTGAGAATTCATCCAGCTGCAAGTTACACTCTGTAGGCTTTTCTGTACGTGTGATCTACTTCAATCAAAAATTTACTTCCTAGGGGATTTAAATGTGCAGAAACAGTGGAGACCACTGAGAATGTCTGCATACCCCACGCCTGTGCTCCTTCCTCCCCTCTTTCTACCACCCAAGACACCTCCCTGCAAGGAATTCCCCCTCTTGCCCAGTTCCATGGAACCTGTGAAGGAAGTTTAACAGGGGCAGGGCCCTGGGATGATAACTTGCCCATTCCCTCACCACTGGCTAATTCAGAGCAGGGTTGCTAACTAAATGTTCCCACTTCTGACTGTGAACTCTACCAGGCCAGGAATTCTACCTCCAGGCTCTTATTCGCTTGTAACACTTGTAATATTTGCCTGCCCCCAGGGCCAAAAAGTTATCTTGCCTTCTAAGGTTATAGGGTGAACTCTTCAAGGTAATGGAACGGAAGCCCCAGGAGGCGAGGCTTCTGCCCACAGCCACACAACTGGCCCAGGGAAGGGAAAAACACTGAGGTCTCCAGTCACAAGGGCCTGGACTGAATCTCAGGCCCCCATTTCTAGCAGAAAAGGGGTTAGTTAATCACTCTGCCTCCATTTCCTCATTTTAAAACAGGGATAATAAAAACCCTCCTTCATGGTGCTGTGTGGTAGGAAATGATATCATGCATGGAGAGTCTGTCCTCATAGAGCACACAACATGCCAAGGCTTCAAACGCATTAGCTCTGTCAGGGATGAAGCATCCAATTTTACCATTCTCTGCCAGAAGCTAACTACCATCTCGACAACATGAACACGTCCTTAGGCACAAAAACATCTGACTTCTGCCTTACAGGAACCCTGGTTAGTACAATCAGCCACTCACTGTACTCTAGACGGGAAAAGTAGTGACAGACATCTGAATAGACCACAGGGGTCTTGGGTAAAAGAATCTGAGACTGAGGTTGGCTGGTCCCCAAGACAATTGTCAAGGGTCTCTGTAAGACATCTGCTGGTCTGTTCATTCCACACTAGAAAGTTCCATGACCCAGTACAACTGTTGATCTGTGCCCTCTAGGCAGGGGTAGGGAGAAGGCCCAGTGAGAGCATCAGGATTTCCTCTGACCAGACCAGGACACCCCATCAAAACTACAGGCCTATTCCATGGAAACATAAAAACACACTCCAGCTCTCAGCTTAAAAGGTCAGCCCATGTATACAGGGTTGGAAATCCAAGGAAACCACTTCAAGGTCACAGGGCCACAATTTTGAGTTTTCAGTGGTTTCAACAAAAGATCACTGTAATCAGAGACCAAAATGAATGAAATAATCATGATGTAAAAGAAGCTCTTTGAAAACTTTTAACTAAAAGCACTAATGGAGAAGAACCAAATAATTTACAGAAGTGATTCTGATAAGCTGAATCCATAATACAGCATTCGGTCCCTCTGCCTCCCATTCAAACACGCTTTTATGGCCAGATAGGTTTCTATGTACAGTGACTGTATCCGCCCTTCACCAATATGGAGAGAATGAAAGAAAACTGCCCCATTCCTTATTCCTGAAAAACGGTTACTAATTAAGTAGGGAAGAGCACTGATATACCAGGAGAGAAGGAAAAACGCCACTGTCAAAGTCCACGGTTTCCACACACAACCTCCTCCTCCAATTCCAACGCAGGTGAACATCATGTAGCAATCTGCAGAATTTTTTATATCAATTTTGTTCCTTTTGGCACCAAGGGTTATTTATTCCAAAAATATCAGTGTTGATACTCAAGAAATAAATCATCCCCAAGCTCTGATACGAACCCTAAGCAGAAAATATTCTGGGGAGTAATTCTTCATGCTGCGTTCAATCTGTTTAAGTGGGAGGAAGGGTTTTCCTGGGTAACTAAATGATTAGCTTTCAATGCCCAGTTCTTTACAACAAATACTTTGCAAGACGCCTGTCCTCTTGAAAAGGGTTTTTTTTTTTTTTTTTAAAGGCCACCCTCTCTAACGGGTGGACTGAGAAGCCATTCTTCCCGGAGGACACTCATTTCGGGCAACCAGGCTGAGGCTTTGTGAGAGCGCCGCCCCTCCGCGCCCCCGCCCCTCCTCCCACGGCGACTGCTCCTCGGAGGTTCCCAAGGCCACCTGCCTCTCAGAAGAAAAAGGGGATACTCCGCGCGCGATCGCAGTGCGCAGTCGGCGTCCCCAGCGGTGCCCCCGGGGGAGGGGGAGGTGTCCCCGGGAAGCGTGCTTTGTCGCAGGGTCGCACGGCCGCCTACAGCGGCCCCAGAGGCCTGAAAGAGATTTTGTCCCAGGCGTTACTCAGGGATCTCCTCAGAGGGACCTGAGTCCCACGGGACTCGGGTTCTTTCTGCACCCAGCTCGGTGCCCGCCGGGACACTGGGGCCGACTGCCCGCGTAGGAGCCCCACCCCGCCCACCCAGCCGAGGTAACGGCGAGGCGCCGGGGAACCTCCTCCATCCAGCCTCTGGCCCGCGCGGCACCTGCTCGGCCGCACCCGCCACAGGCTCTGGGTGTTCTTCCCGCTCGCCCCGGAGGGTCCTGCGCCAGCCGGCGGGTACCCGGGGCCCCTCAAACTAACCAGGAGGGGTTCTACTTTGGGACGCTTGTCCCCCCAGGACCGCGCCCAGCCCAGCCAGCCCACGGAACACGATCCCTGATCGCAGCGTGGTAGGGGCTGCGTCCCGGGGTCCCGGCCACCCCGCAGAGCCGTACCTTGTGCGGCGCCCGCAGGAGCCTATGGACCCCGGCCAGCTGAGTGCCGAGCGCGAGGTCCTCGCGGAACGTGAACAGCGGCGGCCGGCTGGGCTCAGGGAAGTTGGTGCTGTTGAAAGGGTCCGTGTCGTCCAAGAACTGCACCCGGCAAGCCAGCGTGGCCATGATGCATCCCTGCCGGGGGGTCGCGGGCCCCGGGGTTAGCGGGGCCGCGGGCCGGGACGCCGGTCGCTGAGCTAAGGGGAGGCCGCAACCGCTGCTCGCCGGCTCGCGGGCTCGCAGGCTCCTGCGCGCCCGGCTGCAGCCGGGGCTCCGGCCGCGGGGGGCGGGGCAGGGGCGGGGCTGCCTCCTTCCCCTCCACCTCCGGCTCCTCCCCTCCTCGGTGTCCCCAGCAGCCGGCTGAGCTGCCGAGACCTAGGGGACCCGCCGAGAAAGAGAAAGGGAGAAGGGCTTGTGCGGCATCCGCAGCCCTGCGCCAAAGGCCGGTGGCGGGGCGGGGACGCTGGGTGGGCAGACTCGACTGCACGTGCGCCCCTGGGGCCGGGATTCCTGGGCAGAGCTGCAGCCTTCGGAGCCCGAGGGACCGGGT
>NW_003852407.1:15633352-15638772 GCF_000181295.1 Otolemur garnettii
AGAAGGCTGCAGCGGCTCGGCTCCTGCTGCCTGGATTCCGAATACCTCCGCTGTGCACCCGGAGGCGAGAAAACCAACCCATGTCAGCAAGAAGAGTGGTGGCAGGAACCCGGGCTAGGGCTACCGGGAGGTTTCCCTTGGGGAGAAGAACGCTAAGAAAGAGGGAGCAGAGCCGGGGGATCCAGGCTGCACTTCTTGAGGCATAAGTTTCGGGAGCGCCAGGGGAGAGGCGTGGGGGCTGCGAGGCTCAGCTCCCGGACCAGCGTCTGGCCTGGTCCCGGGGACCCCAGGCGGGTGCTGATGAAACCGCCTCATCACCACCGCCTCTCTTCCCACTTAGGTCTCCCAAACTCCTAACTAGACTGTGTGGGGCCCCGGGAGAGGAGCGATTCCGGGGAGGTCTCGGAATTGTCTTGGGGCCATGGAAAGTGAGGGATCCCTCGTAACCAAGGACGTGGAAGGAGGTTTGCAGCCAGGCTGAAGCAGCGAAGAGTCGGTGCTGACTCCCAGCGCTGTCGTCGCTGCTCAAGGGCGACCCCCTTCGTTTACAAAGAGAAGTCAATGTTCTCCCTATTCCCGGTGCTTAAACACACAGATCACACTGATAATACCCAATCTCTCTTTAATACCGACTCTTTGGGGCAGCTTCGTAAGCCTCTGTCTCTCTTTCCTCTGGTTTCGAGAGAGAAGAAACACTTATCCTTAACAGCCTCCCCAGCATCTTTAACCTTTCTTTCCTGTCTCTCTCCCTGTTGCATGTACATTTATGACTGGTTTTAAAATAATAATATGGCTCGGCACCTGTGGCTCAAGCGGCTAAGGCGCCAGCCACATACACCTAAGGTGGTGGGTTCGAATCCAGCCCGGGCCGCCAAACAACAATGACGGCTGGAACCAAAAAGTAGCCGGGCATTGGGGCAGGCACCTGTGGTCCCAGCTACTTGAGAGGCTGAGGCAGGAGACTCGCTTGAGCCCAGGAATTGGAGGTTGCTGTGAACTGTGATGCCACAGCACTCTACCCAAGGGGACAGCTTGAGGCTCTGTCTCAAAAAATAATAATAATAATATAACTCCATGACACTTCTGCGCATTCCAGCAGAGCCTTCTGGCTCTCCTCACTCCTTGAGTGAGTCCTGGAGAATATTAAACCCACAGATTCTCGTTTTTTAGCGCTCCTACTTCCATGTCCACCTCCCTCCTTGCTGAGCGAGCTCTCCAGTCCTGACCACCTCACTTCTTCATCCCGGACCCAACTTGGCTCCCAGTTCATTATCTCGAGGGCCTCCCTACCACATCCCTTCCCCCGCCCCACCTGTGCTTTGGGCACCTGGCTTGCTCCTGTCCCATCTGCCACGTGCAAGGTGATCGTGGGGCCATTTGAGGCTCATTTCTACCTGAAAGCCCCTAGCACTGCTCAGGGGGGCCTCTTACTCCCCTCATGTTGCTGCAAACTTCTGCCACTTTCTTCCATCCATGGATTATAAAGAAAATAACAGTTCTTGAACTGGAAGAAGTCCATCTAGCATGAACTTTAATTCCCCTTCCTCTTCATCTTTCATCTCTATCTTCCATCTCCTCTCCATCCTCCATCTCAGGAAATGATCAAAGCTCCGTTCCTCCTCCTGTTCAAGGCTCTATCTCCACCAGCCCCTGTGTCCCTCCCTTCCCACCTGCTCTGGACCAGGCTCTGTCACTGAGCCAGCCCCTTCTTTCCTCCCTGAGCTCCTCACCCTGAGAATCAGGGCCAGCTTCTGGTGAACAACCTGTGCAGGGCCCTGCACTTAAAGGACCCCAAACTTGTCTCATGCTCTGTTGCTATCTTGGAATTTCTAATAATTTTTTTTAACAAGAGGCCCTGTAATTTCTTTTCCTTTTTTTTCTTTCTTTCTTTTTTCTTTCTTTTTTTTTTTTTTAGAAACAAGTTCTCACTATTTTGCTCAGAATGGAGTGCCATTGTGCCATAGCTCATTGTGACCTCACACACCTGGGTTCAGTGATTCTCCTGCCTCAGCCTCCCAGGTAACTGAGATTATAAGCTAATTTTTTAGTTTGTTTTCTTAAGACAGGATCTCACTATGTTGCCCAAGCTGGTCTCAAATTTCTGGCCTCAAGTGATGCTCATGCCTTTACCTCCCAAACTGCAGGGATCACAAGTGTGAGCCACCACACCTGGCCAGGACCACATTCTCATTGTGCACTGGGCTTCACAAGTTACGTAGTCAATCCTGATGAGAACAAATTTTTATTTTTATTTTTATTTATTTTCCATCTTTAAATCTACATTTTTTTTTAGAGATGCAGTCTTACTATCTTGTCCAGGCTGGACTGAATCCTGGACCTAAGTGATCCTCCCATCTCAGCCTCCCAAATGGCTGGGAGCACTTCTTTAGCTACATCTTTATGAAGCCACTTCTCACTCCAGATCACTGGCTCTGTATGTCTTCATCACTTCCTAAGCAACTTCTGAAAGAGACAGCCATATTGATTTTTCAGCATCCTTATCACCTTGACCTCCATGGCATCTGGAGGACCCCCCCCCCGCCACTCTAAAATCATCCAGTGCTAGTCTATTTGCCTTTTATAAGAGACATCTCAGTCCTGCTACCCATTGTCTTGACAGCATCTGTCACCATGTATCCCTCCTCTCTCAGATTCCCTTCCCCCCATCTCAATAGCTTTTACCCATTCTGAGTTTCCGGGTTCTCCTCCACGTTCATTAACAGCTCCTTCTCAAGTCTTTCTGGGCTCTGGACTCCTTGTGGTCCTCTTAACCTTCCCCTTGGATTTCCCTGGCTTCAATACCAAACCTGTGCACATATAGCATCCAACTCCATATCCACTGAGTCTGCTCGCCTGCTTCTAGGCCCTGTTTTTCACTGGGCAACTCAGCCCCACTCTGATTACATACCACACTCAATTATACCCTCAACCCAACCTGGTTACTGATCCAGAAGCTCCTCTGCAAGGTTGAGATCTCCCAGGCTGCTTTACCTGCCTGTCTGCTGATTCCGATGCTCTCCACGGCACTGGAGTGCAGAGCATCACAGCTGTAGTTACTGTTAATTTCTTCTCTGTTCTCACACTAAAGGGAAAGCATCTCTTGGTCAGAGATCATGTGGTACCCAGCTCTATGCCTGGCACAGAGAAGACACACAATAAACGCCTGATGAAGAGTGGACGTCAAAGGCGTCTTTGACTCCTCCATCTTGCAGTTGTCCACTATGACTTATTGCTGAAACAGCCCCTAAAGCACTTGTCAACTCTTTCCTCCTCCAACTCTTCTGCCTTCCCTTTCTATGCTAGTCTTCTAATAAGTCTCTCTTCCCCAGACTTACATCCTGCATTTGGTCTTCCTCTGGCTTCTCCGGAGCCAGTGATTATTCTAATATGTGGATTTCATGTGTAACATTGTTACCAGCCTCTGTTAACCGGAACAGCCATTTCATACAAAACACCACTAATCAAGCCCTAACAAAGCCAGATAAACCTACATGCCAACATCTAAATATTATTTATTCACTTCCAAGACCTACTATCATAAATAAAACAAAAAATTAAACTGCATAGTATCAGTCAAAAGCCCAAGACACTCTATACATCCAGTGAAATACTGACTAACTATAAATTTAATCCAAAATATTTTAAAAATATAACCACTTTAAAATTTAAAAAATTATATGACTTTATGACCTATGAAAATCTATTTAATATATACTAAAATAGTAACATTACTAATATTTACTTTTACTATAAAAATAAAAAATAACCAAAAGAAAAAACAAAAGGACAGGCTGGGCACGGTGGCTCACATCTGTAATCCTAGCACTCTAGAAGACCAGGGCAGGTGGGTTACTTGAGCTCACGAGTTCAAGGCCAGCCTAAGCAAAATCGAGACCCCTCCATCTCTACTAAAAATAGAAATACCGAGGCAAGAGGATTGCTTGAGCCCAAGTTGGAGGTTGCTGTGAGCTATGACACCACAGCACTGTACCCAGGGCAACAGCTTGAGATTCTGTCTAAAAAAAAGAAAGAAAAAAAAAACAAGAAGACAAAACAATTCTTTAAGAAAATATCCCTTAATCAGCCTACAGTGCATATTATAAGGATACATGTGAAATTTACTAAATGTAGAATATAAATGTCTTAACACAATAACTAAGAAAATGCTGTAAAGGCTATGTTAACCAGTTTGATGAAAATATTTCAAATTGTATATAAAACCAGCACATTGTACCCCATGATTGCATTAATGTACACAGCTATGATTCAATAAAAAAAAGGAAAGGAAATATCCCTGCTGCTCTCCAAAATTACTAACTTTTATATAAATAAAAGTAAAACTGTTAATCTCTCATCTGCTTCTCCATTGATTAAATTAAGTAATAGGCAGACAGACTCTTTAGTCAGCGACCACAGAGGGCCCATTGGCTGGGCAGCGTAGTAAGTATAGACTTGCCTAGAGCCTGCCATGGGCCTAGACAGATGAGATCAACACTTGCCTCCCTGTCACTCCCTGCAGCACTGCCAGGATACTTTTTTTCCGTGAAGACTAATGTGATACCCTCCTACTCTCACCATCACCTCACATTTAAGAAAAAAGATCCTTTTCAAAGATGGGGACTTTACATCTTTTGTATTAACCCAATGGAGCTGAACATGTTCTTCTTAATGAAGTATCACAAGAATGGGGAAAGCAAGTATCCAATGTACTCAATACCAATATGTTGGATTTTTTTTATTTATTTATTTTTTTGGTTTTTTGTTTGTTTGTTTGCAGTCTTTGGCTGGGGCTGGGTTTGAACCCACCACCTCTGGCATATGGGGCCAGTGCCCTACTCCTTTGAGCCACAGGCGCCGGCCCTCAATACCAATATGAAGCCAGTAGATAATCTAATGCACACTCACACAAGATAAAAACCAATTCAATTCAAGTTGGGGGAAGAAGAAAGGAGGGGAGGAAGAGAGGGACGGGTGTGCTCCCACTTAATAGGCACAATGTAGTGGTGTGTTGTGCACCTTTTGGGGGTAGGGCACAACTACACTAACAAATGCAAACATGGTAGCCTAATTATACCCTCACATTAATCTGAAATTGAAAAAAGGAAAATAAATAAAAAGATCCTTTTCACTTTTATTCAGATGCACACAAAAGTTAAAGTCCCTATCTAGTTATGCATAGAAATTAAAGTCCCCATCTAATTGTATACAAAAGTTAAAGTCCTCATCTAATTGTGCATAAAACCCCACTGTAGTTGTGCACAGAAATTCAAGTGCCCATCTAGTTGCCTAGATGTATTTTCTGTAAAACTCAACCTTAAAGGCTCAGTTGTCAGTTCCAAAGAATAGCCTGTTAGGTCATATACCATCTAATTAATCATCTTATAGACACTCACCTATACCTAAAAAAAAAAAAAAAAAAA
>NW_003852407.1:15639404-15644636 GCF_000181295.1 Otolemur garnettii
CACATGGGCGCATAGGTAAGCGGAAGGGTACAGCCAATGCGAGAATGCCTGGGAAGGTGACCTGAGTGAGGAGAATGAGGATTCTGCGCCGGCTGCTGAGAAGATACCGAGAATCTAAGAAGATTGACGGCCACATGTATCACAGCCTGTATCTGAAGGTGAAGGGGAATGTGTTCAAAAACAAACGGATTCTCACGGAACACATCCATAAGCTGAAGGCGGACAAGGCTCGCAAGAAGCTCCTGGCTGACCAGGCTGAGGCCCGCAGGTCAAAGACCAAGGAAGCCGCCAGCATGGTGAAGAGCGCCTCCAGGCCAAGAAGGAGGAGATCAAGACTCTGTCCAAAGAGGAAGAGACCAAGAAGTAGAACGCCCCTCCTCTTGTCTGTACCTAGTGGCCTCCATGACTGACGATCAATCATTCAAATAAAACAAGCCTTTATCTGGTGCAAAAAAAAAAAAAAGTAATAAATAAAGATTTTTTAAAAAGCAAAAATCCCCTATATTCGAACTTTTATTCCTGTTTGTATACACATATAATATTTATTTCTTATATGTGATATACATCTTTATTTACATACATATACACACATAAAAACCATTAAAAAATCTTTTCTAATTAGATCACTTACAAGTATTACTCTCTGACTAAAAGAAAATTAAGATTTTGTTGTAACACTGTTTAGCCTACCTATATTTTAAATCCTGAAAAAAACCTTTAAACAGTTCCTTAAGTTATTATACTATTTTACAACTTGAACTGTCTTGTCAACCATCAAAAAATAAAATTCCATATATGCAACTTTTTATAACTTTACATGATACAAATACGAAAAGACTTCTCATTCAAAAAAAATTCAAAAACAAAAATAGTCAACCACTCAAAAAACTTATAGTTCAAAATAATCACCATAAACTAATAAACAAAATAAATAAAACTTATACAATCAATACTCCCACATTCCCATCAGCTCCAAAAAGAAGCTTAAAAAGCCAACCCTTTCTTACCCAAAGGAAGAGGACCTAAAAATAATATCCCCATCTAAAACCCATCCAAAAACTCAAAAGCCTTCCAAGAAAAAAAGGTTTCAGTGATTTATTTTCAATACTTTCTTTTTACTTTACATCCCGCTAAAGTTTAAACTTGCTAAACTTTCTGATCTACATTCTGCCTACTCACCATCTTCACTTTCCAGATAAAGCATCTCTTTCAACTCCCTTCTTCCCAATTTAAATTCTAACATTAAAATAAAAACAATCTATCCTAACAGTATGCTTCATCTCCTGCCATGTATTTATATGTGTGTGTGTGTGTGTGTGTGTATAGTCAGACACACAAATCCACACACACCACACACACAGAAAGAGAGAGAGTGAATGGGAATCTGTGTGACAACGTAGACAATTCAAAACAGCACCCTTTAACAAAGAAATCCTAAGAAAAACAGGAGATCTCAAAATAATAGTTGATATAAAGTAAGTTGAAAAATAATATGATCAAGAAATAAACCAGAAACTAACATTTAAAGAACTCCAACATTAATAATGAAAATTTCCTGTAATCTGGTCCATTCAGGAAGTCAGGTAGAGAGTCAGACCTGCCATATTTGCTGTAGGATTTGCTGACCAATTTGAATCAGCCTCCTGAAGAAAGTAAATCTGCACTTACCTATTTTTGCCACCAGATGGTAGACTTGGCTTACTCCGGCAAAGCTATTTTGCCAGACTGCTAAACGCAAAATGTTTCATTTGCTTTTCAAATTATTTTATGAGATAAGTACCCTGCTCTACCTCACTTTTCAGATGAGAGTTAGAGATGTAAGATAGTTGGGCCACAAGAGCTTCTGTCCTTGGGCAATTTGCTCAGAGCCAGTGGACTCAGGCTTCATGTGACCCAGTGAGACACCAGCAGCTGCAACCAAGCCAGTGCCTGTGTCACCTCTCTCCCAACTACAGGCAGTGTGTCGCAGGGAGAGTCTTCTTCCACTGGGGAAAAGGGAAGAGAAGAGCTCAGAGGACCCGGTTTTGTAACTTGGGTACCAGCTCAGCCACGGTAAAATAAAGTCCCACACAGACCCCTGAGTCCTCAAGTCCAGGCCTTAGTTCTTGGGTGGCAGTCCTGGATCCACCCTTGGGCAAGAAGGAAACATGCTGCTTTGAAGGGGAGGACCCAGTCCTGGCAGCACTCACCACCTCCTGACTAAAGAGCCTGTGGGCTTTGAATAAACATCACAGGTAGACCGGCAATAGTCATCACTGGCTTTCCTGAGACTGGGCTGGCTTCAGGTGTGACCTGGTGCTGGTAGCCACGAGAGAGTGCCCATGTCACTCCTTCCCCAAATGCAGCAGCCCAGCAAAGAGAGTGAGGGGGAAAAATGAGAAGCTTTGCCTGCTAATCTAGGAAATTCTCATATATCTGACCCAAGCTCACCAAGACAGGACCACCAGGAATACACGAGAGTGACGGCATTCCTGGACTTGGGGCCAGGCTACAATGACCAGAGATTTAAACGATAACACTCAATTCCATTCGAATATCTAGAAAACGTTCTCGAGAAGTATGGATTCAGGCTCAGTGCCTATAGCTCAGTGGTTAGGGTGCCAGCCACATACAACAGGGCTGGTGGGTTCAAATCCAGCCTGGGCCTGCTAAACAACAATGACAATTACAACCAAAAAATATCTGGGCCTTATGGTAGGCACCTGTAGTCCCAGCTACTTGAGAGGCTGAGGCAAGAGAATCACTTAAGCCCAAGAATGTGAGGTTGCTGTGAGCTCTGATAACACTACACTCTACCAAGGGCAACATAGTGAGACTCTGCCTCAAAAAAAAAAAAAAAAGAAGTATGGATTCAGACAAGTTCAGACTATGAAGATTAAAATAAATACCTAACTCTTCAATGTCCAGAACTTCCACAAGCATCAAGAACACCCAGAAAGACATGACCTCACCAAATGATCTAAATAAGGTTAAGTACCAGTGACAGGGTGATGAGAAAAGGTGAAGTTTCAGGCAAAAAAAAAAAAATTTCAACATAGCTGTCCTGAAGAAGCTCAATGAACTTCAAGACATCACAGAGAAGAAATTCAGAAGCCTATCAGAGAAATTTAGCAAAGAGATGGAAATAATTTTAAAAAGCAACCAGCAAGTCTAGACCTTAATAATTCGATTGACTGAAAAATGCATCAGTCCCTCAACAGCAAAATTGACCAAGCAGAAGAATTAGTGACTTTGAAGACATGCTATTTGAAAATACAGAGTCAGAAAAGAAAAAAGAATAAGAATGAAGCACGCCAACAAGATCTAGAAAATAGCCTCAAAAGGGCAATTCTAAGTGTTATTGGCCTTAAAGAGGAAGGAGAGACAGAGATTGGGGTAGAATCCATGAACTTGGAATATCTTCCCATTTATCGTGTGTCCTCCTCATCATAGCAATCTTTCACTGCTTTATTTGTAGGCATTTTTTTTGAGACAGTCTCACTTTATTGCCCCTAGTAGAGTGCCACCACATCATAGTTCACAGTAACGTCAAACTCCTAGGCTCAAATGATCCTCCTGCCTCAGCCTCCCAAGCAGCTAGGACTAAAGGCACCCACCATAACGCCCGGCTATTTTTAGAGATGGGGGTCTCACTCTTGTTCAGGCTGGTCTCAAACTCCTGAGCTCAGGTGATCCACCCGCCTTGGCCTCCCAGAGTACTGGGATTATAGGCGTGAGCCACTGTGCCTGGCAAGGCATCTTATTTTTATTTCTAGCTATTATACATGGAATTACTGTCTTGTTTCTTTTTCATAGAGAAGTGCTACTGATTTCGTTTGTTGATTTTGTAACTTGTAACTTTCCAGAATTTATCAGTTTAATAGTTTTTTTGGTGGAGTCTTTATGCTTCTGTAGCTATGAGATCATATCATCTTCAAACAAAGATAATTTTACTTCTTCCTTGCCAATTTGGATGCCCTTTCTTTCTTTCTCTTATCTGATGGCTCTAGCTAGAACTTCCAGTACTAGGTTGAATAACAATAGTGAAAGAAGGCATCCTTGTCGTGTTCCAGATCTTAGAGGAAAGGCTTTCAGTTTTTTCCTGTTCAGTATGATGCTAGCTGTGGGGCTGTCATATACAGCTTTTATTGCGTTGAGCTAAGTGCCTTCTATATGCAGTTTTTTGAGAGGTTTTTTTTTTTTTTAATCATGAAGGGATGTTGAATTTTATGAAATGCTTTTTCAGTATCAATTGAAATCATAGTATTTGTCCTTCACTCTGTTGGTATAATGTGCCACACTAATTGATTTGCATACGTTCTCTGCATCCCTGGAATGAATCCCAGTTGATCATAATGAATAATCTTTTTAATGTGTTGTTAAATTCGGTTGCCTGTATTCTGTTGAGGATTTTTGCATCTGTGTTCATCAGAGATTATTGCCCTGTAGTTTTCTTTTATTAATGTGTCTTCATCTGTCCTCTTCAGCTTCTCTTTCCCTGATATGATGTTAAAAACCAGTGCCTCGTTTTAACCTTAAATTGCTTACCTGACTTTTGCTTCTTCTGAAGGTACTTTCTTATGTGGATAGTTTCTGAATTAGGTGGTTGTGCAGAGGAACAACCACTGGTGGTTTCTATTCAGCTGTCTTGCTCTACCCCCACCCTGTAGAAATTCCTTACATATTGCAGATTGTAATGTTACAGAAGGAAGAAGGTCCAGCCACCTGTCATTGTCAGCCAACATGCAGAGACGAGGATAGGTCCACCAAACTTTGTCAGCAATTCTGAAGAACAGCGACAGCAGCCTCTCCAAGACTATTCTGTTTTTCCCTTTCCAAAATCGCAAGTTTTATACATAAAAGTTCAAAGCAAAGACCACATTAACCCTGATTTTAAATAATAATCAGCATAACTCCGTGACCTATTACAACATTCCAGTTCAAATTTAATCTCTTAAATCAATCCACCTAAGCTACTCATCTTCAGGGTGGACCTAAACCCACCAGACCAGCTGTGTCACGTTGGCCCTAGTCCGACTGACTCCTACTTATTCTTATTACATGTGCTTTTAGTAGTATTTTGTTTTTTCATTTTTATTTTAATGCACTTAATATAGTCAAACTTATCAATCTTTCTTTTATGTCTTAAGAAATCTCTTCCCTAAGACTGATCTGATCGCTTGCATACCCTACACTACCGCTGCCATTCCCCCACCCCCCGACTGCTCCAGGGTGCTGAACTAGGACTGATCC
>NW_003852407.1:15649703-15663604 GCF_000181295.1 Otolemur garnettii
TGCATCAATGTACACAGTTACCATTCAATAAAAAAAAAAAAAAAAAAGAAAGAAAGAAATCTCTTCCCATCCTAAGGTCATATAAGATATACTCCGATACTTTCTTCCAAACATTTAAAGTATTGTTTTCTTTTTTTGTTTGTTTGTTTGTTTTTAATTTTTTTTATTAAATGATAGCTGTGTACACTAATGCAATCACAGGGTACAGTGTGCTGTTTTCATATACAATTTGAAATACTCTCATCAAACTGGTTAACGTAGCCTTCATGTCATTTTCTTAGTTATTAAGACATTCATACTCTGCTTTTTAGAAAGATTCACTTGTACCCTAAAGTATTGTTTTCCATGTTTAAGTCTTTTAACCTGATCTCAACAAGGGTGGAACATGTTTGTCAATTAAACCTCAATAAAGCTGGGGGTGGGGAAGTGGGTGATAGTAAATTTCTCCGAAGGACAAAGTGACAGGAATCTTAAATTCCTTTCTGGCAACCTTGGGGAAAGGGAGGTGAGGATTTAGGAATTTGAGAGAAATAGAATGGTAAAAGTTTAAGACAATTAAAAGGTAAAAGAGAACTGTATTAGTTTCTTATTGCTCATGGAAGAAATTAATACAAGCTGACAAACCTAGTGGCCTAGAACAGTACAAATATATTACAATTCTGGAAATCAGAGGTCCAAAACGGAGCTAAAATGAAGGAGTTGACAGGGCTGTGTTCCTGCTGGAGGCTCTCTGGGAGAATCTGCTCCTTCCTTACCTTTTCCAGCTTCTGCATTCCTTGGCTCAAGTAACCACATCCCATCCCATCCCTCAGACCTTTGCTTCTGTTGTCAAATCTCCTTCTCCAACTCTGACTCTCTTGTCTCCCTCTTATGAGGACTGTGTGATCCTTAACATAATCACATCTGCAAAATACTTTTGCCACGTTAGGTAACATATTCATTCATCCTGAGAATTGAGATGTAGATAAATTTGGAGGGTCCTTATCCTGCCTACCACAAGGCTCAAAATAATGGCATCAACTGAGGCCTGAAGGGGACCCTGGGCAGCAGGAAATTCTCTGTGCAGGGCCTCTATGACCTTCAGGACAGATGTCCAACATGTGCCACTTAGCCTTAGCCAATAGAAGGCTATCTAAAGTAGTTTTTTGTTAGGGATGCTTAATAGGCATTAAGGGAAATTGAGTTCTTTTTTTAAATTAGGCAATATAGCAATAGAATAGAGAACAGGCGGTGCCTGTAGCTCAGTAGGGTAGGGCGCCAGCCACATACACCAAGGCTGGCAGGTTCGAACCTGGCCCCAGCCTGCTAAAACAGCAAAGATAACTGCAGCCACAAAAAAAAAAAGCCAAGTGTTATGGCGGGTGCCTCAGCTACTTGGGAGGCTGAGGCAAGAGAATCATTTAAGGCCAATCATTTAATCATTTAAGAGAATCATTTGAGGTTGCTGTGAGCTGTGACACCATAGCACTTTACCAAGGACAACATAGTGAATAAATAAACAAACAAATAAATAAAATAAAAAATAGAGAACAGAAAATGATCCAAGGAAGGCAAGGTGAGACGGAGTTGAGACTTGGAAAAAGAGAATGTAGAAGGTATAGTAAATGATTCCTGGGGATATGTAAAACCGTGAGAGGATGGGCTGAGGGCACACTGCACTTCCCAAAGTTTATGCCCAGATTACCTGGAAAAGGAAGGGTGACACAAAGGAAAACAGGCATCCACATTCTCCCGTGGACTCCAGTAATTATCATTATTATGCTTTTTCAGGAACTAATCCATTGGTACTCCTGGACAGTTCTTCTGGAACTTCAATCTCATATTAATCATAGGTATATTTGTTTTTAAGAAATGAGTTTTGATCATTTTAAATCTGCATATAATTTAGATTAGATGAGAAACTTACTTAGTTGGGGATAAGGCCAATGGAGCTTGGGTGCAGTTTCTGGGAGTTGAATAGAGGAATAGCAGAACCAACAGTAACTGGGAGCTCAAGTCACCTTCTACCCTTTTGGAGTTAGAGATATTGATGGTTAGAGATAACCTTGGGTACAGGTCCAGGTCCAGGTTACCAGGTGCAGGGTAGATTAGGGAAAGTCACTTAAACTCTTTGAATCTCCCTTTTCTCCTCGGCAAAATGAAGCTAAAAACACAATTCTCGGGGTTTATGTAGACAACCTCAGATAAAGTGAGTATGGGCCCAGTACGCACAAGGAGCCCTCCAAGCTGTGTAATTGTTTTCCTCTGGCTCCATGTCAACTCAGTGTTAAACTCTGTTCCTCTTGTCTTCTAAGGAAGAGAGAGCTTGTTATGCATGACATAGGTCAGCCCTGGCCCCTGCACCAATCATCACGGTCTCGTTGCATCACGGCCTCCTCTGCTCAGGACCCCTCCTCTTGTGGATTCCTCTGACTTTGTGCCTTCGTCTACTGCGCCAGCGTCTTACATGACACTTCTCATTCTGGCTTGTTATTGTTCTGTCGGTCTTGATTCTTCTCGGGTTTAATTTCACTAGTTTATAGATAACTTGCCCCATTAATCTTTGATTCTTAACAGTTGGGTTTTTCATCAGCCCTTCTCAGCACAGGAAAGCCCAGTAACGTGAAAGCTCGTCATGCAGCACCACCTCTCACACCCATGCCTCTGCCTCCCTCTAAAATGACCTTCTCGGCTCGGCACCTATAGCTCAACCGGCTAAGGCGCCAGCCACGTACACCTAAGGTGGCGGGTTCGAATCCCCAGCCTGGACCCGCCAAACAACAATGACAGCTGCAACCAAAAAATAGCCGGGCGTTGTGGCGGGCGCCTGTGGTCCCAGCTACTTGGGAGGCGGAGGCAGGAGACTCACTTGAGCCCAGGAGTTGGAGGTTGCTGTGAGCTGTAATGCCACGGCACTCTGCCCAGGGGGACAGCTTGAGGCTCTGTCTCAAAAATAAATAAATAAATAAATAAATAAATAAATAAAATAAAATAAAATGACCTTCTCCTGCCCCTTCCCCTTCCAGAATCTCCTCCTTTCGGAAACTTCCCCAGAGCACCCAGCACTCACTTTCAGCACTTATCGCACTGGCCAAGGGGGGTTTCTAACCATTTTCTATTCTATTTTCACATAGATGAGACCAAATATGGAATGTGTAGAGACAGGTGCCTTTTTTTTTCTTGGAGACAGAGTCTCTTGGTCACCCTCGGTAGCGTACCGTGGCATCTTAGCTCACAACAACCTCAAACTCTCGGGTTCAAGTGATTCTCTTGCATCCCAGGTAGCTGGGACTACAGGCACCACCACAATGCCTGGCTTTTTAGAGACTGGGTCTCACTCTTGTTCAGGTTTGTCTTGAACTCCTGAGCTCAGGCAATCACCCACCTCAGCCTGCCAGAGTGCTGGGATTATAGGTGTGAACCACCACGCCCGGCCTGACAGCCAGATTCTAAATTTGTTTAGTCCTGCATGACATGGAATGCAAGCCATCTGTCTCAGCCTCAAGGACACAGCAACATCAGCGACTGATATCTGGGAATATTTCAGTGTATTTTTGAACCCACTCAAATCTTCTGACCAAAGGATATCTCCTGGACACTTAAACCCCAAATGATGCATCCACAAACCAGCTTGTTTCTTAAACATGCCGTATCACACTTGACCATCCCCTGGTCTGTCTTTCCCCTCTTGGTGCTGTCTCTATGGGGAGATCCATAAATGCAGGTTCAATTTTCTTCATTTCTCTAACCCTTAGAACATGTTTGGTACATAGTGAATGAAAAGCAATTTTTGCTTGAAAGAAAAATCTGAACAGATGTCTTTTAACAGGAGAAAAGGATCATTGCCCGCCCTTCTCCATCCCACAAGGCTGAGGAGGAGGTGAGGTGGAGTCTCAGGGGGGAGGAGGCAGCACCATCACCCTCTTTAAAAGGGGAGTGGCACTTATGCTAAGCCATGCAGAAGAGAACCTCTCCCCTAGCTAAACAGACTATGAAGGAAATATCCAGAAAGACAGACTGCTGTTGTCCGTACTCAGAACATGTAAATAGAAAAGGTTGCTGGATGGTGCCTTTGCTCAGAACAGAAATATCCTGGTTAAAACTCCCCTCTAGGAATGGGGTCATCAGTCACCCTCTGGGCCCCTGACCACAAACCTACCCCTACCATGTACATGGGAGGACAGGGGCACCTTCTCATAATCTAGAGATAGGGGGGCACAAACTCCTTTCCTCAGCCAAAGGGTTGGAAAGAACCTAATGATTCTTTCTAAAGACCAATCAACAGTGTGGGAAAATGGCAAAATAGGGGCTTAAAAATTCCATCTGATTACAAGCGATCACATTTCAAATGCATAGGGAGCCGCGCTGAGTGTGAGCACAGGATTCAGTCCTGAGGCCTCAGAACTGCTCTGTGAGCGCAGCGGGTGCAAACGTGCAGAGTGAGTTGTCAATGGCAGAGGGAGGCGGGGGAAAGCATTCCCCACTGTCAAACCAACTCTTAATGATAACAGAGATAAATGTACAAGAAAACTTTAATGCATGCTAGGAAAAAATGTTAAGAGATAACATCTTGGTGTTTCTCGGAAGCAGGTATGTTATGGCATTCCAGGTTCTCTTTCAACACAGGGAGCACCCGAGATCCCACAGATAGGAAACATGGAGAAGACGAATCCAAAGACACATGCGTCAGGTACACGCCAAAGTTCACCTGTGAAGGAATCGACAGCAGCAACGACAGAAAAGCTAGATTATTTTAGCAGTTAAGGTAACTCTGTAAATAGTGATGTTTAACTAAAATGAAGTCAGATCTTTAAAGACATGTTCTGGGACAGACCTCCTCTCTTTTATATAAAATACAGTAGGACAAGAGAAGAATCCTAATTTCAGACACCAAAGGTTCTCATTCTAAAGCAGTGGTTCTCAACCTTCCTAATGCCTCAGCCCTTTAATACAGTTCCTGTGGGTTGAAACCCACAGGTTGAGAACCGCTGTTCCAAAGTGTCCCCCCTGCCGTCACCCCACATCTCTTTCTTGCATGTTCTTTTTATAAATTGTTTTAAAATCTATTTTATTTCAGAATGTTATAGGATACAAATGTTTTGGTTATGAGAATTACTTCTGTACAGTCTGAGTCAAGGTTATATTGTGTCCATCCCCCAAATAATGTGCATTATAGCCACTAAGTGTGAATTTTCCCACCCCCTCTGCTTCCCTCCTCATCAAACATGTGAGCACGTTCTTTTTATCTCTTTCCCATATACTCTGAGCTTCCCACAGGTGAACCTTCTTCCTACTCTCAGCCTCTGACCACTACCAAGCTAATTTCCTTTCTGTTCTCTGATGTAAAAGTTATTTGGGAAAATCACATGAAAATTCTGCATTTTCCTTGAGAACAAGTGATGTAAGTTAATTTCTTCAAATTCTCCTGAATAAAGATGGAAGGTCCAAAATGAAGAGTTACATAAGTGTGCTCAAGGCCAGCCATCAATGCAAGTGAACCATTCAGAACCCTTTGGAAGGTTCAGTGCCTGTGCTCAGTGGTTAGGGCACCAGCCACATACACAGGGCCTGGCAGGTTCAAACTTGGCCTGGATCTGCTAAAAAACAACAATGACAATTACAATAAAAAAAAAGTAGCTGGGCATTGTGATGGGTGCCTGTAGTCCCAGGTACTTAGGAGGCTGAGGCAAGAGAATCACTCAGAGAATCTGAGACTGAGCCCAAGAGTTTGAGGTCGCTTTAAGCTGTGATGCCATAGTACTCTACAGAGGGCAACAAAGGGAGACTCTGTCTAAAAAAAAAAAAAACCCTTTGGAAAAATTAATGTACTCCCAGATCTGTTAGTTCCTATGATAACTGTTGGTCCTCTAATATTGCAGGCCCAATATTATGCATATGTGGGTAATGAGTATATGATAACTCTGCACTCTTTTTGCAACTTTTCTGTAAATCTAAAATTTAATAAGGAAAGATTTGTGCACATGAGAACTTCAGTGATACTGAGAAGTGCTACTCTCATGAACCACAGTATTTGTGCCCATCCAACCCTTCTTCTGGCAACCTGCCGGGAACAGGCTCAAGGTCCCCACACTGCTAGTCAACATGGCCTGCATCCCAAGACATGTTAGTACAACAGTCGAATGCAATGCCTCTGTAGACCACACCTATCCGTACAAAGACCTATGTAAATCAAATACTGTAAAACAAAACTCTGCTTTTGAAGAAACTCAGTAAATAATGCAGAACATTTTACATGAAATTAACCTGCCAATTTATTATTGGAAATAGATTAAATGTTTGCATTAATTCTGTTTTCTTTCTTTTTCTGTTTGTTTTATTTTGTTTGTTGTTCTGTTTTTGGTGGGTTTTTTTTTTTAGATAGCACCTCGTTCTTTCATCCTGGAGAGAGTGCTGTGGTGGCATCATAGCTCAAAGCAACCTCAAACTTTTGGTCTCAAATGATTCTCTTGCCTCAGCCTCCCAAGGAGCTGGGAGTACAAGCACCCACTATGATGCTCAGCTAGTTTTCCTATTTTTAGAAAAAACAGAGTCCCACTCTTGCTCAGGCTATTCTTAAACTCCTGAGCTCAAGCACTTCACTCATCTCAGCCTCCCAGAGTGCTAGGATTATAGGCATGAGCCACTGCACCTGGCCACTGCTAATTTTCAAAAATCGTTCTATGAGCCTGACTGCTTACTTGGCTTTCTGGAATCCTTTGCAAACAAAAAGTCCTCATGGAAAGTATGAATGTGAAAATAAATCTTTGCAAGGAATTAACATACGAGGAGTTCAGTTTTCATAACTTGGAACCCATAACAACATTTGGTAATTTTAACTTCAAGAAGGTGAACTTGTAGGCTTGGTTTAATGAAACTGACTGACTCTGTGCAGTTATTCTAGTCCCTAGAAGGAATTTTACTCTTCATGAGAGCCCTGCAGTGAAGAAAATAATAAGACAGTGGAATTACTTCATTTATTTATTTTTTATACCTCATATCTCTTCAATAAGATTAGAGAGTATTAAAAAATGCGTGTAATAAAAGAAAAAGTGAGGAATAGGATGAAAAGGAAAAATAAGATGGAACCAGGAACAAGGTCAGAACCTTATCTTAGCTTATTGGCTTTAGATTGTGCAGTAAACTCTCCACTTTCAGAAATGACTCAGTACCGTTATGGGTACAGTTCCAACATCAGTAATGCACCAGGGTCTTAAACCTGGGAGTCATGTTTACGCTCATGCTTACCTTTCTCTTGCGACTCTCAGAAAGTGTTTGAAAGACATCTTGGTTCCGCTGGCTAGTTTGCTGATCAATGCAAATCATCTGACATCTGTGACAAGGCCCCATAACCTGGCAGGTAAGACAGGAAAAGACCGTGTTACCATGAAACTGACCTGACCTTCCCACTTCACAAGGAGGGACCACAAAAATGGTACCTTGTCACTGTGACTGCTAAGGAATCATCCCCTTTTGTTTCTCAACAGAAACGCTACTCTACTGTGTCACTGCTTTGTAAAGAAAGAAAAGCATAGCTGAGACTCTTGATGGCTTTCAAGGAATGGGGGGAAATGGATTTGGAGAAGCAAAGCATGCAGAGAATGGGGGGACAGATTGGGAAAAGAGAAGCAGCCACAGAACCAGGGCTGAGCCTCTGTGAGAAAGTCATCAGAAAGAACTTTCATGTGTCCTTAGGCCCAGCAAATTCACAGCCACAAATGTAACATAAGAAAGGAACCGGAGGCCAGGCATGGTGGCGCATACCTGCAATCCCAGCACTTTGGGAGGCTGAGGTGAGGGTACTATCTGAGCTCTGGAGTTCAAGACCAGCCTGAGCAAGAGCAAGACCTTGTCTCCCCTAAAATAGCAGGGCATTGTGGTGGGCGCCTGTACTCGCAGTTACTTGAGAGGCTGAGGCAAGAGGATCACTTAAGCCCAAGAGTTTGACGTTGCTGTGAGATACAATGCCATGGCACTCTACCAACAGCAAAAGTGAGATTCTGCCTCAAAAAAAAAAAAAGGGAAAAGAACCAGAAGTCCATACACAGAGTCATGGGCAATGACTTGCACTCCTATTATATATAGTAGGGAAAACTTGATAACATCTTAAATATCACAGGAGAAGTGGTTAAGCAAACCACGCCACATTTATAAAATGTATATCATGCAAATATTAAAATCAATCTAAAAGGCCTTGAAGTCAAAGGAGGAAGGAGGAAGAAAATTATATTTGCATAATTGAAATAAGCAGAAAAAATTATATATGTATTTTTATACATGTGTGTCTATGTTCATATGTTCACACCACATACATATAACATGTAAAATGATATACAGTTTCTCAACATAGGTCATACTGTCTGGAGGAAATTCTACACCAGGTGGTCTACTGTGGTGTCACAGCTCACAGCAACCTCCAACTCCTGGGCTTAGGTGATTCTCTTGCCTCAGCCTCCCAAGTAGCTGGGACTATAGGTGCCCGCCACAGCGCCAAGCTATTTTTTTGTTGCAGTTTGGCCAGGGCCAGGTTTGAACCTGCCAGTCCTAGTATATGGGGCTGGCACCCTACCCTGAGCCACAGGCACTGCCCAAGTTTATTGCTTTTATAATGAGAAATTCCCCCCACACACACACAAATGTAAACATAAAAAAGGAAAATCTGCAGCTCAGTGGTGACTGATGCTTCTTTCACTGTATGTGTAAAAAGTACAAAAGTCCTTGATTTTCTTATAACCATTTTCTCCTAGGCTCACTCATGGGCAAATGCAAATTATGCACTGAAATTAGAAACACTCCCCTAATCGGGATGTGTCTGGGCCTGTTCCTCTTACATGTGTGACAGTTACAGATACCAGGATGAAATCTCTCCTGTCAGACCCAAACGAACTGGAGCCAAGAAAGCAGGAAGGAGGAGGGCTCACACTTGCGTGTTTCAGATAAGAACCGTCTCAAGGACTTTCTAAAATAACCCAGCAAGAAATTCCTCCTTGTCCTTCACGCTCATGACCTACATTTTGCACATATGCACATATTTTTATACCAGGTTTATCACTAGACATTCTTTGGGGCTGCAGCAACTCAGATAAGATGCTCTCAAAAGAGCGCTTGCCCAGTAACAGCACTTCCACTCGCGAACTGATGCCAAGTCTGGTTTTGAGCCTCCAATACCAATGAACTGTTTCCAAGCAGCTTGTGTGAACAGTTTCTTTTTGCCAATAAAAGCTTCCCCTTACCCTCTCCTCTTTGGATGTATCTGTGGCTTGCCATAGTTGGGCATCCTGGTTTATAATCCTTTTTGGTTACTCTTGAATAAATTCATCATGCTGGAAGATAATTTTCTCTGATTTTAAGGTTGACATTCACATTTATTGGACATTAAACCACTGGAAACATAAACCCCCCACGGTACCAAAGTCAAGATCCCTAGACCACATATGCAGTCAGAGTGTGCTGGAAGGGACTTCTACCCAGGTTTCAGCAGACCGATGACCACCTCCGGGCCTCATTTCCTCATCAACCTCCTTTAGCAGGATTTGATAAAGATTCCAGATACTGTTTCAGGGATGTCAAGCGGAGGCCTGACATTCAGTTGTGCTTGGAAGTGGAAACTCTCACTGTTATGTACAAGGACCCCTGTGATGGGTTGAGGTCTCTGTGAGATCACAGCCCTATGCTCTCAAAGAGCCAGTGGGGCTCTCAGTGCACAGAACCCATTTACCTTCTCAGCCTGAAAGTGGCCAATCCCCTGAGCCCATCTACTACAGAAAGGACACCAGGGCCCAGCAGCCACACCAGCCCCATCCCCAGCCCCAGGCTCCAGCTGCTGCTTAATAAATAATACCTGCCACTGGGGGGAAAAATCCGTCCTGGCTCAGCACCTGTAGCTCAAGAGGCTAAGGCACCAGCCACATACACTGGAGCTGGTGGGTTCAAATCCAGCCTGGGCCTGCCAAACAACAATGACAACTACAACCAAAAAAGAGCTGGGCATTGTGGCAGATGCCTGTACTCCCAGCTACTGGGGAAGCTGAGGCAAGAGAATCACTTAAGCCCAAGAGTTGGAGGTTGCTGTGAGCTGTGACACCATGGCACTCTACCCAGGGTGACAGCTTGAGACTCTGTCTCAAAAAAGAAAAAAAAAAAAAGAAAAGAAAAGAAAACTTCCTCCTAAAACAGTTTCTCAAACTGGCAGAAGGAGGAACATTTTCCAGAAACTCTCTTCAAATACCAATAAAAAGAAAATAGTTTTCTTTCTTTTATTCTTTCATTTTTTTATATATACATATAGTCTTACTCTGTTGCCCTCAGTAGAGTATTTTGGCATCATAGCTCACAACAATCTAAAACTCTTAGGCCCAAGTAATCCTCTTGCCTCAGCCTCCCAAGTAGTTGGGACTACAGGCACGCACCACACCCGGCTATTTTTAGAGATGGGGTCTCGTTCTTTCTCAGGCTGGTCTTGAACTGCTAAGCTCAAGCAATCCACCCACCTTAACTTCCCAGAGTGCTGGGATTCAGGCATGAGCCACCGTACCTGGCCACAACAATTTTCTTAAAATGTTGTCATTCCTAAGTTTTTTCTTTCTGGTACTTTTATCAATTGGTACTCTAAAAAGTTATTTTCTAGTATAAATTATTTTTTAAAAAATTCAAACAATGCAGAAGCTTGAAAAATTAAAAGAGAAAGTACTAGGCAGTGGTCCCCTTCCCATCCACACAGACAAGAGCTGCTATGTGGCCAAAGACCATCTCAGACTGTGACGTATAACTAACTGTACACGTGCACCTGTGTAAACACACTCACTGACATCTGAGCACCCACTTAGGTTTATTTTATTATTATTTTTTTAGGCTGGAGCACAGTGGCATGATTATAGCTCATTGAAACCTCGAACTCCTGGGTTCAAATGATCCTCCCATCTTGGCCTCCCAAATTTGTGGGACTACAGATGTTAGCCACTGCACCTGGCCAGAGTTCTTTCTTTTCCAATTACTCCACAGCACAGAATGGACAGCCTTCCACATCGCATGGAAAGCCACCTCATCCTCAAGTTTTACAGTTTTCACGGTGGATGACTTGGCTTTTCGGTGGGTTGAGACAATTCATTCTTCTCCTTTGAAGCCGTGTAAATAGTTTCTAATGCTTTGCAGTCAGCAGTAATTTTACAATAAAAGCCCAATTCACATAGCTCTCCATTCTATTTGGAATTTTTTAAAAAAGATCTATCTCCAAATATGAGATTATAAAGCCAATAGAGGTAAAAGTATTTATAACTTAATAATACCTAGTAAAAAATTTCTTTGCATAAAGAGACGTGCCAGGTTCATTTCATCTGCTTCAGAGATGAGTGCTATCTCAACAAACATCTATTAAGGATTTACTTTTTTGAATGACATGATATTAACCATATTTATACTTTTTAATGCCTGCCCTGGACTATATCGTATAGGGATGGCATAATTTATTGAACCAATCTCTTATGGTAGCTATTTAGGATATTTCCCAATTTTTCATAATTATAAAATGCTGCAATAAGTAAATCTGTAATACATGTATATATTTTTGCATACTTATATAAGTATTTTTTAATGGGATAGCTTTCTACAAGTGAAACTATGGAGTCAAAAGGCATGCATATTTTAACTTTCATTAGTTGTAGTTTTAGAACAGTGACCCAAATAATAGTTCTAGTTCTCTTCCCCTCCCTCCTTTTTCTTTTTTGTTTTCTTCCTTTTTTCCTCCCTCCCTCTCTCTACCTGCCAATCAGGTATTTTAGTGTCTATTTTGTGCCAGGGAAGATACGTAAGAGCAGGAGTTTTAAAACATGGCAGAGACACAGGGATATAAAGTAAGGAAGAAAAGAGTAAGTAAAGATGGAGGGATGAGAGGGTGGCAGGAGGGCAGGTGCCAGAGCCAGGTTTGTGGCAGAGAATATGGGAAGAGAGAAGAGATTATTTTCCAAGGTGGAGTAGCTGCCAGGGTCAAAGGGAGTCTGGGAGTTAAAAGATAAAAAAAAAGATCATTGTGACGTTATGTTGTATCATGCAATGCATCCCCTTCAGCCTGGATCTCTGGAATTCTTTAATAAAGATTCAAATTACATTTACTACTTTTCTGCATATTATAGGGGTGTTCCTTTTGAATGCAAAGCGTGGACATAGGTAACCCCCAAATAGTCAGTTTGCACCCCTGGCAAACTGACTATTTAACACTATTACACTACTATAGGTTGAATATCTCTTATCCAAAGTACTTAGAACCAGAGTGGCTCGGATTTTGGACTTTTTTAAATTTTGGCATATTTGCATTGTGTGCGTGTGCGCGCGTGCGTGCATCCCTGATCAGAAAATCTGAAATTCAAAATGCTCTGATGCACAATTCCTTTGTGTGTCAAGTTGGTATTCAATAAGTTTTAGATTTTTGGAGCATTTCAGATTTCAGATTTTTGGATTAGAGTTACCTAATTTGTATTATAAAAATAATTTCAGCCCCCATTGAAGGACTGAGCACATTCTCTGCCAGATGACCCACCCTTCTACCCTGTACTCTTTACCTTCCTGTGCATCTACCCCTTCAACTATGGCTTATTGAGCACTCACTCTGGGCCAGGGTTTTTCTAGGCCCTATGGGTAGAGCAGGGAACAAAAGGGACTTGGTTTCCACCTTTGTATGAGCTGAAGGAGTGAGCAGGCACCCTGCAGAGTATAAATGCACAGCAAGTCAGGGACATCTTTTCCAAGCAGGTGACATCTGATCCATAACCCTGGAACCACATGTCAGGCAGGACAAAGGTTCTGAAGTGGTTCTGAAGACTGATCTTACAGGGCCACATACAGACCGATCTCACAGGGCCACGTACAGACTTTAGCCTAAGACTTTTCTCCTGTTTCTCATATCTTTGAAGTCCATAGCAAATGTTTTGGGAACCCAAAGCCTGAGGAAACAGGACATCCTGGTGGCTTTGCCTCTGACTACAATCTGCCCTCCAGGAGGGGGAGTGGCCATGGGTACTAAGCACCATCAGGCTTCTGGGTCACCCTTGACAAGCTCCAGACAGCCAGAAAGTTCAATAAGCTTCAGGAAGATGACACTCTCATGGACACAAGCTTTCGAAGAAAACAGAATTTTAGGCCTAGATACAATGACAGCATTGAGGCTGTCTTTTAGTATGGGGACAATCACTGCTCCTTACATGAAGGTGACTGCTGCCACTCTCTTAGGGAGTAAAGGATGGATCATCTCATGTAGTATCCCAAGACGCTAAGGTCACATCTGCCAAGATTTTGTGGGTAAGAGACAAAGACAGGGGATGGGGGATTCCCACCTGCCACTATCCAGGTCTGGGATTGAGGACAACCCCTGAGGAAGGATATTAGGACTTCCTGAAACTTACCTGGAAACGCAAGGAACCAATTGAAATCTCGTCCCATTTCTCTTCTTCAAAAGCCTTCATTCCATTGGTAATAATATTGGCACGAAAACGCAAGATGAGATCTTTCACTGGGAATAATTCCCCCTTTCCATTCTGGTCACTGTTTAAAACATACCAAAAAGGGTAAGTTCCAGGACGGTGGTGGATAAATGTATTTCTGTAATAATTCAATGTACCTGCACACAATGCCTGACTTCATGGGCTCTACTCATGAGGCCTGGATGGTCAGAACAAGCTATTACCCCAAGTGCAAGGCCAAGAGACTCACAACTGCTAAACAGCCATCATGGCCTCCCCTGGGAGACAATCCTACCTCCAGGGAGAGGCCCACAAGAGGCAGGCCAAGGGACTTTGGAAACTAGGTGAATAGGACTCCAGTGAAGGAACTGGAACTTCTGTGAACTTAAATTCTATAAGGTTGGGCAGTATAAGCCATTCAAATACCTGGCAACAGCCTTAATTACCAAGGACCTAAAAAACAGCAAAAACTTT
>NW_003852407.1:15664267-15664623 GCF_000181295.1 Otolemur garnettii
CCTTGGAGACACAACTTAAAAGCTCCAGGGTTGGGGAACAAAGGGTCCCAAAACTATATCCCAAGCCCTTTTAAATGGCAAATGGCATGTGACAAGCCAGGGACCAGAATACTCAAGTCTAGCTTTGCCACTAACTATGTGCACCTCTCATAACCCATGAGGACTGCAGTTTCATCATCTGTAATGAAAGGGTTAGCATCCTGCAGTCCTCAAACTTTTTGATTCTGGATGTGCTTCCCAGGTTATAAATGCTCCCTGTGTGCTTTGTAAAGGGGGAAGTTTTGTCCAAAAGCTATTGTGGTCAGCATGTACAGGGTGGAGTCCCCTTAAATTTGTAAATAGAGCACAGAGAACCA
>NW_003852407.1:15665231-15666614 GCF_000181295.1 Otolemur garnettii
CATTAAATTTCTTGTTAAAGTTGGCAAAAGTGGAAGTGAAATCAAGAACACATTAATCCAAGTTTATGAGGACAATTCCATGAAGAAAATGGCAGTGTATAAATAAATTAAACATTTTCCTGGGGGAAAGAAAGTGTCACAGTTTAAGAAGGTTCAGGGCAGCCAATAGTGACCAAAACTGATGAAAATATTGCAAAAATTCATTGAATTATTTATCAAGATCATTAGCTGACTTTGAGAAGCATAGTAGACCAAGTAAACATCAATAGAGAAATGGTTAGGAAAATCTTAACTAAAATCTTGGCATGAGAAAGGTCAACTTTTCACTGACTCATGGCTCTTGCATCACAACCATGCACCAGCTCACACAGCACTGTCCGTGAGGGAGTTTTTAGCCAGTAAACAAATTACTGTAATGGAACACCCTCCCTACTCACCTGATCTGGCCCTCAACTTTTTTTTTTATCTGAAAATAAGGAAATATTGAAAGGAAGACATTCTGATGACATTCAAGACATCAAAAGTAATATGATGACAGTTCTGATGCCCATTCAAGAGAGTTCAAAAATTGCTTTGAAGGGTGGACTAGGCACCAGCATCAATGCATACCTTCCCAAAGGGAGTACTTTGAAGATGACTATCGTGATATTCAGCAATGAGGTATTAAGCACTTTGTCTAGAATGAGTTTAATTGTCAGACCTTGTGTGTTTTCATTAAAGACTTTCATTAAGAAACAGGAATTTCTACAAATGGCCTGCCCCTATAGAGGTGGAGAAAGGGCCCTTGGTCATTTTTATTAAACTGTGTTTATACATGTTTGCAAGTTTGCAAGTACACTGTGTTTATACATGTTTGTACTATGGTCATGACTCTGACCACACGGCGTGTGATAGTCACGAGACGGCCAGCTCATGGTGCTAGGAGAGAGAGCACCCTCCTTCCTGGACTGTGGACTTGGAACCCAGTCACCACTCTCACATAATGGCTGACCGATTTTCCCTAACTGCCTGAGTACCTTGGGACTTCAGTTTGCTCTAAAGAACAATGAGGGGGTTGGCCCAATCAAGAGCCATTCTAGAGCTGTCATCCCGGCACTAATGGGACCCTTGAGGGGACGAGGCAGTGGAGTGAGCAGGCAGGAGTGCAAGTTCCATCTCACAGTGCATCTTACAAATAAAGTGCATCTGAAATGACAGCTTAGAAAACTTTCCTAACCACTCATTTTTCAGCCCTCAAAGTGACTATGTGAAGTAGGGCAGGGGACCTAGGGGACAGAGTCTAGTGGGAGAGTGGGCAATGAAAGTGGGTTACATTGGTGGCTTAAATTCACTTAAAGCAAGGTTAAGAAATAAAACGATAGGCTCGGCGCCTGTGGCTCAAGC
>NW_003852407.1:15667844-15668647 GCF_000181295.1 Otolemur garnettii
GAGACTCAGAAGAGGACTCATGGGTGGAAGGGTGCAACTGTGTGCACCCTCCCCAGTGATAGGGCGAGGCAGGGGGCCTTGGAGAAGGTGATTGGCCAGGAAGATCTCCTAAATCTCATCAGGTAAAAGCTGTTTGCCTTTGGGCAGGCGTGAGTTAGTGACTTTAGAAATAAAGAGTGAAAATTTAAGAACTACTAAAAGGTGACGGTGAGGATATTGAAAGAAAACCTCAGGTGTGTTCAGAATGGCTGGCAGCCATGATCCAAGATACTGATGAAAAGGTTTGCCTGGGCCAGAGCCTAGCGAGCTGTATCCAAACTACAACTATACCCAAAAATGGATACTTTTTTGAGAATTGCCTTCCAGATCCTACACTTGAATATAACTTCTTTGCTGAAACGTCTCTGCCAGAAAAGGGAGGTGCAATCCCTGCCCCCTCTACAAAGACCCTTCTCCCACTTCACAGAAGAGAGGCCACAGGTCTCCTAAGGCACACTGACCCTGGGGACCAAAAAGTCTCTGGAGTCAAGAACAAAAGCCCTATTCAAAGTCCTAGTGTCTGTGCTGAGAAAATAAAGTCTCTAAAACTTGGGTGAATGATCCTCCTGGAGGTCAGATGGATTCCAATTCTTTGCTCTCCACAAAACTACAGAACCTAATTAAGTTGTCAAGTGACAGATGATTAAAGGCGTTTCAATCTCAGATCCCAGTGCCTCCTCACGTAACTCAAAAGAAAGGTTTGAGTGACAGTGCGTTAACCAAGCTCCTTTCTATTTACTTAAAGTTTCTCATAAGAGAGCTAA
>NW_003852407.1:15670300-15671250 GCF_000181295.1 Otolemur garnettii
GAAGATAGGACTCCAGGCACCACTCATGTCCAGCTATTTTTTTTAGAGACAGGGGTCTCACTCTTGCTCAGGCTGGTCTTGAACTCGTGAGCTCAGGCGATCCACCTATCTCGGCCTCCCAGAATGTTGGGATTACAGGCCTAAGCTACCATGCCCAGCCCAACATCAAGTCTTAGTGACCTCAGCTAGCCTCCTAAGGACACAGCTGAACCCCAAGTAGGGATTAGATGCCGTGAATGATTGGAACTTAGACATTTTGCTGTAGCTCCAGATAATTCACAAGGGTGGTGCCAGTTCTGACAAACCCCAGCCCTTACATGTCTGTGCCCTATTTCTCTCTCCCTTGTACTCGTGTCTCTAAGTTTACCTATACCCAAACACCACCAGCAAATCTCCTCAATAAAATGAGCATAAACGTGTTCCCCTTCTCCATCACATAGCAACTCAAATTCTCTAACAGCTTATGACATGAAAAATCATCAAAACTTTAAAAAGCCTGAAAAGATGATATCTTTTGACTTCTCTCTGTATCATACATTTTCGGGGATTCAGAGGTCAGCTGACACAAGACCCTAAACCCAGTAATTGGTCCTATATGGTTAATTCAGATTTAATATGCTATTCAGATTTACAAGTCAGTACCTCTGGGAGCTGATCACTAGGCTAGATCATCCCCAACAAACCAGTAATGTAACAATGACCCATCCAGTCAGTCATTCATCTAACATTTGTTGAGCAATGCTACATGTCAGGTGTTGTTCTAAGCATGAGGAGACAGCACTGAAGAAAACAGACACAAGGCCTGTCCTCAGGGAGCTTACAGTCTAGTAGACAGAATATAGAACATAAAATAAATGACCCAAATATGAAGTCGGAAGGATGTACAAAGTGCCACAGAGAAAAATAAAGCAAGGAAGGTTTCTGCAGAGATTCAGGTACAGGCTGCAGTT
>NW_003852407.1:15672132-15683438 GCF_000181295.1 Otolemur garnettii
CTCCCTGGGTGTGGCATCACAGCTTACAGCAACCTCAAACTCTTGGGCTTTGCCTAAGCCTTCCAGGTAGCTGGGACTACAGGCACCCGCCACAATGCCCGGCTATTTTTTTTTATTGTTGTTTCAGTTGTCATTGTTGTTTAACAGGCCCAGGCCAGGTTCGAACCACCAGCCTCCATCCACGTATGTGGCCAGCGCCCTACCACTGAGCTATGGATACTGCCTCATGGGCTATTTTTGTTTGTTTGAGACAGAGTCTCACTCTGTTGCCAAGGCTAGAATGCCATGGTGTCGGCCTAGCTCACAACCACCTCAGACTCCTAGATTCAAGCAATCCTTCTGCCTCAGCCTACCAAGTTGCTAGGACTATAGACACCTGCCACAACACTCAGTTAACTTTTTCTGGCCTTTTTTTTTTCTTTTTAGTAGAAATAGAGTCTCGCTCTTGCTTGGGCTCAACTTAAACTCCTGACCTCAAAAGATCCTCCTGCCTGGGCCTGCCAAAGTGCTAAGATTACAGGCACGAGCCACCATGCCTGGACCATGGATTATTTCTGGCATGTTCAAAGTTAAGCCAGTGTTCCTATCCTCTAAGAACCAATCCAAAATGTAATACCTTTTCCATGTTTCTTCTTTGCACTTCTTTGAGAGTTTGAACTTTGTTTGATCAAGTGACACGGACGGCCGAAAAACTTTGACAACCAGCTCGAAATTTTTTCTCCACAATCATAAGTATCTACCCTGGCAAAAAAAAAAAAAAAAGAAAGAAAGAAAGCAGTAGGTGAGTGAATTGTTAGATAGTATATCTTTAAAAAAGAATCTACACTGCAAATAAAATAAAACAGAACATTGCATGAGCCCGAGGGGGGAGGTAGCCTGACGTTGTGGTGTGCTTAGGGAGCCACACAGAGACCTCCAAGTCATAGGAAAACCCGACATCAAATATGAAAAAAGCTTTAGAGGTGTCTTCTGAAAGATTTTTTTTATATCAGTTATTGGCATCAACAACCATACAGCTCAGAATTTGAGACCTTCCAGAGTGGCATTTTGCTTTAAGAAGCCCTCGACTCTGGAATGGTGCCCTGGTTTTTCATTATGGGCCTGACTGAGATATTTTCTCTCGCAGCCAGATCACATGTAAAACAGACTCTATACCTAGAAGTTACAGATCCATGTACTGCATTTATTGATCTAGCGTTTTTTGTTTGTTTTTTTGAGACAGAGTCTCACACTGTACCCTAGGTAGAGTGTCATGGTATCATAGCTCACAGTAACCTCAAACTCTTAGGCTTGAGCCATCCTCTTGCCTCAGCCTCCTGAGTAGCTGGGACTACAGGTGGCTGCCACAACGCCTAGCTAGTTCTTCTATTTTTAGTAGAGACGAGATCTGGCTCTTGCTCAGGCTGGTCTCGAACCTGAGCTCAAGCAATCTCGGCCTCCCACTGTACTAGGAGTATAGGCGTGAGTCACTGTGCCCGGCCTGATCCAGTGTTTAAAAACTCTGGAATCCTCTAGAAATTTGCTTACCCAAAATGCACTGCCTTAATTGAGAATGTGCTATAATGAATGTTTAAACTGGCAAAAAATAAAAAACAGTTAAATGTCTACAAGCACTGGCAAGAAGATGTAGACTGTGCCCAATTCTCTGGCCTCCAGGATGGGGTGGCCCAGTATCTGTGATGTTCAGTGTACTGAGCACAGTCATGGTAGCATCACCTTGATACTGTTTTCCTGGGGTGTAGACTTTCATGGTGCCAGAGTGATCCTCTGCCTGGCTCCCAGGAGCACTAATGACTTGGATCCCATTTGGATGTATCCTATCATTTCATGACCTGAATGACAGAATATGTTCATAGGGCACAAAGACAATGTCGTCTGACTTCACACCATACAGTACCTTCTGAACACAAGCCTACCCACTACTAAGTTCACTGTGTTAACTACTAGGCAATCAGCATTATAAAAGCTTTTTATCATATGTGGTCTGACAATTAAGTTCACAAACCAATCTTAGAAAAAGTGCTAAATACTGCATCACTGAATAATCACTACAGTCACCTTTGAAGTACTTCCCTTGGGAAACTATGCACTGATTCCAGCCCTCCCTAGTCCACCCTTTAAAATAATTTAGGAACTCTTTTTTTGGAACAGCCATCAGAACTCTTGTCATATTACCCTTGATGTCCTGAATGTCATCAAAATGTCTTTCTTTCAATATTTCCTTTATCTTCCAATAAAGAAAAAAGTCATTGTGGGCATATTAGGTGAGTAGCTTGTTTCCTGGCTGAAAACTCCTTCACACAGTGCTGTGTGAGCTGTGCATTGTCATAATGGAAGAGCCATGAGTTGTGGGGAAAAGTTCAGGTTGTTTTTGTCTAACTTTTTCACACAGCCTTTTTAGCATTCCACCTACAAACTTAATTAACTGTTTGTCCAGTTGGCACCAATTCAAAATGAATAATCCCCTCTTAGATCAAAAAAGTTCAGCAACTAAAAAAGTTTAGTTTTGACTCTTGATTTGGACTGGCAGGAATTTGGTTGGTTGTGGAGAATTGGCTGATTCCACTGGGCACTTAGACGCTTTGTTTTAGGGTCGTATTGGCACATCCATTTTTCAACACCAGTGATGAAGTCTTTCAACACAGCCCCAAATGTCATCTCCCCTCTCCAAAAGGTCTTGGCAAACTCCAACTCTCTTTTGCTTTTGCTCACAATGAGCACCTCCAGGACCATTTTTGCACCCATCTTTCTCACACCAAGAATTTCCGTTCAGGTTTTCCAGTTTCCCTATTAATATTTACTTGCTCTGCTATGCTTCTCATAGTCAGCAGATGATTTTGACACGCACTTCAACAAATCTTTGCAATGGTTCCATCAGTTCTTCTAGTTGCTGGCCACTCTGACATCTCATCAATGATGCTTTCTGTCCCCCTCAAAAAATCTTTTAATCCATTTGTACACTGCCCTTTTCTTCATGGCATCACCCCATAAACTTGGGCTAATGGGTTTCTGATTTCACTTCTACTCTTGCCAAATTTAACAAGAAATTTGCAAATGTTTGTTCATTGCTCTAATTCAAGCTCCAACATTCCCACAACGGCACATGTAACATACAACAACAATAATAAACATCACTGAATAAGACATCACCACACACTGACAAGAAGACAGCTGTGAGACGCTGATGTACTAAGTTATGAGCCCTTACTGAGTTGTTTTTTTTTACGGTGCTGCCAACATAAGTGCACAGTGGCAAGTTCTAGAACTTAATTGTCAGACCCCGTATGTGAATCTTTAGTGATCTGTTATATATTTAACTATTTTAGTGTTTGGCAGGAAAATTGGCTGAGGCTTAAGATAGGACAAATTTCCCATGATCAGAAAATCTGTTATTCTACATGTTTTCTGGCACAGATCAAACTAGACAACACGTGATGCAGATATCTGATTTATTCAGCAAATGAATTTATAAATACATTCAATCAAGAAATAAAATAGGGGCCAGGTAAGGTGGCTCATGCTTATAATCCTAGCACTCTGGGAGGCCGAGGTGGGTAGATTGCCTGAGCTCACAAGTTTGAGACCAACCTGAGCCAGAGTGAGACATGGTCTCTAAAAATAGCTGGGCATTGTAGCCAGCACCTGTAGTCCCAGCTACTTGGGAGGCTGAGGCAAGAGAATCGCTTAAATCCAAGAGTTTGAGGTTGCTGTGAGCTGTGACACCAGGGCACTCTACCAAGGGCAACAAAGTGAGACTGTCCCCACAAAAATTAATTAATTAAAAAATTTTTAAAAGGAAATAAAATAGGAATGCTATTACATTCATCCCTAATTTACATTTCCTAGAATTCAGCAGATGATTTTTTATCAACAACCCAGATTATATAAACTATACTTTGGAAACTCGAGGGACATCTTGGTAAGCCCCTTCACCCTCAGCTTCCTCATCCAATTCATTGGCAAGTTCAAGTGATTCTATTCCAGAATATATACCTGTCCCCTACCTGATTTTCTCCCTGATCTCGGTCCAAGCCTCCATACGTTTCACCTATGTTGCTAACACAGGTGCTCAGCTGGCCTTCCCACTTGTCTCTTACCCTCTTCCAACTGTTCTACAACCACCAGCCAGTCTTTTCACCATCAGACCTCCTTTGGACTGCTGCAGAAGCATCCAAACTGTTCTCACTGCTCCACCTCATGCTCTGCACCCAGAAATGTTCTAGGCTTTTTAGTGAACAGTACAGGCATTTTACTGGGAGGGACTTAAGATGAATAAACAAACATATAACATGTTTTGAACAAAGGTGAAGGAGACAAGTACAACAGGTCAAATGGCAATGGGGGGCATTGATTTTTGTGGGTAGTCAGGTGGCTCTCAGAGAAGGGGACTTTCAAGCAGAGACCCAGTAGAGGTAAGACTGATGGAGGTGAGGGACTGAGCCTTGTAGAGGTATGCCTAGGGGAAGAGCATTGCAGGCAGAAGGAACAGTACATACAGAGACTTTAAGAAGGGAACATGCTTGGTAGTTTTGAGGAATAGCAAGGAGCCAGTGTGCTAAGAGTGGAACGTGCAAGGGGGAAAGTGATACAGACTGTATAGCATAGGTCAGATCCCACAAGGCACTGCTGTCTTCCCACAATGCCATCCTGCTGATGGATTTTCACCTGCTTCAGAGTCTCACCTGTCAGCACAGACCTTGCTTTGGCAAATTCGAGCCTGTTCACTGTTTTCTTCAAGAGGCACCTCTATAGGCTCCATCCCTAATGAACAAAAGTTAGAGACAAACTTATCATTATATAAAAAGAACAACTATCCAACTTCAAAATATACTACAAAGTTACAGTAGCAAAACAGCATGGTATTGACATAAAAACCAACACATAGACCAATGGAACAGAATAAAGAACTCAGAAATAAATCCATGCATTTACAGCAAACTAATTTTTGACACAATGGAGAAAAGTCAGTTTCTTTAATAAATGGTGCTAGAAAAACTAGATGTACATATGCAGAAGAATAAAACTGGATCCCTATCCTCCACCACATAAAAATATCAACTTAAAATGAATTAAAGACTTACATAGAAGACCCAAATCTATGAAACCACTAGAGGAAAATGGAGGAAATGCTTCAGGACATTGGTCTGGGAAAATCTTAAAAGCACTGGCAACAAAAGCAAACATAGGTAAATGGGATCGTATCAAAGTAAAAAGCTTCTGCACAGGAAAGGAAATAACAGAGTAAAAAGACAACCTACAGAATAGGAGAAAATATTCAAAAACTATCTATCTGACAAGGGATTAATATCCAGAAAATACAAGAAACACAAATCGGTCAGGCATAGTGACTTGTGCCTGTAATCCTACTCTTCTGGAAGGCCAACGTGGGTGGACTACTTGAGTTCAGGAGTTCAAGACCACCCTAAGCAAGATCAAGACCCCATCTCTACTAAAAATAGAAAAACTACCAGACATCGTGGCAGGTGCCTATAGTCCCAGCTACTTGGGAGGTTGAGGCACTTGAGCCCAAGAGTTTGAGGTTGCTGTGATCTATGATGCCACGGCGTTTACCCAGGGTAACAGAGTAAGATTCTGTCTCACAAAAAAAAAAAGAAAGAAAGAAAGAAAGAAAGATAACTCAATAGCAAAAAACCCCCAAATAATCCCATTAAAAGTAGGCAAAGGATCTGAGCAGATATTTCTCAAGAGAGACATACAAATGGTGAACAGGTACATGAAAAAAATACTCAACATCACTAATCATCAGAGCAATGTAAATCAAAACCACAATATGATATTATCTCACCCCAGTTAAAATGACTATCATCAAAAACAAATGCTGGTGAAGATAAGAAAGGGAAACTCTTATACAGTGTTGGTGGGAATGTAAAGTAACCTAGCCATTATAGAAAACACTACGGAGGTTCCTCAAAAAACTAAAAATAAAAATACCATAGCAATTCCACCACTAGGTAGATAGTCAAACAAAAAGAAAATAGTATGTTGAAGAGATTATCTGTACTCCCATGTTTATCCACTATTCACAACAGCCAATATTGAATCAATCTACTTATCTATCAATAGATGAACAGACATTAAAAATGTGGTATAATAGAGTATTATTCAGTCATAAAAAAAGTGGATTTCTGTAGTTTGCAGCAGCAACACAGATGAGTCTGGAGGACATTATGTTAAATGAAATAAGCTAGACGTAGGAAAACAAATACTGCATGTTTTCACTCATGTAACATCTAAATAGTTGATCTCATAGAAATAAAGAATAGAATAGTGGGTATCAGAGACTGGGAGAAGTAGAAGGAAGGAAAAGTAAGGAGAGGTTGATAACAGGGTACAAAAGTACATTTACATAGGAGGAATGAGTTCTAATGTTCTATAGCAAAGTAGGTGACTATAATTAACAATGACTGGTTGAATATTTCAAAATAGGTAGAAGATTTTGAATATCTCCAACACAAAGAAATGATCAATGTTTGAGGTCATGGATATATTAATTACTCTGATTTAATCATTCCATATTGTATATATTATGAAAATATCACACGTGCACCATAAGTATGTACACTAATCATATGTCAATTAAAAACTTCAAAAAGAGCAACTATGTAAGTAAAAGCTCATTATCATAAAATATACAAGAATTTTAATGACACTGGGACTTAGTTGGATTAAGCTAGGAGCTGGGTTTTGGAAATCTGTTCAAAACACAGAGATTTACCTCATCATTTTCAGTATCACCAACACTATGTGCACTGGGGCAGTTTTTCATAGAAGATCCTGCACTGGGGCAGTCACATCTTTAGTCCCTAGAATACTCTGTAAATTAATTTGAAGTATTTCTTTACTTCTGGATCACTCTATGTCCTGAGGTCATTGTTCTCTAAGCTACATTAAATGCTTCAGAAGTAGACAGGGAGGCATGAAGACTCATACTGTAAGAATATAAGCATAGAGTATCAATTCTCAGTTGCCCCTAGGAGTCAGCATCAAATCGGATTCCTGCATTGATCATTATTATTGCAATGGCAGTTGGTAAATAACTTTTAATTCTAATATAAAGTCAAAAGTATTAAAAATAGCTATAAAATATTATTTAAAATACACAATATGAATAGATGTAAATGATCATAACCATGACATAAAAGGAGTATGGGGAGGCGGAGATTGAAGTGTGGAGTTTTTATATGTTACTGAAATTGCTATCAGCTTAAAATACACTTTTATAACTATAAGCCCCAAAATAATCCCACAAAGAAACCTTATAGAAGTTAAAAAAAAATCAAAAGGAATCAAAGCATTTCAATACAAACTATCACTGAGCATGGTGGCTCACGCCTGTAATCTTAGCAATCTGGGAGGTTGAGGTGGATGGATCACCTGAGCTCAGGAGTTCAAGACTAGGCTAAGCAAGAGCAAGACCCTATCTCTACTAAAAATAGAAAAACAAGGTGGTTGTTATGGCAGGCACCTGTAGTCCAGCTACTCAGGACGCTATGGCAAGAGGACTGCTCAAACCCAGGAGCTTGAGGTTGCTATCAGATGTGACCACATAGCACTTTACCCAGGGTGACAGAATGAGACACTGTCTCAAAACAAAACAAACAAACAAAAACCAAAACAAGTGAATACAAACTATCAACAAAACACAAAGGAAGACAGCAAGCGATAAAAAGACAGAGAAAAGAAGTACAAGACTAACAGAAAACAACTAGCAAAATGACATCAGTCAATGACATCAAAATCCTTCTTATCAGTAAATACTGTAATGTAAATGGATTAAACCCTCCAATCAAAAGACTTGGAGGGGCCAAATGGATAAAAAAAAAAAAAGCCCCAACTATATGCTGTCTATAAGAAACTCACTCTAGGTTTATGGATACACACAGGCTGAAAGTAAAGGGATGGAAAAGATATTTCATTCAAATGATAACAAAACAGAGTAGGGGTTGGTTATACTTAGTTTTTTAAGCCAAAAATTGTCACAAGAGACAAAGAAGGATACGTCATAATGATAAAAAGGGTCAGTCCACCAGGAAGATATAATGATGATAAATATATACATATCTAACACCAGAGCCCTTAAATACATCAAGCAAACATTGACTGAATTGAAGGGAGAAACAGCAATACAATAATAGTAGAAGACTACAATACCCTACCTTCAATAATGGGTAGAATGTCTAAACAGAAGATCAATAAGGAAAAAGAGGATTTGAAGAAGAGTATAGACTAAATGGACTTAATAAACACACACAGAGCATTCCACCCAACAGCAGAAGAATACACATTCTTCTCAAGCACACACAGATCTTTCTCTAGGATGGATTACATGTTGGGTCACAAAACAAGTCCTAATAAATTTAGGAAGACTGAAATAATGCCAAGTACCTTTCATGACCACAATGGAATGAAAGTAGAAATCAACAGAAGGAAAATTGGAAATTTTACAAACATGTAAAAATGACAACACTACACTCTGAAACAACCACTGGGTCAAAAAGAAACAAAAAAAATTATAAATATCTGAGACAAAAACACAAGTTACTAAAACTCATGGAATGCAGAAAAAGCAATACTACAAGGGAAGTTCATGCCAATAAACACCTACACCTATAGTTAAAAAAAGAAGAAGAAAAATCTCAAACAACCAACCTAATTTCCTACCACAAGGACCAAAAAACAAATACAGCTAGTAGCAAGGAGAAAACAACAAAGATTAGAGCAGAAATAAATGGCATATAAAATAGAAAAAAAAAGTTTTTATAAAGTTAACAAAACTAAGTGGGTTCATTGAAAATAAACAAAATTGGCAAGGTCTTAGATAGACTAAGAAAAATACAAAACTCAGATAAATAAAACCAGAAATTAAAGAACAGATACTACACAATTGAGCCCCGAAAATAAAATGTCACAATAGACTACTATGAATAATCATTCATCAACAAGTGGAATACCTAGAAGAGATGGATAAATCCCCAGAAGCTTATAACCTACCACGCTAAGCATGAGGACATAAAATCTGACCAGACCTATAACTAGTGCAGAGATTGAATCAGTAATCAGAAACCTCTCAACAGAAATGTTCTTTCCCAAGAGCCACTGCAGTTTCCTGCTCTAACAGCGCTTGGACAGAACCCAGCTCTCATCCCCCACCCCAAGCCGCTGCTCAGATCCAGCCCTCCCCTGTCTCCTCACCCCACACCCCAGACTGAGAGATCAAAGAATGATCTGACAGGTCCAACTTGACGCATTAGATGAGTTTATTAGAGGTTACTTACAGGGGCACTTGATCCAGGGTGGCACAGGGATGTCTTCCACAGGAACAGCTTCTAGCAAATTCTGCCTCTGCCCACCCTGTGATTGCTTTACATCTCTTTACTTGCAAAGATTTTAGGATGTATCTTTGCTTGTTCATAGTGACACAAATGTAGGTACAGTACTGTCATCAGACTGTATCATGCAACCCATGTTATGTTAATGATGTGAGAATTTTCCATTAGGTAGGGGTTTTAGTATTATAATCAGCTAAAAGGCAATATAGGACAATCAAATCAGCTCTAAACCAGTCAGGGTCAGTTTGAGCTGGCTGTATCAGGGAAAGAAAGTGCTGAGGCACCCAAGAAAGTGCTCTTTCTTCCCCAACCTCCCCACCCAGCAGTTATCTTGGTTCCTGCCCAGTCTACTTGTAACAATTTTGCTGAGCACTCCAGGTTAGCACAGTATTTCATACACTGGTCAGGAACGTGTATTTTCCCCTCAAGCCCCTAAACTCTGCATTATTCACACGTCAAGTGTATAATAGTTTGCTGAAGTATTTTGAATACTATATATTTTTCTATTAAGTATATTAATTGGTTATTAATGTCATGTAGAATCACTACTGATTTTTATATATCACTGTTTCATCTAGTAGCTTGTCTGACTTCCTGCTAGTTTTATTAGCTGGTCTGGAAATTTTCATGCATGTTCTATATAAATAGGCAATCATCTTTTAAAAAAAATATTGCATTTATTGTAGTAAGAACACTTAACATGAGATCTAGTCTCCTAACAAGTTCTTGTACAGTCATCGACTGTAGGGCCAGTGTCGTACAGCAGGTCTCTACAGCTTGTTCATTGTGTTTGCCTGAACTTTATAAGCCTATTGCTTAGCAACTCCCCACTTCCCTACCTGCTCAGTCCCTAGAAATCGCCATTCTATTCTTTGATTCTATGAATGTGACTATTTTAGATACGTTGTATAAGTGAAATCATTCAGTAATTGTCTTTCTGTGACTGGCTTATTTCTCTCAGCTTAATGAAGGTTGTTACATATTGCAGAATTTCTTTCTTTTGAAAGACTGAATAGTATTCCATGTACATACCACATTTACATTATCCATTCATCTGTTATGGCCATTTAAATTAGATTTATATCTTGGCTATTGTAAACAGTGCCACAAGGAACGTGGGAGTACTAATATCTCTTCATTATCCTGATTTAAATTCTTTTGGATAAATACTCTGAAGTGAGATTGCTAGATCATATGATAGTTTTATTTTAAATTTTTTGAGCAACCTCAATACTGTTTTTCATAGTGACTGCACCATTTTGCATACCCACCAAGAGTTTCCGATTGCTCCATATCCTTGTCAACACTTGTTGCCGTCTGTTGTTGTTTTTTTTTATAATAGCTATCCTGACAGATGTGAAATGATATCTCATTTTGGTTTTAATTTGCATTTCTCTGATGAATAGTGATGTTGAGGATTTTTCCTATACCTACTGACTATTTGTATATCTTATTTGGAAAAATGTCTATTCAAGTCCTTAGCCCACTTTTTAAATCAAGTCACTAGAATCTTTTTGTTTATTTGATTTACTATTGAGTTGTAGGACTTCCTTACATAATTTAGAGATTAAAATTTTTTTCAGATATATAGTTTGCAAATATTTTCTCCCATTCCAGATAGCCTTTTCACTCTGTTGGTTGTTTTCTTTGCTGTGCAAAAGCTTTTTAGTTTGATACAGTCCCACTTGTGTATTTTTGTTTTTGTTGCCTGTGCTTTGGGTGATGAAACTGTTTCGTCTTTTGATTGTAGGGATGGCTACCCAAATACATACATTTGATAAAATTCACATAGGAGGAAAAGACCGACAATACCCCCTTCTCACTACTGTACTTGACTGGTCTAAAACAAATAAATAAATAAGACCAAGAACCTAGAGAATTTAGAAGAATGAGAATCAAGACAAACTCTATAGCTCTAGTAATAACACTGGCCTCTTGGTTCAAGGAAAAAAAAAA
>NW_003852407.1:15684144-15686438 GCF_000181295.1 Otolemur garnettii
GCAAGAAAGTTCAGTACCCTATTCTATTTTGGTTTTTTTTTTTTTTTTGTAGTTTTTTGGCCAGGGCCAGGTTTGAACCTGCACCTCCGGTATATGGGACTGCCACCCTATTCCTTGAGCCACAGGCACCACCCTATACCTCTTTACTCTCTGATTGGGCTCTCAAAGCTTTACCTTTCCCCAGAATTTCCCTAAACAAAAGGACAAACTCTTCGTTGTCTCTCCTAGACATTATTTCACTTACTTTAGAATATTTTAATTTTTTTCATAGACGAAAGCCTTTATTTTACTTTCATATGAATACGAAAGCCACTTTTGAGAGCTGCTGTGTGAAAATGAAGCCATCTTCCCACCTTGAGCTTTGATGACCATGATCTTTTGCTGTAGGTCAATGAAAGGCTGGATCAGACAGAGCCGCGGCTCCTGCTTCTGAGTCAGGCAAGCGCCGTTGTGATTCACAACCATCCAGCTCCGGTCGTACAGCAGCCCTTGGTTTCCTACAGGCCACCTGGTCACCTGAACAAAAGGGTGGGTATCTTTTAGGCCAGGGCCCTCATGATTATCTTCACATTACCGCACAGTGGCTGCACAAATACAGATCGACCTCGTGAATTCAGCACATACTCTTAAGGAAGGGAATAAGAAAAGAAAACTAAAACCCAGAGGACAATGCAAGGAGACAGAGTGAGAGCTAGATACCTCCATTCAGCCCCCAGGCTCCCCCTCCAGCTCCTGTATTTTGACCTCTGTCTCAAGTAGGTCACTGATGACATTCAGAGAGGGCCAGAGCCTGCAGGGCAAAGCAAGCCTCCCCTCTAGCCGGCTCCCGTTCCCCTCACCACAGATGTGTGTCCACCGCTCCTGCCCTTATACGTCCTTCCATAGTAATGGACGCCTGGCCAGGCATATACTAATAGGGTAGATAAATTTCTTGCACAGTTGTGGCTATAATACAATGGGCACTAAGTTAATCCATTTTAAGCATGTAAGTTTTCCTGAGTTCTTTATATTTCTACAAAATTAAAATATAAATTACACCCAGTGCCCAGATCTTGCTTTTTAATACCATTTCCAACAAAATGAACGGGGACTCCTTGAAGAAAGCATTGATTCTATGACTGGGTCAGGGATGAGCCAGTGCAAGCCAGCACTGTGCAAGATGAGCCAGGAACATCGTATAGTACCAGGAAAGTGAGAAAGAGCTCGAAAGACGAACCGATGGGGCATTTGACTTAAATGCCAAAGGGATGCAGGAGGCAGTGGAAAGGATGCACAGCGGCCAAGCTGGGAGAGTTTGAGATAATAACAATACATAGCCCTGGATTATAACCCAAAGTATAAAATCAATATCCATGAGTTCACATGGACATACATAAGTGATTGAATGAATGAATAAATACACTTCTCCCATACAGAAGAATTCTAGCTATACCTGCAAATATTCCACCTTCAAGGAAGTGGGGCATAATTCCTCATCCCGTAAGTCTGTGCTACACTCAGTGACTCGGTTTCTGAAAGTACAGAATGGAAAGGAGATGGGGAGGGAACCTGACAAATGCTACCTCAGCCTGGTGATCCAGGTTAACGTCAACAATGGCAAGTCATGTTGATGCTATGTACCCTGAGAGGACATGATGAGAATAGCACTTTGCATCTGTGGTCCCTTCTTCCCAAAAAGCCCCCATAGACAGCCTAATCATGAGAAAGACATCAGACAAACCTAAACTGAGGCGCATATCTGACCAGCCCCTCCAAAACCTGAGTCTAACTTTGCTTATCTTCCTTCCATCAGGTTCTCTAAAGTGTAGTCAGCTTACGGCTGACCTTGTCCCACCAAGATCACCTCTGGGTTCACCCCCTACAGAGGATGGTGAGACTTTGAATGATGGAGATGAATTTTGACAAGTTGGTGGTGCTGGCTGGTAGTTGTGGAGCAATCTGTAGCAGCTTCACTATAACTATGAGAGGAGCCAAATAGAGGTCAGGCAGGAGCATCTGCTGGTTCCATCCACCTCACAGGACATCAGGGTGGTTTCCCAGACCATCTGGGGGTTTAGTTGAGGATAACCAGCTGTTAAGGGTTTCCTAAGCTACTAGACCAAATTGTTCATCTCTTTTATGCCTCCTTTGAACCTTTATTTTAAAAGGTCATGTTGGCTCAGCGCCTGTGGCTCAAGTGGCTAAGGCGCCAGCTGCATACACCTAAGGTGGTGGGTTCAAATCCAGCCCAGGCCGGCCAAACAACAATGGCGGCTGCAACCAAAAAAATAGCTGGGCGTTGTGGTGGGTGCCTG
>NW_003852407.1:15687491-15688828 GCF_000181295.1 Otolemur garnettii
GAGACAGAGTCTCACAGGCTAGAGTGTAGTTGTATCATCGTAGCTCACTGCAACTCTAGACTTCTGGGCTCAAGTGAGCCTCCTGTCTTGGCCTCCTACGTAGCTGGAACTACAGGTGTATGCCACCTCACCCAGCTAAATTTTCCATTTTACTGTTGTTCAGGCTGATCTCAAACTCCTGACCTCAAGCAATCCTCCTGTCTCAGCCTCCCCAGAGTACTGAGATTATAGGCATGCCTGTAGCAACTTTTAATGTAGCAGATGATCCATAGATGTTAATTTCTTCACCCCCTTTCTTCATTCATCATGTGTATCAAGTAATTTTTCCACACAGACTATAGCTGCTTCTGTGAGTACAGCATTTACAAGTTCAACAATATTCTAGTCCACGTAATCCCTGATGGATATGGCTATAAACCAGAATCATAACAATATTTCCATAGGAAAACATATTTTGAATTATAAATAATGTTTTAGAACACACACTATTTGGGGGAGGCAATTGTTTGTTTTTTTTTTTTAAGACAGAGTCTCACTTTGTCACCCTTGGTAAAGTGTTGAGGCATCATAGCTCACAGCAACCTCAAACTTCTGGGCTCAAGCAATTCTCTTGCCTTAGCCTCCAGAGTAGCTGGGACTACAGGTGCCCACCACAATGTCTGGCTATTTTTAGAGACAGGGTCTCGGTCTTGCTCAGGCTGGTCTCGAACCTATGAGCTTAGGCAATCCACCTGCCTCAGGCTTCCAGACTGCTAGGATTACAGGCATGAGCCACCGCTCTCCGCCTTTAGGAAGACAATTCTTTGTGTATCTCTCATGTTTCTGCAAGCAGAGGCACTAACTGCCCTTTTGTTGTGACTATCTTTTCAAGGATATTTGTATAGTGAATAGCTATAACATTTTCTGAGTAGAGGGCTTGTTTGTTTACAATCCAACATTATAAAGATAGTATCTTTCCCTTGAGCAAAGCCCAGGAAGGTTTGCTCCCATTATAAAAGAGCCAAGTTCCCTAAACCAGGGTTCCTCAGCATCCTGTGCAGAGCATCCACTTGGGCCCCAGGGGACCTGGGGAGGCAAGAGGAGGCAATACAGCTGGGAAGGTCATGCTGCCTGCTCTTCTGTAATAAGGTCCTTTATCTCTGGTTAAGGAGTCTCATGTTCTTTGCCAGCATACATGAAACTGTAGCAGGCAACCTGTTAGCTTACCAGCTGGACAAAATCTCTGACCCTTCCCAGTTCTCAACACTTATTTGTTAGAACATGTTGAAATTGGGCAGTGCCTGTGGCTCAGTGAGTAGGGCACTGGCCCTGTATACCGAGGGTGGCGGGTTCAAACC
>NW_003852407.1:15689611-15704476 GCF_000181295.1 Otolemur garnettii
GCACCACCAGCCCGCTATCAGATGACACCCAAGACAATGGTCTCTTTTCTTTCCTTATTCCTGAAACCCTGGCCCCTGCCCCTGCCCAGGGCAGCTCCACTGGCTCTCCCCACCTCACTGGCTGCTCCTCTAATCTCCTTTGCCTGCCTCTCCTCTCCCCACCTGCGCATCTTGGGTCACCTCAGGGCTCAAGTGGCCTTTGCTTTTCTACATGCTCTGTCCCTATGTCATAGCAACCATTCCCAAGACCAACACAGTAGTCCCTCCTTATCCACAGTTTCATAGCCAAGTATGGTCTGAAAATAGGTGCGGACAGCACAAGAAGATGTTTTGAGAGAGAGAGAGAGACACCACATTCCCATAAGTATATTACAGCATATTGTTGGAGTTATTCTACATCATTAATAGCAGCATTGTTAATCTCTTACTGTGCCTAATCTGTAAATTAAAATTTATCATACATGTGTATGTATAGGAAAGAACAGGGCAGTACGGGTGGTCTCCAACTTTATGATGGCATAAAAGCTATTCGTGTTCAGCAGAAATAAACATCAAGACCCGTACAGCCATCCTGTTTTTCACTCTCAGTACAATATTCAATAAACTACAGGAGATACTCAATACTTTCTTATAAAATGGGCTTTGTGTTTGATGATCTTGCCCAGCTGTAGGCTAAAGGTAAGTGTTCTGAGCATGTTTAAGGTAAGCTAGGTTAAGTTCAGTTCGCAGGAAGGGCTGAGCAGAATATTTCACCAAATCACATAAGAGCGAGGACCCAAGGGTCAGCAGACCCAGATTCAAATCCTTGCTCTACCATTTAGTAGCAGGTGGCATGGACAGAGTGCTTACCCTCAGTAACCCTCAGGCTCCATATCTACAAGGCAGGGATAATATTACTAGCCACTTGTAGGATTGGTTTAAGTCTCAAATGAAACAAAGAATGATCTATGTGTATTTGACTTAATTAAAAAATTAAAAAAAAAATAAAATGCTTGGCTAGGCACCAGTGGCTCAAGTGGCTAAGGCACCAGCCACATACACCTAAAGTGGCGGGTTCAAATCCAGCCCGGGCCGCCAAACAACAATGACGGCTGCAACCAAAAAATAGCCAGGCATTGGGGTGGGCGCCTGTGATCCCAGCTACTTGGGAGGCTGAGGCGGGAGACTCACTTGAGCCCAGGAGTTGGAAGTTGCTGTGAGCTGTGATGTCACAGCACTCTACCCAGGGGGATAGCTTGAGGCTCTGTCTCAAAAAAATAAATAAATAAATAAATAAAATGCTTTAGCATGGAGCCGGCACACAGATTCAGTAAGTCACAGCTATAATTCATGACAGTAACCAGGTTCACCAGCCAGAAACAGGATCTGCTCAGATCCCATCAGTGGTGTCATGCTCAAAAGTCAGCCCATACCAAGAAAGGCAGAATGAGAATGGCTTTTTTACCACAATATCCTGATTTGGGGAGGGGGTGCTTTTCTTCATTTTCTGCACTTTCTTCACTTTATAGAAAAAATTTCTAGGATAGGCAAAGAGAAGTAGTCTCTGTGATGCAGTGAAAGCCCTTACCTCAAACGCAGCGCAGGATTTGATTGGGTAGAGATAAATGTTGGTGACAACGTGCGGCCCCAGGTCCCCATCAAGGACCCCTGTGGCTTTCTGTAAAGGTGTCTGCTGAGCTCCGGGGGCCGCACACAAAGATGAGGGCAAAGCCATGGCACTGATGGCAGAGGACAAGTCGGTCCCGACCCTGGAGTCTGTGGGGGCACCTTCCTGTGAGGAAGGGCTACAGCCACACTCGCCCTTCCCGGGAGCAGAGGCCTGAGGGACAGGGTGGCCACCTGCCGAGCACAGGCGGGTGCCTATGATGAACCTGAGAAAGGCCTGGGCATCCTCCAGTGTAGACATGTAGCCAAACGAAATCCTCACTGAGCCAGTCGGCTGCCCGTCTATAAGGTCAATATCGTCTCCACAGACATGACCAGCCTGGAACAAAATGGAAGTGAATCAGCCACAGGGACTAACACACACATTGAGAAATGAATTTTGTGAACTTTAAATTAACCCAGGAAGACACCAATGTGTGCTGTGTGCTGAGACACAGTTCAGTTCACACACTCAGGTGATCTCAGTTTGCTCAACTGTAAATTGGGGCTGACATCAACAGACACACTTCATGGAGAGTATTTCCCAGGCCTAAGGACAGGGCTGGCCCACAGATAGGCTGGCACAGAACAAAGTCTCTGAAGCACCGAGGGGTCACTTCACGGTCTACCCAGGGCTGAGGTGGCAGAAACACCACCGTTCTCTCCCTCCAGCCTCTCGGTACTGAAGGGAGGCCTGAGCCCTGCCAGCCAGGGAAGGGCAGAGGTGCTGCCCTGCGAATGACCAGCCAGGCTGGCTACGAAACCCAAAGCAGCCTAGGAGCCTCTGTGGGGAGGTGGGAAATAGGCAAGAGGAGCTCAAGCTCCAAGCCCAGGTGCCTGGTGGTGGCCACTGGTCAGCTCTGTGCATCAGGTTGCCCTGGACACCACCATAGTGCTGGAGCCAGGTCAGTCACCCAGAAACATGGCAGTCTGCAGGATCCAACAGCATGTCTGGGACGGCATTTCTTTGTGTTCTGAGACCCCCCTCTTCCACCTGCCCCCTCCTGTCCTTCCTTTTCTCCCTCTCTTCCTTTTTTTTTTTAAAATAAAACTTAATTCGTGGTTAGTTGGGATCTAGTATATACAATGTTTAGAGTCAGCCCAATGAAACTCAAATTATGAACTCTTCCAAAATAAGGAAGGGTTCTTTGTCCCTCCGACTTCTCTTATGAAATAGTTCAAACAGGCTATACCCTAAAGTGAAAAACCTCAGGCCAGGGGCAAGACAGGGAGGGAGGGGATTCCGAGAAATGCAGAATCCCTGGAAGCCTGGTGGAGTCCCATTCTGCACCCACCCAGATGTGAGCTAATTGCATCCCGGAGGCTAGACCCCAGGAGGACCAATGTCATACACCAACACATCTCTTAGTGATGCTCCTCTCTGTCTTTAAATTTTTACCCTCAAAGTAAAAAACGAATCAGAAAGTACTGCCACAGAGATAACACCCTAAAACCCTTTCTACTTTTGTTGGCCCCATTTTTCTTTATACATCCACAGACTAGGCTTAGAGAACTCAGCCTGCAGAACCAGCACCACCCCAGACCACAGCAGGCCATCAGCCCAGCAAGAAGCGCCACTGCTGGGTCTTGCTAGTGAACTTTGGGCCACAGGGTCCCATACCAACCTGAACATGCTTCCTGACCATCACATTGCTTATTCCCAGGTGCCTCTGGCAGGCCCCAGTGTTACAGAAGCAGCCTGTTCGCAAATGGATGTTGTAAAGACTGGCCATCTTGTCCACCTGCGGATTCAATATGACATGGAACAGTGTTACAAAGGCACAGTTTCCGTCAGAATGCCTGGGAGAGGGTCTCAGGTCAGCACTTGGACCTTTCTTTCCTTACAGTAAAATGAGGATACAAACCTGGGATTTTGCTCTAAAATGCCATGATCTGTCATGGTTTGTTAAACATTTTATTAAATGTGACTGAGAATTAAAGTCTATCTGACTGAATTATCATATCAAATCCATGCCAAATTCTAAGTGAAGAGCCCACGTTTCCACATTTCAGTGGGGCTGGAGGTTCTGGCAGTGCTGTAACCAGCTACACGGAGCCAGATCACACAGCAGCTCCGCCTTGGCAAACACTGGACAGCAAACACTACTGTGCTGACAAGGTGTGTTACTGACTTGCTTTTCCTAAATTCTCCAACTCTGGGTTCATTCACAGAATTTCTGTGTAGTCCAGAAGTTACAAAGGCTCTTTCCTGCCCCCTGGAGGCTCAGAGAGGTGCTTCACACTCACTTAAGCCACAGGGGATGTCTGCCCCAGCTCTTGCTGGCTATGGGGCAAGGACTCCATGTCCCCCCAGGGCCTGGGGGCAGAATGAGGGTCCTCAGCCCAGGTGACTCAGGCTGAACTCAGGGGAAGGAGTCACTAACTGTATTCAGGGAAACAAAAACATCTTGCTCATCTGGTTAAGACTTCAAACTTTTCTCCCTGGAAGTCACATATAGGATGGCCAGAGGCAGCCACAAAAACCACCTGTAACCATGTAATGGTCAGCCTGGTCTCATGGCTGGCTGATTCTTCTCAAGACCATGGCTGTTTTCACTGAAGCCACCTCCTTTGGTCTGTCTGAAAACAAGGGTTGAACTGAGAGGCCTCAGAAAAACAAACAACTGTGTTCCCTCACACGGGCATAGAGACCTGCTAGTGAAATCCAGGAGTTTCTTGGCTCTGTGAAATATGAGCCAGCAGCCCTACTGGGTCCAAAAAACTCCATCTCCAGAGTCCGGTTTCCATTCACAGGGAGCCTCTCCTCCCTCAACTCCCATCAGGATGAATTAGAATCCTCACAGCCACCCTTCACCTGCTCCCCATATTCACTGTCCCAATTATCATTGCTACGAAATAAGCCCCCCAAACTTGGTAGAATAAAGCAGCAACCATTTTATTATGCTCAGGGCTACAGTGGGTCAGGAATTCAGAACAGGCACAAAGGAAGATAACTTGTTTCTCCTCCATAAACTCTTGAGTCTCAGCTGAGAAAACTCAAAAAGAGTCTGGACACTGAAATCCATGTAGCTTGGGCTTCCTTGTAGCATGGCAGCCAGGGTACAAAATAGTATCTAACATGTAGCTCAGGGCTTCAAAAACAAGCGTCCCAGGGAACAATGGCATCACCTTTTCTGACCTAGCCTCAGAAGCCACGCAATATCACCGTCATGGCATTCTATGTATTGGTTATGAACAAGTCACAAACCAGCCTCATTTTAAGGGGAAGAGACATGGACCCCAGCCTTCCATGGAGGAGCATCAAGGTCACATGGCAGCAGAAGAGGAGGTGTGTGGAAGACACTGTTCAGCCACACTTCCCTATTTCCCATTAGTTAGTCTCCTCTTGCCTTCAGCCCAGGGGTATAATCCCACGTAGGCCCAGCCTATGCCTAGCCAGCTAGAGGTGGCTGGTGCCATGACAGGGTGAAACTGGCATCCAGGGAAGAACAAGAAACCACCCTACCCACAGGCAGGGGGCCCTCCAGCCTCGGAGCCTTTATGCTCAATGTTTAGGGAGCACTTACTTTGTCCCAGGTCCTGTGTCAAGGGATGTATCTATTGTATCTCCCTTAATTCTCTTATCAACAGTATAAGCACATATATTGTTACCCTCATTTCACAGAGCCTTGCACAGCTTAATTTGCCTGAGCTCACAGAGCCAGTAAGAAGCACTCAGAATCTGAACCCACACACGGAATTTAACTGCCACACAGGGTAACCTCTAACACTGTGGAGAATAAGGCCTGGATACCAAAAACTAGAATTCAAACCCTTCTCACAGAAGGCTAAATATTCTCCCTCAAAAAGTGATGGCCAAAGCCAGCTATGGTCTTTCCAAAAGCCTCTGAAATTCCTGCAGAATTCCCACACTGTGAAGTCCCTTAACCCCGGGAAAACCATAAGTGCACTTTTCTGAAATGGCACAGCTGGCCATGCCTCAGCCATGAGACCCACTCATGCAGTGAGTACCCTCTACCAATGTGCAGAGGGGGAAATTCGTCCTGTGTCCAGCTCCAAGGAATGGGCACCTAGACAGGCAGTCCCCTCTCTGGTGGTTCTCTTCTCTGAGCATTCTTCCCCCTACCCTCTGTGCCACCACACATACAAATTTACTTTAGATTCAAGGGAAAAAATTACCAATTACAAGGCAAACTTTAGGCTCCTTACAGTGGATCATGCCTGTAATCCTAGTACTCTGAGAGGCCAAGGCAAGAAGACTGCTCAAGCTTGGGAGTTTGAGACCAGCCTGAGCAAAAGGGAGACCCTGTCTCTACTAAAAGTAGAAAAATTATCCAGGTGTTGTGGTGAGCACCTGTAGTCCCAGCTCATCTAAAGGCTGAGGCAGGAGGATCCCATGAACCCAGGAGTTAGAGGTTGCTGTCAGCTAGACTGATGCCATGGCACTCTAGCCTAGATGACAGAGTGAGACTCACTCTCTCTCTCAAAAAAAAAAAAAAAAAAAAGATGGAAGACTTTTTCCCTTGATGCATTTTCCCAGACAAGCATTTAAAGTCACATGCTTCCTAGTGGTGTTGGGCTGGGTCTGCCAGTAGTAGGTCTGATGGCTGAAGGCAGTGGGCGAGGTGGGCTCCAACAGTTGACATGCTCTGGAGACCACCTGTGACTATAGAGTGTCTGACCCTGAATGTCAGTGAGGACCCACATTTCCCCCAGAAGAATTCCCAACTTTGCTTTTTAAGAAATTTATGGCTATCAAGCAGGATGGCTACTTAGAATGGGGTGGGGGAATACTCCTTAGGATACGGATTTGGTTTGGGAAATTGGGGGATTAACAAAGGTGAGCGGAGATACGGCTGTCAGGGGAAGACCAACACCATCTTCCAAACTCATCTGATGATCGAATCAGCTCCTCACAGAGCTGCTCTGGGAAGGACCTTTGATTCCTGGTGCCAATCTGTGACACCTCTTCTGGTCTCCACCTACTCCTGTGTCTAGTATGACTCTGGAATTTTTAAGGGACTGGGAAGTGACCACCTTACTCAACTGTGGCAAGGACCCAAGCAGTTCCCAACCTGTAAGCCACTGTTGGCATTTTTTCATGGGTATATCTGCAGAAACTACTTTTAACCAACCTACCAAATCCTTTGAACTCATAATGTGCATAAAATAAAGTATAAATAGGGCCTCTGTGACACTAAGAGCAGCATTTCTGCTTGTCATGAGAAAGGGTTCAATAAAGGGGTGCAACCACCATGTCTGTGAACAACATGCAAATGAGGAGGGTAGCTAACCCACAGCTCTAGGTGACACCATAGCATGGTCTGACATCTGGGACCACCAGGCCGTCCATACACGAAATGACCTCAGCCATGGTGTTCTGTCCAAGCTACTTACCATCTCAACTATTTTAGTCAGTGTGTCTCCCTCACTGGCAACCTATGCGCTGTCCCCTTCCATTGCTATCAGAAGAATTGGCCTCTTTCTACCCACTTGAAATTTACCACTTCTGGCTGAGCAAAGAGGGCTGAAAAACTAAATCACCAGGCTTGTTAGGACTGTGTGTCAGTGAGAGTGGGAAAGCCCATGGGTGAGGGCCAGGTGGCCTCTTCAACAGTGCATGAACCTTGTCACAGCTATTCACAGGGCACAGAGGCCTTCTCTGAAGGGTTGAGGGCTCAGCACGGCTTCCAAATTCCAGATAAGAGTGATTCTGTTGTAAAAAGGTCAGCAAGATGAAAAGAAAACCCACCTGGGAGTAACCAATGACATTCCCAATGTCGTCCAGCACATTAAAATTGATGATTGGACCCTGAACCTCAGGGCTGCTGAATTCTGAATCGCTGTAAATCCGCACCACGGGGGCTCCATTGGGGTACCGGAGAGAGGCCAGGGCAGCGTAGGTGTACTGAGCCAAGGCAAAGGTGTGTTGCTTTATATTCTCCATCCCACCTCAAAATCAATTATGAAATGCCAAGAGAATCATGAACTGTACATAGATTCAGTCACTTATTTTTAATAAAACAAGTTTGCTATAACTGGCAAACCTAGACCGCATATGAATAATTCTAAATACATGTAAATAGTACATGACATTGCCCTTGTGAAAATGTTTAGGTCTTTGTTTGTTTTGGCCAGGGCTGGGTTTGAACCCACCACCTCTGGCATATGGGGCCAGCACCTTACTCCATTGAGCCACAGGTGCCACCCATGTTTAGGTCTTTGGTACTAAACAATAGGTTACCATTGCTGTTTCTGATATTTCGATAGGAATTTCTGTCAATCTTGTTTTTAATATAGGTATAATATTCCTTAAATATTCAGATAATTTAGACCTGTTACTAGAAGAATGAAAAAATGTGCAATTGTTTTTCTTCATTTCTTTTGTTTTTTTAAAAAACGGCATGTTTGGGTGGTGCCTGTGGCTCAAGGAGTAGAGTGCTGGCCCCATATACCAGAGGTAGTGGGTTCAAACCTGGCCCCGGCCAAAAACTGCAACAACAGTAAGTTAGTGAAACGGTTACCTGTTAAGAACATTAAACTTATTTAAAAAAAAAAAAAAAGGCATGTTTAATACATCTGTAAGAATAGAGGGAATGCAACAAGGATTAAAATTTTATAATGTACTTTAGACATTTATGTAAAAGAGGTTTCCCCTATTTTCCTGTCTTTTCTATCTTCTCAGAGCAGTGAATCGTAATCACTTCTTTCACAGACAAGCTGCTCCATTATGTTGAATGGTAATTACATCTTTATGTTCACATCGTTATCATCACCTCCAAAAACTCTACCCTTCATTTCACGGCACCGTCTCTCTAAACTTTTCCGTGGTGAAACCGTACTCCACTCAAATTCGAAGAGCCCAGAGAAATGAGAGCAAACAGCAGTCAAATTCACATGAATGAAAGACCAAAGGTTTTTAAGTACTGATCTAGTAACTGAGTGTGTACTGGAACAAACTTTCTACCCACTCATAGTATTAAAATAGTGATAATAAAAATGAAAGCTACATTAATGAAAAAGGAACTCAGGAATGAGGTCACTAAACACAGCCAACTACATGGTAAATACAGATCCTGCATACTTCCTGATTAGTTTTAGGTAAGTACCTAACCTGTCTCCCCTGAATTCTGGTCTCAGTAAAACAGGTCAGAACAATGACAAAGAAGGTGCATCATACCATCAGGTCCATTTTTAAACAATGATTGTGCTTAATGCCACTGAGTTGTACACTTAAAAATGGCTAAAATGGTAAATTTTATGTCATGTATATTTTATTATAATTTTTTTAAAAAGCAATGAACTAGGAAAAGTCAGGGTTTGCCACATTCTGGACTGATACTGTAACCTCTGGGTTCTCAGGTGGCTCTGGTCCTGTTAGATCCTGTTACCATGATTTGGGTGCCCTGTTAATCTCTTTCTTTGGGAAGTACCCACTCATTAATCCCTGATGTTTTCATTTCCTGCATGGGGCAAATCCTAGATGCTACCCCCTCGGGCCCCTGTATTACTATATGAATGACCCTCTCTTCCCAGGAATCCTATCTGCCCCAGTGTTGGGCTAAGGCTGAGGACTGGAGGGGTTCCATTATTGTGACAAAAGAGAGAACATTTATCAGAAAAGACCAACACTGTCAGCAGAGCTAGGCATTGGTATAACCTGGGTTAAATCCCAACTACCAGCTTCTTGGCCTGGGAGGGCATTCAACCTCTCTGGGCATCAGCTCCTTCCTGGACAAAGGGACCTGTCATACAGCCCCCTATGGGGTGGGGAGCAGATCCAGAAAGGTCAGAGCTGCATAAGGCCTCAGGATCTGTAAGTCCAGGTACCAAGGATCCTCCATTTCTGTGAAGCTATTCAGCTCCTGATTTGGAATGCCTCCTACCTGTTAAAATGTTTTTTTCAACTAACAGAACAAAAATCATCCCCAAACATGCCGCCTCATCTTCTTGCTCTCAGAAGTCATTTTGGAATTATTTATTTGGTTTCAGATTTAACTGTATGAGGTGCCCGGCCACCACATGCCACTTGCTTCCTCAGGCTCTGTCTCCATCAGAACTGTACTTGTGCCAGAGTGTCCTCAAGGACACAGCAACTTATTCCATAGGGATAAGAATGTCCACTGACCTGTGAGGCGCTCTAGGGCATCAAATCCATGTTTCACTGCAATCACATCAAGGAACGAGATGGTGCCATCTTCAAACCTATAAGCAAGGAGAGTGAGAAAAATAAGGTCACCTGTGGCCAACACAATCCATATGCGTTTTATGATATGTGACAAAGTTTAGATTGTAACCTTGACTGTAATTGCCACTTTATAAAACACTGCTTTCCCCCTTAGGGGAGAGGGATGTCCACGCCAAGACCTATCTGGCTGCCTCTGACCCTGACCTGCTCTGAAGCTCTCTTGGGATATTCCAAAATTCCTAGGGAGGCCTGAGTGGTGATAAAGGGTCCTAAAAAGACAGTCACCCCCTTGAGACACTGGAGAGACAAGAGATGTTTTGCTGCCCCCAGGAAGAGACTGAAAATCTTCCAGTGCCTCAGGCTCTTGCCATACTGACCTTTGACCACAAGAGGGCACCACTGACAGGGCATCAATTTAACATGATGGATTCTGCCCTGAGAAGGTTCTAGAAGTGTGTCTAGGGTTCCAAAGACTATGAAACTGCGAGTTTGGGCTTACATTACAAGGCTCTCATTAATCCAGCAGAAGCACACCTTGATTCACAAAGAGTTGATTATTTTTGCAGTTTGTAATTATTCATTTGGTTAAAATATTCATCAGATCTTTATTGTCTAACCTGTGTGCACTATTGTCCACTGTCTAGGTGCCAAGGATACAGACCATGGTCCAGGTGTGTGCTGTCCAGGCCAAATCCCTGTCCTCACAGTGTTCACATTCTATGACAAATGCACACAGAGAAACCAACTAAACAGCGTGCTAGATGGTGGAAAGAGCAAAGAAGATGTGTAAGGAGGAGATGGTGACTACTTCCGATGAGCTGGTCAGGGTAGGTCTTCTCTGAGGAAGGTCACCTGAGTGGAGACCCATTAAGTAAGGGAATTTAGGGAGCATGGGAAAGAGCTGATTTTTGAAACAGCTAAACTCATAATTTCTGCATTCCAGAGAGTAGACACAGCAAATGCCCTGAGTGGGAAAAGCCTGGTATATACAGGAAAAGCAGATCAACTGGCCTCAGCCAGCAAGCCGGCAGTGGCCGGAGATGGAGTAAGGAACCTACAATTTAATCCAGGTGACCAACAGCAGTCTTATGCAAGTTGAAGTTCTCAATGAAAACATTGTGTTTTATATCTTAATCCTCTAAGAATAAGATTTGCTAACAATGTTAAATTCCCTTATAAAACAAATATTCATTAATACACATACAGAATTAATGAGTCAATAATGAATCAATTAATTGATTAGCCACAAGGGAATTAATAGATAACCACTAAAAAATTAAACATTAGGCAATAATGACTGGAGTTATTAACTGATTGATAATAATTATTTATTAATGAATAATTGCTAGATTCTTATTTAGAATAAAAGAGGAAGTTTTTATTTCTATCAAGGATTATATTGCACTGAGTAATAAAATGCAAGATTATGCCCAGGTATGCGTTCAATAAACATGTGAGTTGAGTATTAAATCTCTGGAGCGCTAGTCTTAAATTCCCAAGAAAAATAGGATTATAATCATAAATAAATATATTCTGTTTTCTGAGAATCTTGGTAGCAAGTATTGCCTGGTGGCCACAGCTCACCCACCCTTGACCCCCAGGGAACTGCCCCACTTCTCTTGGCCTTTGAGTACACTTCCTGATCAAATGAAGTTTGAGGTGTCATTCTGTGCTTCCTTTAATTCATATTATGTTATGCCTGTCATTCTTTTCTTTTTTATTTTTTTTTGAGACAGAGCCTCAAGCTATTCCCCTGGGTAGAGTGCCGTGGCATCACAGCTCACAGCAACCTCCAGCTCCTGGGCTCAAGCGAGTCTTCTGCCTTTGCCTCCCAAGTAGCTGGGACCACAGGCACCCACCACAATGCCTGGCTATTTTTTGGTTGCAGCTATCATTGTTGTTTGGTGGGCCCAGGCTGGATTCGAACCTGCCACCTTAGGGGTATGTGACTGGCGCCTTACCCACTTGAGCCACAGGCACAGAGCCTCATTCTTTTCTTAAATATGTTGCTGGGTAAATTGTCATACTTGGATTCAAAAAGTTTCACATTAGCATTCCTGTTTTAGAATCCCCGAACTATGGAGAAGTCATAAACAAATGACGTCAAATAGCCTCATGACCTCATGGCACATACAGATGCCCACTCCATCCTGATGCTTCACCTGTATGAGCTCATCATCATTCTCTCTGTCCAGAAAACACCTGAGGTGCAGAAGATTAAGTCACACATTCCCCCAGCTAGGGAGTGGTGGGGCTGAAATTCACACCCCAGCAGTCCAGCTCCAGGGCCTACATGGTTAACCAATTAACAGTGACTCTATTGTCAAGGCCATGGCCCTATCCACAGGATCCCTGAGTCTGTGTGGGGTCTGTGGAGGATCCAACCTGCCTTCTCATCCAAGCACCACCAGCAGGGTGAGTAGCTCCCTACCCCACTCCACAGTGTCTGGCTGTTGGACGCAGCAGGACCTCAGCTGCCATTTTCATCCTCTCACAAATTCAACTTTATGGGTCCCAGCCATGACCAGCTAAGAGATTCCCCAGCATAATTCACACAGCCTTCCCGGCAGCCTGGGGAAGAGGTTTGCCAACAGATGCAGGCAAAGGTCTCTGGCACTTGAGGGCAAGTGGCAGCCTGCCCACAAACTTCCTCTGTAACTCACTCATGGGGGTGGCCATGGAGGCTGTGGCCAACAGTGCCTCACACGTCTGGGCCTCTGGTTTAACTGCTTCTTCTTGCTAACTAGGTACCAAGCTGAGCTGTTTCTAGCTGTCGGAGAACCAGCTTGCTGTCAACGTGGTTCACACTTGTTCCAAACAGTGCCATCATTTTTTTTTTTGTTTTGAGACTCTCTCTATGGACCTGGGTAAAGTGAGGTGGCATCATATCTCACAGCAACCTCAAAGTCTTGAGCTCAAGTGATCTTCTTGCCTTGCTCTCCCAAGTAGCTGGGACTACAGGCTATGCCAGGACAGTGGGCTAGTTTTTCTATTTTTAGTAAAGAGAGGTGTCACTCTTGCTCAGGCTGGTCTTGAACTCCTGAACTCAAGGCATCCTCCCGCCTTGGACTCCCAGAGCGTTAAGCTATGGGCGTAAGCCACTATACCCAGCCCAAATGCCATCTTTTAAAACCACTGTTTGAACTGCAGCCACCTCTTTTTAGTGCTATGAACAGAGGCCTAGTGGCCCTCCCACCTTACCGGGTGAAGGCCTTTCATCTTTCTGCCTGCAGCCTTGGTCCTCCCACAGACGTGGAGAAGCCCTCAAACAGGGGTGGAGTTCACTGAGCCGCCGGTGGCACGTCCAGCCAACTTCTGAGCCCTCTCACCATCCTGTCTCTGCAGCAACGTCCCCGTCCTGACCCCTACGCGCAGCCCTGTCCCTTTCAGTCCTCTACGCAGCACATGGCAACATCCAGCAGCCATCCCTAGAGCCACCCCACCCGTGACAAGGTTACCTTTCAGCCACCGACGGCCTTGGGACATAAAAGTCTTCCCCGGCGAGGTAGGCAGCGGCCGAGCCTCCCCCAAAGTAGGTCTTCCTCAGCAGAGGCGCCACGCGATTATTGACCAGCAGAGCGCCCAGGCCCGTGGGGAATCCAAAGATCTTATAGAAGGAGATGGGGACAAAGTCAGCCGGGTGTGCCGACAGGTTTAGCGGCGAGGTGCTCACGTAGGCGGCCGCATCGAGCAACACGAACCACTTCCCCGGCAAGCTCTCGGGGCGCCTCCGCCCGGCCTGGACGTCTGCTATCCAGGACAGAGGGTACCTGGTTCCAGAAAAGTTACTCTGAGCCGGGTAACAGAAGAGGTGTGGCAGCTGGCAGTCGGCGTCATTCTCCGCAGCACCCTGGTCCTCTGCCGACCACAGGTCCTCCGGCCTGACCGAGGTGGACGTGACGTTCCTGGCCGCGGTCACCTTCCTCATGCCCACCACGGAGGTGTGGCTGTCGGTGAGGTAACAGAACCTGCTCCCGCTGCTGTTGGGGCCCGGGGACACCCACGGAAAGGCCTCTGCCACCAGTTTGAGAGCAGCCGTGCTCCCGGCAGTGAAAATCACGCTGTAGTCCTCGGCGGTAGTGTGGAAGTGTGCCAGGATCCTGAAAGAAGCACAGGGTCACCCCAACCCCGGGCTCAGGCCCAGGGCTAAGAGTTTGGGGGTGGTTTTGTTTCTGCTAAATACGACATCTCAGTCTTAATAGCTAGAAAAAACCTCCAGGTAGGCTTTGTCGCACTTGGGAAGTCAGAGCAGGGCAGAGGAAGTCGTGGGAGGAGATGGCAAATTGCCCCAGCTGCAAAATCACCCTGGATCCCAGTGCCATCTCCAATTGATGTGAGAAAAATCCATAAGGACCCTCATCTTAGTTGAAAATACCCTCTCTTTGGTGCTTTTCTTTCTTCTTCTTTTTTTTTTTTTTTTGTTTTTTATATTTTGTTTTATATCTTTTAGATATAAAAGATCTTTGGTGCTTTTCTACACAACTCTTACATAGCAATTTTTTTTTTTTTTTGAGACAGAGCCTCAAGCTGTTGCCCTGGGTAGAGCGCTGTGGCATCACAGCTCACAGCAACCTCCAGCTCCTGGGCTCAAGCGATCCCCTGCCTCTGCCTCCCAAGTAGCTGGGATTACAGGCACCCACAACAATGCCCGGATATTTTTTGGTTGCAACCCTCATGGATGTTTGGCGGGCCAGGGCTGGATTCCAACCCAGCAGCTCAGGTGTATGTGGCTGGCACCTTAGCCACTTGAGCCACAGGCGCCAAGCCTCACAGAGCAAATTTTAAGTCATCAACTTGTTTGCATTGTTTTTAATTTTGCCAGCCCTATATCAAAATAGTATCATTTTCAAATTTGAAATCATTTGAAATTGTGTTAATAATTTTAGGTATCCCTTGGAAATTATTTGCCAGAAACGAATTATTACATGCAAAAATGTATAAAGAGCTATATAATATAAAAAATACTAGAGAAGAACAGTGCCTATGGCTCAAAGGAGTAGGGCGCTGGCCCCATATACCAGAGGTGGTGGGTTCAAACCTGGCCTTGGTCAAAAACTGAAAAAAAAAAAAAA
>NW_003852407.1:15704614-15709777 GCF_000181295.1 Otolemur garnettii
GCTCCTTGTCACTCTGGCACCAGTCCCGAGCCACAGAGAATACCTCCGAGCACCTCAGAGCTGCCCACTTAAGCTTCCCAGCTGCCCTGCTCCCCTCGCCTTCCTGCCCTGGCTCTGCTGTGTTTCCACATTCACCCATTGCCTTTTAACTAAATGTGATCTTCTGACACCAACTCTGAAGCTTTGAGGGATTCTGGCAGAATCTCCTCTGTCCCCCTCAGTGTGCCCGTCCAGGCAGGAGTCCCTGTCACTCACCTGTAGCGCACCTGCTCCACAGTGTCATGGGTGAGCTTGCTGCTGATGTTCTGGCTGTGAGGATTACCTGGCAGGTTACAAAGATAAAGCCATCAAGCCACTACTTATGGCCTCTTCTTTTGTGTTCCTTCCAAAGCTACTCCCTCAGTTTCTCGAAAAGCTGTACATAAAACTACCAGATGACCCAGCAATTCCACTCCTATGTATCCCCCCAAAAGAAATGAAATCCTAGGTGCACAAAAACAGTTAAACATGCATGTTCATAGCAGCTTTATCTATAAAGCCAAATTTTGGAAACATAAATATCTATCAACTGGTAAACAGACAAAATATGGTAGACAGCCATAAAATTGAAAAATGTTTGGCAATAAAAAGGAACAAACGACTGGCCATGTCATGAAAGAGCTTCAACAACATGCCAGATGAAAGCCTCCGTTCACAAGAGACCGCACAGTGCATGGATCTATTTACATGAAATTCCCAGCCAGGACAATTATCTTGAGATACAGAAAGGAGTAGATTAGTGGTGCCTGGGACTACGGGTGGCCATGGGAAGAACTGTAAATGGTCATGAGAGATCTTAATGTCTAAGTGATTTATGGTGATGGCTGCACCATTTGGTAAATTACTAAAAATCATTGTACACCTGAAATAGAATTTTACACTATGTAAAATATAACTCAATAAAACTGTCAAAACAATAAAACCCCTTCCCTTACTAGTAAACTAAGATGCAATGCTAGAAGAGTATTTTGGAGCAGGAAGTGAGCGCAGAGGCAGGCCAGGGTGAGAGCCTGTGCCATGAGTTCCTGACAGGTGGCCAGTGGCTCCGTTAATTACTCCAGAAAATCCAGTACACACCTTCAGGGAGTGCCCTTTACCCCAACCATGGGGCAGAGCCATGAACACCACTTGATCTGAGTCTCTATCTATTGCCCTACAGATCTCAACGCCGCCACTGGCACCATTCCCTCAGAAATACATCCATCTCCTGCTTGTGAAGGGCACCATCCTGTCTCCTTGTACCACCCACTCTCAAGGACAAAGGCCCTCCCAATTTCACCCTTCTACTTGTTGACTTCTCTATTTTTTTTCTTTTTTTTAGAGACAAAGTCTCACTTTGTCACCTCAGTAAAGTGCCATGACATCACAGCTCACAGCAACCTCCAGCTCTTGGGCTTAAGCCTCCTGAGTAGCTAGGACTATAGGCGCCTGCCACAATGCCCAGCCCAGCTATTTTTTGTTGCAGTTTGGCCAGGGCCGGGTTCAAATCCCCCACCCTCAGTATATGGGGCGGGTACCCTACCCACTGAGCCACAGGTGCTGCCCCTCTTGTTGACTTCTAGTTTTCCTCTCCTTCTGATGTCCCTACTGAGTGTGTCCCAGAGTATCATGAACTCTCTCAAAACTCAGCCCCCAACAGACCTCTGTAGGGCTGGGCCGGCAAAGGCCAGGCTCCAGCACCTCTTGGGAGTTACATGTGCACATTAACGGAGGCCTGGCCGTTTTTGTTTTAGATCACATTGGTTTCTGGCCACTGCAGCTATCAGACATTCCCTCTCCACATTGCTAGTAACCACGCACTCATCCTGACTGCCTCTCCTGTTTGGTTTTCAGCTCTGTGTCACTGGATGACCTGCAATTTTGGCTGTGTTATCTCTTGGGCTGACACCTTTCCCACGGTTATGACTCTTACAAAAGTCAAAGAAGGAGAATTGCAGGTCTCTTTGCAAATCATGGATTAAAATCAAGATAAAGTTCCTCCAGAAGACTGTTGCCCAGATTTGCACATCTGCTGGCTGCCCAGAGCCAAGATTCAAGGCCCTTAGTGTGGCATAACAGGACTGTCAGGGATCAAGCCCTCTGGTGGGGGGCTGACGTGGAGGGTGAGTACTTGGGCTCTGGAGCCAAACCACCTGGAGACTCAGCTCCCAGCTCCCCCCAGCTTCCGTACTTGCTAGTTACCTACCCTCTCCGGGGCCCCATTTCCTTACCTGTAAAACAAGAGTGATGCCAGAACCTCCGGGGTTATTGTAAGGATGAAGAGACATAATATGTGCAAAGCATTTGGAAGAGTACCTGACACATAGTGAGTAACTGGTGAATGTTATTTATGGCTATCGTCATTATAAATATTACGACTGCTACTGCCGCTATAATTTCAAACTCCCTTTCCAAGTATCTCCTGATCGTGTTATATTGCTGATTAACAACCTCCATGACTATCCGTTGTTCCTATTATAGAATACAGATCAAACTCTGAGCATCTACAAACCTCTGCATGGGCTTCCCCCACCACATTCAGATCCACTCCCTTTCCTGACCTCCTTCTGCGCTCCTGGACTATTTCTTGAAACTACTATGGTATCTTTGCTCATATGGTCACTACTACCTGCCTATACTTCTCCTCTTGTCCAAAGGAACCCAGCTCAGCCTCCAGCATTCACTCCAAAGGAAGCTCTGCCTGATACCCATACCAACCCCACTGCCTCTGCAAACGCAAGCTGCCCTGGCACCAAGCACTTTTTGTTCATAGCCCTTCACATGTTGGTAATTACATTTAACTGGAAATCACTTAACTAGACCACAGTCTCCATGAAGAAAAGGACTACGTCCCTTTTGCTCACATTGCAGCACTGAGCCCACACACAGCATAGTGGCTCAATAAACAGTCACAGGGCAAATGAATGAGTGAGTGAGTGAGTGAATGTTCCTCCTGTTGCCCCTTGCTCTGCACCGTATAGGATCACTTACCACCATCAAACACAGCACCTTTGAACTTTGAACTTCTCTGCCCCTTTCTGACACTGAACCCTCCTTCTGGAAGTAACTCCTTCTTCTGGAAGTGTCCCTCAGCCACTCTTTCTGTCCTGGCCACATGTGTATGATACAGAATGACCCAGGGTGCCTGCCTGGCCCCCATCTACACAGGCACTCATTCTTGCTGCCTTGGGGTCTTATTCAGCTGTGTGTGCTCAGTACAGTCCCTATCTATTCATCCAACATTGATTAAACATGGATATATCAGCTGCATGAAGTTGGCTAAAATCCGTTTTGGTGGGGATTAGACTTTTTTATTTTTTTATTTTTGCAGTTTTTGGCCGGGGCTGGGTTTGAACCTGTCACCTCTGGCATATGGGGCCAGCACCTGAAACTCTTGGGCTTAAGCGATTCTCTTGCCTCAGCCTTCCAAGTACCTGGGACTACAGGTGCCCACCACAATGCCCAGCTATTTTCTTGTTGCAGTTGTCATTGTTGTTTAGCTGGCCCAGGCCCGGCTTGAACCTGTCAGCCTTGGTGCATGTGGCTGGCGCCATAACCACTGTTCTACAGGCGCCGAGCCTGGTGGGGGTTTCTTTTTGAGGCAGTCTCACTCTGTTGCCCTAGGTAGAGTGCAATAGCATCATAGGTCACCGCAACCTCAAACCTGGGGCTTGAGCAATCTTTTTGCCTCAGCCTCCCAAATAGCTGGGACTACAGGTGCCTGTCACAACACTCAGCCAGTTTTTCTATTTTCAGTAGAGACCAGGTATCGCTTTTGCTCAGGCTGGTCTCAAAATCTACCCGCCTCAGGTAATCCACCTGCCTCAGCCTCCCAGAGTGCTAGGATCACAGCAGTGAGCCACTGCACCCAGCCCCGTGTGTTCTTCTTTACCATAAACATTTTCCATCAGATCACGAGTGAAGTTTTCAAGCTGGCTCTTGGGGAACAAGGTGGCTCCTGCATGATCAAGGTAGACAGTTCCTAAAAGAAAAAAGAAAGCTGAAGGTTGTTTTTCGTAGGTATTCCAGTCCTTCAACCTAAATCTGGTTTGTATGAGCCCTACCAATGCCCATTTAACGTGTGTAGATGTAACACCAGGCCACTGGGTTCTCTGAGCCTCTTGACATGTGCTTCTTAATCCAAGAGAGGTATGAGCCCTGGAAGAACGCAATTACCACGTTTAGGGGCCTTTCAAGTCCGGAGAAAGCCTTCCTGATTAACCCAGCTCTTTCACTTTCACTCTCTTGCGCATTAGAACAGAGTCCAATACAGAGGAGGCACCCAGCAGATGTTTGTGATGAACGATGGCGAAGCTGTTACACACTGTGACTCACACCCTGCTCTGGAGGTTCCGTGTGGCTTCCCTGAGGGTGAGCACTGATCCTGCTTTCCCACACTGCGATACAGTCCTGACACAGTCAGCAAGAGCTTCAGAGAATACCAGGAATGTAAAGGATTCTTCTAGCTTCTCTCATAAAGAGAAATGCAAATTTAGGTAAGAGTGAGCTACTGTGTTTTACTGATCAGATTGGCAGAGAGCAAAGGTTGGCTATCTCCCCATGTGGGTGACGATGTGGGGAAACAAAATGCTGGTACGTGCCTGGGAGGAAGGTGGATTGGTACAACTTTTCTATGACAGCACTTTGGCAATCTTGGTCACACTTCAAAATGCAAACACCCTTTGATGTAGCAATTCCTCTTCTAAGAATTTAGCTTATAAATACCCACACCTTTGTGAAATGACCTGAATATAAAAGTATTCGGTGCAGCACTGTGTGCAATAGCAAATAACTTGAAATGACTTAAAAGTCCATCAGCATGTATTTATAATAGAGAATCATTGTACATCCACCTAACACTTGATGGGTACCGAAAACACAGAACAAACTCTGAGATACACTTTCAAGTACATAGAAGGTGAAGGGATCCATCAACTTGCTCATGAAACATTTATTGTTTTGTTAAGCATGGATCTATCAGCTGCATGCAGTTGGCTAAAATCCATTTGGGGAGGGGTTTTAGATGAATGTTTTGTGCAGGATGAATTTTTGTTTAGTAATAGTAACAGCTTTATTGAGATATAATCCATCTATGATGAAATTCACCCTCTTAAAGTATGCAATTCAGTGGTTTTTTTTTTTTTT
>NW_003852407.1:15710844-15713021 GCF_000181295.1 Otolemur garnettii
CCTCCGCCTCCCAAGTAGCTGGGACCACAGGCGCCCTCCACAACGCCCGGCTATTTTTTGGTTGCAGCCGTCATTGTTGTTTTGGTGGGTCCTGGCTGGGGATTCGAACCCGCCACCTTAGGTGTACGTGGCTGGCGCCTTAGCCGGTTGAGCTATAGGCGCCAAGCCAGCTTATGTTTTCTTCTAAGAGTTTTGTACTCTCAGCTAGCTTTTTGTAGAGAGAGGGTCTTGCTGTGTTACCCAGTCCAGCCTCAAATTCTGGGGATCAAGCGATTCTCTCACCTCCATCTCACAAAGTACTGCAATTACAGGCATGAGCCACCATGCCTGGCTTAAATTTACAATTCTATTCCATTGGTCTATATGTCTGTCTTTATATACCAATACCACACTGTCTTGATTAGTATAATTTTGTAGTAAGTTTTGAAATCAAGAAGTATAATCTTCCAACTTCGCTTTTTAATTAACTTGTCAATTCCTTTTTCTGGGTGAGGGGGAGACAGAGTGTCACTCAGTCATCCTCTGTAGAGTGCCTTAGCATCATAGCTCACAGCAACCTCAAACTCTTCAGCTCAAGTGATTCTCTTGCCTCAGCCTCCCAGGTAACTGGGACTACAGGCACCTGCCACAGCACCCAGCTATTTCTAGAGATGGGGGTCTTGCTTTTGTTCAATCTGGTCTCAAATGCCTGACTCAAGCAATCCACCTGCCTCAGGCTCCCAGAATGCTGAGATTACAGGCATGCCCGCCCCAACTTGTCAACATCTGAAAAAAAAAAAGCCAGTTGGAGTTTTGATAGTAATTGCATTGCATCTATAGATTAATTTGGGTACCACTGCCATCTTAACAGTCTTAAGCCTTTCAATCCACAAATGCAGGGTATCTTTGCATTTGTTTAAGTTTTTAAAATTGCTTTCAATGATGTTCTGGAGTTTCTGGCATATTCATACTTCTTTTGATAAATTTTTCTTATTTCCTTTATTCTTTTTGATGCTTTAGGAATTGTTTTCCTAATTTCACTTTTCATTGCTACCATAAAGAAACTGAACTGATGTTTGTATATCCTACAGTCTGGCTGAATATGTTTTTTAAGTTCTAATAGTTTTGTATGTGGATCCCTTAGAATTTTCTACATACAAAATTATGTTATTGGCAAACAGATAATTTTACTTCTTACTCGTCAATCTAGATGCCTTCTATTTCATTTTCTTGCCTAATATCGCTCTGGTTAGAACTTCAATACAATGGTGAATAGAAGGGGTAAAAATAGACATCCTTGTCTTGTTGCAGAGCTCAGGAGAAATGTTTTCAGACTTTCACTTTTGAGTATCATGCTAACTGTGGGGGGGTCTGTACATGGCCTTTATCACTTGATTACCTTTCCTTTTATTCCTAGTTTATTGAGTGCTTTCACATTCAATAAATATTAATATACTACAACAAAGACTCTACCTTACAAATGCAAACATTGTAACCTAAGTGTTTGTACAACAATGAACAGAATAGAAGATAACATGACAGTACCAGAAAAAGACCACAAACAAATAAGCATAAAGTATGTCAGACAGGCTCGGTGCCTGTGGCTCAAGTGGCTAAGGCGCCAGCCACATATACCTAAGGTGGCAGGTTCGAATCCAGCCTGGGTTCGCCAAACAATGATGGCTGCAACCAAAAAAAATAGCCAGGCATTGTGGTGGGTGCCTGTGGTCCCAGCTACTTGGGAGGCAGAAGCAGGAGACTCGCTTGAGCTCAGGAGTTGGAGGTTGCTGTGAGCTATGATGCCACGGCACTCTACCCAAGGGGATAGCTTGAGGCTCTGTCTCAAAAAATAAATAAATAAAGTATGTCAGCCAAATTATGGCTCATTTGCATCAAAAAGTACACACACCATATAAATACAGACAACTATTGGGAAGGTAGGAAAGACATGAGTGACAGCAGTGACTCTAGTGTGACTCCCGTGGCTGCAGCTGGACTGAGAGGGAGGCTCCCTGGCAATTCTTGAGCCTCCTTCGGCAACTGCTGAGTCTGGTACCATTCAGCTGTACTAACTAGTCCAAAAAGATAATTTTAAAATATTTTTATCTTGGCTCGGCACCCATGGCCCAGTGAGTAGGGCATTAGCCATATATACTGAAGCTGGCAGGTTTGAGCCCAGCCTGGGCCTGCTAAACAAC
>NW_003852407.1:15713357-15721259 GCF_000181295.1 Otolemur garnettii
TCAATAAAAAAAATTAAAAAAATTTTTTTTCTCTTTTACTGAAGATTTCACTGACAATGTGAATGTTACTTTTTTGCATTATTATTATTATTGCTCAATAAAAAAAATTAAAAAAATTTTTTTTCTCTTTTACTGAAGATTTAGAAGTACCTGTATAAAGATATCACAGGCTTTTGTTCATCCAGACATCAAGGCCTGCTCATGTGAAACCACTACACTGGTGAGACCTGAGAACGTGCTAGGGACCACCTTTCACCCTGCCCATAGTCTGCTGCAGGACCAGGAAGCGACTGGGGACAGCTGTTTTGGCTCACTAGTTAACTGGGAGGGCCAGGGGCAGGTGCAATGGCTCATACCTATAATCCTAGCACTTTGAGAGGCTGAGGCAGGAGGGTCAATCACTTGAGCCCATGAGTTTGAGGTTGCAGTGAGCTATGATGATACCCAGGAGACAGAGCAAGACCCTCCCCCACCCCCCAAAGGCAACTGTGTTACATCAGCAAGGGATTGGCTCTTAGGAGAAGAACAGGCAGCCTAGCAATTAACAGTGCAGAACCCAAGCCAATCAATGTGGCTCGAATCCTGGTTCCACCACTAGCCATTCCGGACCCCCATTCCTTCATCTGGAAATGGGGTGAGTACTAAATGATTAAATATTCCAGCATCTAGGCCAGTTCCTGGCACATAGTAACTATTACACAAGTTGAGCTATTATTAGAGGCAGGTGAATGACCTCAAAGCCAACTGGTATTAGATCTACTTTAAGAAAGAGAATTCCAGGATCTGCTCTGAGTCACACCCCTTCAGTTCTCAGTTCCAGGCAGGTTTTGAGAAGTCATCAGTCAGCACCCTAAAGCTTCACAAGCCACTTAACCACTTCTATACATTCATTGGTCTCCCTTCACCAAGGCAAGGACATTCCCACACAAATGATCAGGTGAAACATTCCAGCACTTAAAGGTTAAGCATTTAATTATCCAGAGTTAGCACATAAATTCTCAAACCAGCAGAAAAATTCCAGAAGGGTAGGACAAGGGAGAGGAGAAATTTTTATTATTTTGGTTTGGTTGATTTGTTTTTTTCCCTGCCCTCTCTGGTTCATTTGTTCCCCTGAGAAAAAAAGTGGGTATGTTCCAAGACCTCCAGCTGTGGGAGGGGTGTCGGTTTAGCCCACAAAAGTCTGCTTTAATCATAATGTAGCAGCGGGAATACTGGTAACTTGCACTGCATAAATAAAGGATGCTCACAACACTGCCACAAATACCAAAGGATCTTGGCTATCACGTATCAACTTTGCATTTGAGGGAAAAGGTACTATTCTCCCAGGAACAAGAGTGAAACCAGGAGGGGTCCAGAGCACACCTCTCCTTTCCCAGGGTAGTGTTGAGGGGAGAGGCCGGCCCATAGTGGGAGTGAGGGATCAGAGCTGGAGGGGATTCAGAGGATTAAGGAGGTGTGGTGGCAAAGTAATTATGACCCAACATGAACCAGAAAGCTTCTGGGATTTGCTTCAAAGAATGGAGAGCCTCCCTCTCTCTGCACCTGTGGGTGTTCATAGTATCCGTCTATTTCTATGTGGCAGGAAATTTCCATAATTGACAATTCAGAGAGAGAAACAGAGACCGTAGAAGCAGAGGGGTGAGGGGCTGTCTCCAGCACGTCACCCAGTGATGGTGAAGAACCGGGTGGGAATAGGATGAGGCTGGCAGAAGGCCCCGCTCCCTCCCCAAATATCCCTACCTAGGAAGAAAAGAGAGACCCACAAGGAGGCCTACACTCCTCACAGCCCCGCTCTGTCCCTACAGGAGAAAAGTTGTTATCCGGAACATGAGGAAATGTCCCAATTTGCTGAAATCAGCTACCCGATTAATGAAACGTAAGTCATGGTTGCCGTCTACCCGAGAGTAGCAATCACCAATTGTTCATCACGACAAATACACGCAAGCCGGGGTACCCTGCGCCACTACCCGCCCCCGCTTCACCTGAGGACCCTCGCTGACCATGCGTCACGAGGTTTTGAGGCTTGAAAGCCTCCGCACTCAAGGTCTCTGGCACCGGACAACGGAAAGCCAGGTCGGCCAAGGCCAGATGGAGCTTGACGTCCAATTTAATCAACCCATTCTGCCCGGAGGAACTCAAAGGCGCAGTGTGCCGTCCGTCAGTCCCCTGTTCTTAAAGGTCAAACTGCAAGGTTTGGGAACACCTCCAGTCTCCCACAGAGCTAGAAGTCAGAGGCATTGTTCTGACTCTGCAGGCACGAGAATGAGATTTCGAAAATAAAAGCTGCATGTGGTCTATCCCAGACTTGTCTGAGGCGCAGCCTCGGGAGGCCGGGGCAGCCTCTTAGTCCCATCCCAGCGAGCCTGCCGCCCCCGCGTCGTTCCCGTCCCCAGGAGGACGGCGAGCAGTTACTGGCGCTAAACGCCCTGCATTGTGCAACCCCGGATCCCGTTGAGCGTTTACGACAGGGATCTCCCAGCAAGCGAGGTCAAGGAGAATCCCTTAGGTTTACCCTGTTTGCTGAGAGCCTGGAAAGGCGAAAAAAGCTAGACTGGCCCTGCCCGGCTGGAAAGTCTAAGGAGGGAAAGTAGAAGTCTTGGGTGGGACCTCGGGGAGCTGCGTCCACAAAGCGGACGCATGGACATGTCCCTCCTGGTCCTTCGATTCAAGATGCGCCCCAAGTGAGGTAGCACCGCTTCCACCTGAAGCTTCTTCCAAGTCGGTTCCAGGAACTGCGCGCACCCGAGCAATCTGCCCGCCCTCCTCACCTGCCAGGCGGCTGAACTCACGTGCCCGCAGCTCCTGCAGGCTGCCCGGTCCGTAGCCGTAGGGCCGCGGCGCGCTGGAGTCTCGGAACGCCGTCACGTCCCGCAGTTCGGCCCCCGGCTCTGCTGTCCCGTCAGCCATGGCCCAGGGTAGCCCGCCGCGCCGTCCAGGCCGGCCCGGCCCCGGGAAGTGAGCGAGGTCGGCCCGCAGCGACTCCGCCCCCGCCGCGCCCCACGGCTGCCAGCGGGACCGGGTCGGTGGCCCAGGGGCGGCGCCTTGTGGGGCGGCCGGCTCACCCGGCGCGCTGACTCACGCGGTTTCACTTCTGGTCGGTCGGTTTCCACCTGAGCGTCCGGGTTGGCTGTCCCTTTAAACAACATCCTAAAGGGGCCCAAGGAAGTGCCCCCAGGTACTTGGAAGTTCAAGTTTATCTCTCTCCCATGAAAAGGCAGATGGAAGAAGCAATGAAGTGCGTTTTCCTGCTCCGCTTTCCGGAACCCGTTGATCTTCCCCGAGCAGCGCCCGAGCTCCCCACCCTGCTTGGCAGGGACGGGCGTCTGTGGGGCGTTTGCAGGAAGCCTAGGGCTTCTCTGGTCACTGCTCCCCAGCCAGGCCGGTGCCTGGTCTTTGTTGAGAATGTAGCTGAGCAAAGGGTAGAAACGGAGAAAGATTGGGGATCCGCGAGGCTAATTAGCTCTTAGCAGCTGAGCACCGTCCGGGAAGCGCGGGTGCGACTAGGACGAGACGGAGGGGAGCCGTGGGGGCAGAGGCTCTGTTCTGAGGCACCATTGCCTCAAGCAAGGAGGGCCCGGCCAAACTCACGTGCGGGAAAGTGCGCTGAGGGAGCCGGGGTGGAAAGGCAAGTGAACGCAAGTGGGGCCAGGGAAACGCGGAAGATCCCAGGTGCGGCCCGCTACGAGGGATGGAGCGGAAGGAGACGAGGTACTGCTCGCTCAGGAGAGGCGCTCTGTGTCGGACCAAGTGCGAGGCGGGTGCGAGCGGAGGCCGGGGTGGGGTGGGGTGGGGCTGCGGAACCCGCCGCAGATAGACTGCATGTGCTGGTGACTTAGGTGAGGGGACTCAGATGCGGAACCACTGGGCTCAGGAGCCAGCCACTGGCTCTCGACGGTGTCAAGGTGGGCCGAGGTGTGATGGGCACTTATGCCCCAAGCGCGCATACTCAGCTGCGGCCAGGCACACCCGCGGTTGCCCAGGATGCGTGAAGACATGTGATGCATCGCAGTGGCCCAGAGTGAGAGCCATGGGAAGGCTCCCGACCAGGCCTCCAATGCCAGATCAGAGAAAGACCCTCCATAACGGACTCGTTGCCTTCCTCCCACAGGCTTAGCACTAGAGCCGGTGCCCGGGAACTCACCCCCAGCCTCAGCTCTCTCCCTCACTGCCAAACACCCAGAGACCTTACCGGACAAGCGCTTATCCTTGTATACTTGTTCTGAAAGGAACGAACTAGTGATGAATGAATGCTGAGTTTTACTCTTTGGCAGCCCAGCCCACCATCTGCATATCTTCTGGCCCTACCTCTACTAGGCACTTTGGACACTGGACTTTCTTCTGCAGAAGTGACCTTGGGCGGCAGTGATAAGAGCCAGCTCATGGAAGCCTTGCCATGTGCCCGGCATGCACTGGGCATTGCATTGTGTACACTCTTACCAGTACTGATTACTCAGTAATTAAAGATGCACACCTGTGAGGTGGCTGTACAGATGGGGAAGCTGAGGCAGAGAGGGAGAGTAACTCGCTCAAGGCCACACAGCTAGAAGACACATTAGCACCTGGGAAATCAGTCTCCAGAGCCCAGTAGTTAAGTGGTCCTATTACCTCTCTGGTGTGAGCCACTGTGATTCTCGGGGACTCAGTTTCCCCATCTAAGTTGGGAGAGGGGTGGGAGTTGGTCCTCTCAGCAACTGTACAGTGGGTCACTCCTCACCTCTCCTTTTAATTCCCACCTTCCCAGCAAGACTCTCCTCTGGGCCAGGCTTTCCAGATATGAACTTGCATGAATCACTGGGGAAGCCAATTAAAATGCAAATTCTGATTCTTTAGGTTTGGGGTGAGGCTGAGGCTCTGTGTTTCTAAGAAGCCAAAGTGACACTGATGCCATCTTGGTTCATGGCCTACATTCTGAGGAGTGAAGGCCTAGGTCACTTCCCTGGAAATGTAAGAAGTACCTTTCCTCAAGAAGTTTTATGGCCAAGTAACAAACCATCAGTCCCCAGGGTGCTGCTTCAGACTAGCTTGCCTAGTGATTAGAACAGGCCTAGTCAGTGCAGAACTCTGGAAGACTATTACAAATCACTGGGGTACCGTTCATTCGAGAAATATTTATAAGCACTTGGCTGTGCCCACCCAGGGCACTGTGTGCTTGGAAGAGTGTGGAGATACTGTGCCTGCAGCCATGTAGGAAGTGAACGAACCATTGTACATCCAGCCACAAAGTGATGTGGCTGAGTGCCCAGCCAATGGCTGGCTCAGGGTGTGCAGGTACAAGAGTGTAGGAGAGGAAGGCGCTGCTTGCTAGTTGGGTGTCCAGGGAAAGCCAAACCAGGAAGACTTTGAACTAAGCCATAGAAATGAGCTGCTGAAGAAGGCAGGGGGAGGAGGGAGTGTGGCTGACCCTGGGAGCCTAGTCTCTCTCTAATTGGCAGCCTCAGGTACATTTCACCAACATTCCCTGGGCCTCTCTTACCAGAAAGGTACTCTGAGAAATTGATTGCTCTCACCCTGCCTTAAGTAGAACCTCCAGCCCCATCAAGGAATGTCTTGGGGTGTTACCTTGTGTTACCTGTGTTGCTCAGTCACTGCCTCCTCTCACCTGATCCTGCTGCTGACCCTGGAGCCTCAGAGGACCCTAAGCTAGTGCATGCCCAGGTCCCTGGAGGCCAGCTCTGAAACCAGCGTTCATAGCTTTGTAGGGAAACAGCCCTTTCAGTTTCCATTTACAGTCTCCTCCCACTTAAGAACTTGAAAATTATGTGCCTAAGAGCCAAGACAGGAGGGAGGCCCTCAATTTTGTTGTAAAATTGTCTCCACCTGTGTGAGTCTTCTTTCCCAGTCCACCTCTAAGCCTGGGTCCTTGCCTCCTGATGGTGTCTCCCCTTGCTCTAAAAGAGATTGTTGGCTCAGCGCCTGTGGCTCAAGTGGCTAAGGCGCCAGCCACGTACACCCAAGGTGGCGGGTTCGAATCCAGCTGGGCCCATCAAACAACAATGACAGCTGCAACCAAAAAATAGCTGGGCATTGTGGCAGGCACCTGTGGTCCCAGCTACTTGGGAGACTGAGGCAGGAGACGCGTTGGAGCCCAGGAGTTGGAGGTTGCTGTGAGCTGAAATGCCATGGCACTCTACCTAGGGGGACAGCTTGAGGCTCTGTCTCAAAAAAAAAAAAGAGAGATTGTCCCCAAGCAATGGACTCCATTTGCAAGAATCTCCACTATGTCTGAAGCATTCATTCATGTATTTTCATTCATTCATTCATTTGGCAAAAAGTGAGTATGTGTGTCTTAGAAATAGGCTCCACGGCATGGAAGATGAAGAAGGCAGGCTTGGGGACAGGTTTTTGAGGGCTTTACGTCAGGCTAAAGGACTGGAATTTCATTATGAAGGTTTTGGAAAAACAAGAAAATGCTCCACAGGTGATTTAGGCAGAACTGTCTAATGGCCATGATCAGACCAAATGAGGTCATGAGGATATAGAGCAGGGGAAACCACCTATATATAATCTCTTTGCAACGCTCCAGACTGGAATCACCAAAAATGATTCACTTGACAATCACTGTTGCTTTGGCAGGAGTGTTCATTCATTATTTACTAGGCAGCTGCTCCCTGCTGGGACCGTGGGAGGTAAGGCAGTCAGTCTCTGCCTGAGAGGCTCCAGGGTTGGGGAAGGACTTAGGTTCACAGTCAGGTCACAGCTGCAAGAGTGCTGGAGAAGAGGCCTTCCCAAAATGGTCAGCTGTGGGGGAAAGAGCCCCTCTCTGTGGGGCTGTTGGGAGGCGTTCTGGAGGAGGAGGTGGGAGAGATGGCAGCATCATGTGTAAAGGGCTGGAGGTGAAAAAAGGCTCAGAAAACTCCAGAAGCAGGCCCTTTAGCGAGGCTGGAACACAGACTGCAACTCTGCGGGGAGGAGCTGGATGGGGAGGGAAGGGGCAGACTCTGCAGTGCAGAGGAGCCTGGCCTTGGTCCAGTAGGGCCAGGAAGACTCTGCTAGGGAGTCTCCTCAGGAGAGTGACTGGCTCCTGGCTCAGAGGTGTGACTTAGACCCAGGCAGCACTACAGGGGGCCTGGGGTGGGTACAGGTAGCGCAGCTGGCAGACTGGGCAGTGAGGGTTGAGCCAGGGCTCCAATGGTGCAGCGGTGAAGGAATTCAGGAACAAATGGGGACCAAGGAGGGCTGGTTCAGGGTGACTTGGCACTGCCAGATTGGAAGACTGAGTGGACACAGGGTGCTCAGCAATTGTGGGATAATATGGAGCTGGGTTTAGGACTTCTGAACGGAGATGCAGGGCTCAAGTGAGCAGGACAGAGGGTCTGGGGTTGGATACACAAGTCATGTGAGAGGCTTGTGAAGGAGCCACCTCAGGAGCTCTGAAGTGTTCAGAGAAAGAAGACAGAGCCCTGGGGACTAAAGAGGTGTCTGTCTCCTGCCACTGATGGGTGAGAAGGTTCAATTAGAGAGGTGAGGGCAGAGCCAGAGGAGAGTGCCTTTGTGATATGTCAGGTTGCAAAGCCAGTTAAGATGGGATTAAGCAGATTACTAAACTTGCTGGACAAGTGGCCTGTGGTGGCCTAAATGAGAACAGTCCTATTAGGTGGGTGGGGATGGCAGCTTCCCTATAATCGTCAAGTCTTAAGTGGTGTGAAGAAGGTTAGAGGTCCCCCTCCATTAATAACCTACCCAAAACCTTTGCCTGTCAGTGTTGGAGGTAGTTGGGTCTGTAATTATAATGGATCAAACTTCCAGCCAAACTGTTGGGGTGAAGGTGGGTGTTTGCAAGAAGGCTGAGTTTTTTATTTTTTTATTTTTTGAGACAGAGCTCAAGCTGTCCTCCTGGATAGAGTGCTGTGGCATCACAGCTCACAGCAACCTCCAACTCCTGGGCTCAAGCGAATCTCCTGC
>NW_003852407.1:15721492-15722747 GCF_000181295.1 Otolemur garnettii
TTCCTTAATGAGAACTTACAGATCTAGATTTCCTGGTATTTAGGATATCAAAGCAAGAAGTAATAAGATAGACACAGCAATGGAGCAGGTTTCTTTCCAAAGCCTGACAGAGGGCCCTGGTACAAACAACTTGAGAGCAGTGGAAAGAAAGATCAGAAAGCCCAGGAAGCTCCCTCCCCTCGAGTGACCCGAGACCTTTCCTGTGAATAGAAGCTGAAAGGGCAGCTCAGCATCATGACATGTTAGGGAACAAGGCTTCATTATATCTACGTTTGAAATGTTCAAAACAACCCAAACCCACCAGTACTAGGCAGACCACAGGGCTGAAGGGATGGGAGGGCCCAGAGCAGCAATCTTCCTGGCAGTGTTTTTCTGTGTGCATTCAGAGCAGGCTGCAGGCCAGCCCATTCTGGCCCATTCTGTACTGACTTTCTCTTTGCCCCCTACCGCTTTAGGCCATCAAGGCAGGGATACTACTTATTTTATTTACTGATTGGCAGATTCTGTTTGAGAGGGCTTCCTCTGTCAGCCATAAGTGTTGTCAAACTTATTCATCCCTAAATTCAGCAAATAGGTGACAAATGGAGCCAGATGCTGTGGATGGTTTTTAAGAAATCTCATGCCCAAGAGTTTAGGCTTTAGTAGGCTTCTATCGTGTACTGGTGCCCATCTGATGTGAGAACAAAGTTAGAGACAACATCTAAAGTTTACTTGCTTATATATAAGCAAGGAAATATGTAATCTCAGGGGTGCTGGCATCCCTCTTACAGCAGTGAGGGAGGACAGCCTTAGAAGAAAGCTGACAGGGAGAGGACAGAGCGGAGGGAATTAGAGAAAAGGAAAGAGAGCCCTGATCAAGTTGCATCTGAAGCCTGTCTTATCACTGGACCTTTTTTCAGTTATATCAGTCAATAATTCCTTTCTATTTCAGGTGAACCTTCTTACAACACGAAATATCTACTTAAGACATATACACAAACAGGAGGCACATGTAGAAAATAACAAGTGCCATAAAAGAAAATCAGAATAAAAATACTATGGAATTTAGAAAAAAAAAGAATACTTACTACGAGGGGCTTAATAAATGCTCTATGGAGCTGATATGAGGTGGGTTTTATTTAATCATAATAGTAACAGGGCTCGGCGCCTGTGGCTCAAGCGGCTAAGGCACCAGCCACATACACCTAAGGTGGCGGTTCGAATCCAGCCTGGGCCCGCCAAAACAACAATGACAGCTGCAACCAAAAAATAGCCG
>NW_003852407.1:15722767-15738768 GCF_000181295.1 Otolemur garnettii
AACCAAAAAATAGCCGGGCGTTGTGGCAGGCGCCTGTGGTCCCAGCTACTTGGGAGGCTGAGGCAGGAGACTCACTTGAGCCCAGGAGTTGGAGGTTTCTGTGAGCTGTGAAGCCACGGCACTCTACCCAGGGGAATAGCTTGAGGCTCTGTCTCAAAAAAAAAAAAAAAATAGTAACAGAAACAAATTATTGTTGTCTTATTATATACTAGGCAGCAGACTAGTTTTTTCATGCATTGGCTCAATGTGGCGTTCAAAGTCTTCTATCCACCAACCAGACAGCCACCCAATTTTCTGTCTCCCTTCTGGCCCCTGCCTCACTGTCCCAACTTGCCAGCCTCTACTTGAAACATGTCAGAAGGCGTCAGACTGGATCATCCACTACTTGCAGAAAGGAGAGTTCCTTATAAAGTAGTATCTTTTGTATTTTACTTGTGGATATGATCATTCTTTTCATTTTAAAAATTTTTCTAGGGAAATTTTAAGTATATAAAAATATAGAACCGTATAATGACTCCCCAGTGCCCAGCTTTGTTAATGATCCACACATCTACAACCCACCTGGTCCACACTACAGACCCACAGCCATTTTGAAAGAAATCAAGTCTCCATTTCTTTTTTACTTTTTCAGTTTTTGGCTGGGGCTGGGTTTGAACCCACCACCTCTGGTATTTGAGACCAGCACCCTACTCCGTGAGCCATGGGCTGGTACCCCTTTAAAAAAATCAAGACATAACTTCATTTCATCCACAAATACTACAGTACATGTTTCAAAAGATGTACCTTTGTACAAAATGAGCCCTACAGAATTACAGGGGTAGAAAACAGATCATGGGTTACCAAGGTGTGGAGTGGGAGAGGACTTGGGGAGAGAAGTTGATGATAGAAGGCAAAGGATAAGTTAACTATGTTCTCCAACAAATAAATTACAAGAGGAAAAAAAAAAGGAAGCATGTAGATTAAAAGCAACCTGAGACATGTCAATCAAATGCAACATATGGACCTTGTTTGCATCTTGATGTGGACTAATCAACTTTGTAAAAAAGCTCGCTGAGAGCCCATGCAGTGAGCTCTCAATCTCTCTGCTCTCGTCTCTGTTAACTCTATGAGTAGGCACCTAGTAGGGAGAAGCAGAGGATAGGGGAGAGGCTGGAAGGGCAGCTTGCTACATGGGGACCAGGGCTGTTATCACTAGCAGCAACAGGGCTGTTATCTATCACTAGCAGCAACAGGGCTGTTATCACTAGCAGCAACAGCCTTGTCTTAGCTTGGCTCTAATTTGAATGAAATATCCCAAGACCATTTTCTCCAACATATTATTACAAAAAATTTCCAGTGTGCAGAAAAGTTGAAAGAAGTGTACATGAACACCGATCACTGACTTTCTACAATTAACATTTGTTTTAAAAGGGGTTAGGGCTCTGAAGTTTAAGGTTTGGGAAATGCTTGCTGTGAGGCAAACCCTCCTCTTGGAAATTTCCAATGTGGATTAACTTGTGAAAGGTTCTTAGAGGTCCTGCAATAAAGACGCCTATCTAACTTTGTTTAACCCAGTGTTTCTCCCAGAGTGTTTTACTTTGGAACACTTTGTCTTTTTTACATCATGAGAAATGGTGTTTCTTATATTGTGCTTTAAAAAATATGATAAAATGGGCGGTGCCTGTGGCTCAGTGAGTAGGGCGCCGGCCCCATGTACAGAGGGTGGGGTGTTCAAACCCAGCCCCGGCCAAACTGCAACAAAAAATAGCTGGGCCTTATGGTGGGCACCTATAGTCCCAGCTACTCAGGAGGCTGAGGCAAGAGAATCGCCTAAACCCAGGAGTTGGAGGTTGCTGTGAGCTGTGATGCCACAGCACTCTACTGAGGGTGACAAAGTGAGACTCTGTCTCCAAAAAAAAGAAAACAATATGATAAAATATAGCATTTATCATCTTCACCATTTTTAAGGGTACATTTCAGTATGCAGTACTCACATTATTGTGCAATGTCCAGATCTTTTTCATCTGACAAAACTGAAACACCATACCCATTAAGCAACAACTCCCATTTCCTCCTCCCTCCAGCCCCTGGCAACCACCATTCTACTTTGTTTCTATACATTTGCTTATTCTAAATACCTCATATAAGTAGAACCATTCACCTTTTTGAGACTGGCTTATTTCACTTGGCATAATGTCCTCAAGGTTCACCCATGTTTTAGGATGCATCATTTCCTTCCTTTAAAAGGTTGAATAATATTGTCTGTGTATACCACACTTCACTGATCCATTCAGCTGCTGCTGATGGGTATTTAAATTGCTTCCACCTCTTGGCTATTGTGAATAACTGTGCTATACACATGGGTGTACAAAACTACCATTAATGTTTTATGCTGTTTTTATGCTGTCTACATAGCCCTTCCTTTATCCATCCAATCTTTTTTATGTATTTCAAAATAAGTTGCACATCTCAGTAAACTTCCCTTAAACACATTGATATGTAAATGCCCAGAGTTCAATATTTGCTTTTTCAAGTTCATAGTATGAGAATAAGGTGGCCTTTATGGCACACACAACACATGTATTCACTACAGTAAACCTCCTGGGAGATTGGAAAGGCCCCTTTGTTGGTCTTGTCATCTGGGTTAAGACAAAACCAAATAACAATCACTATTTAGTAGCCCAGGATAATACGGGCTGCATAACACTTTCATCATCCTGCTCAGAGCAGGACCGTGGCTAACCAGTTATCTGGTGATGTCTTCAATTCTTCTCCACTGGAAGCCTTCAGGCTGTGGTCCTGGATTCACTATAATCATCTCAGTGGGCTCAACTTTCTAAGAAACATGTTTTGTCTCTGCTAATACCTTGTTCTGGTTTTAATGCTCTGTAGAGTTAAAATCCTGCTATTAATGTGACCAGCTCACCCAGTGATGACAACAGGTAGCCTAGAAACTGTTCCCACTTCCAGAGGCTCCCTTCCCAGAAAGCTACTGCCTGCCTTCAGAATAGCTCTTCTTAGATGTGGTTCCTTGGTCACTAGAGAACCCTAAATTCCTATTTCTTCAGTTTCCCAGAAGCTCAACGGGTTTCATAAACACAAAGACAGGCCAAGTTAAGAACCAGAACATCTGCACAATTAATAAAGACCACACGAAGTCAGGGCAGCACCAGCAAAAGGACGGACAAAGAGCCCCCAGCTCCAATTAATCTGCCAATGTCCATGAGGTTTTCTGCCTGTAGATTCTGGGGCCATAATTATAAGTATTATACCTAAAGGGATAAAAGCCTGTTCTGGAAAAAGATCAAATGTAAATTCTTGGTTCGGGACCCAGCACTCAGTTTTTAACCAGCCCGCCAGGTGATTCTGATGTATGCAAAAGTTTAGAGACAACTAGGATTTGCTGATGTCACACACAACAAAAAATGTGTAATTTAAGAGAATAATTTTAGGGTGGCGCCTGTGGCTCAGTGAGTAGGGCACCGGCCCTGTATACCGAGGGTGGCGAGTTCGAATCCAGCCCCGGCCAAACTGCAACAAAAAATAGCCGGGCGTTGTGGTGGGTGCCTGTAGTCATAGCTACCTGGGAGGCTGAGGCAAGAGAATCACCTAAACCCAAGAGCTGGAGGTTGCTATGACACCAAGAGTGACAAAGGTTGCTATGTCTACCAAGAGTGACAAAGTGAGACTCTGTCTTTAAAAAAAAAAGAATGATTTTGTGCTTTTACTTCTTAATTTGCAATCATTTCTGTTTCCCCTGAGGTTACTAGGAAGACATGGTAGAGATGCTGGCTATTGTAACTGTGCTATGCACATGGGTATATAAAATACCCATGTTGTCTTAGGCAAACATGTATCCCCCGGTCAACTCTCCTTCATCTAGCAACATAGTACACTTCAGGTTTAGGCTGGGGCTTGGCATAAATCTGAAGTTTGATGCTATGAGCCAAGCAGAGAGAGGCAATGTAAAGGGGAGGACAGCCTGAGGGTTCTGAAATACTCAGCTCCTCTGGAGCCAGGGCCCCAAACTGTCTCTTGCTTCTGATACTATGAATTACTGCAGTGTGGTCCCAAGGGTGCTCTTCAGCAGATTAAGCCGTGAGTGTATAAACATGTATGAATTATAAGGCAGCCCAAATGTATTCCAAGTCCTCTGAACAATTACTGAGTTGAATTACACAGGTGAGTCTGAAGAAAGATACCTTAGCATAACTTGGGAAAATTGTCAGTTTGGGAGCTTAGTCTCTCCAAGGTGAGGCCTGCTTGCAGGTAACCTTATGGGGTTGAGTTCTGCACTGGAAAAGGCGCTAAAGAACTGACTTTATCTGCTGAATCTTCTCTGGGATCCTGTACGTAGAACAAGTCCCCATGTGCCAACGTGGGTAAAGATTCTTCAGCTGATAAACAGGGAAATGGTAATCAGGGCAGGGCATTCTGGTCTCTGGGCTTGGGATGTTCAGATGACTGCCTTGGTGCACATGTAGTCACACACAAACCTCCAGCTGAAGACACAGGACAAGTGTATACAGATGCAATTTTCTAGAAGTACGCTGTCCAAATGAGGATGGCCACTAGCCACATGTGGCTATGGAGCACTTAAATTTGGCTAGTCTAAATTAAGATAGGATTTAAGTATAAAATATCTCACTAATAATTGCTTCTCAGCCTTTTGGCTAAGATCAAGTGAAAATATCTCACTAACAGTTTTTTTGTATTGTGTTTTGGGTTTTTTTTTTTTTTTTGGAAACAGAGTTCACCCTGGGTTAAGTGCCACAGTATCATAGCTCACAGCAACCTCAAACTCTTAGGCTCAAGCAATCCTTTTGCCTCAGCCTCTCAAGTTACGGAGACTATAGGCACCCACCACAATGCCTAGCTGATTTTTCTATTTTTAGTAGAGATGGCATCTGCTCTTGTGTAGGCTGGTCTTGAACTCCTGAGCTCAGGCAAACCATGCACCTCAGCCTGCCAGAGAGCTAGGATTATAGGCATGTGCCACCATGCCCAGCCTATATTGATTATATGTTGATAAAATATTTTGGATAGAAATGTATCATTAAAAGAAATTTTACCAAAAAAATAATAAATTTCATCTGCCTCATTTCATTATGTGGCTACTAGAAAATTTAAAATTCATATGTAAATGACACTATGAAATACAGTGAACTAGAAACACTGTATTTAAAGCTGAGCACAGTGGCTCATGCCTGTAATCCCAGAGATTTGGGAGCCTCAGGTGGCAAGACTGCTTGAGCCTAGGAGTTTGAAACAAGGCTGGGTAACACAGCAAGATTGCATCTCTAAAAAATGTCTATTTAATTAGCTGAGCATAGTCTATAGTCTCCTGCCAGGAAGAAGCCTGATGTAGGAGAATCATTTGAGTCCTGGAGTTCAAGTGAGCTACTGCTGCACTTCTGCACTCCAGCATAGGTGACAAAGCAAGGCCCCTGTCTCTTAAAAAAAAAAAAAAAAAGAAAAGAAAAAAGAAACATAAATAGCACTGATCTAGAAACCTCATCAGGCAAAAAACCTTAACTTCCTTTGGAAGCAAAATATGTTAGACGATGGCATAAACTCCCACCAAGAAAATCCCCACCTTCTTCTTTCAACATATTCGTATATAATATATTCATTTAACTGCCAATTCGCCAGATGATTCTATATTCCAGCATGGTCAGAGCAGGCCTCCACTCTCATCCATCTTCATAGCACCTCTCATGTCTTCCCTTAACCTCCACTCTCACCTCTCCTGGCCTGGCTCTAACCCTCAGGTGACACAACCCACTGTTCCTAACACCCTGTTCCTCCTTCTGCGTCCTCTCTAGGGAACAAACATCCTTTACTCTCATACCTTCAGCTATCACATAAATTCAGATGATTCAGGGCTCTACTTTTTAGTACCTACCATCTATCAGCTTAAATATCAGTTTACTTAAAGTAAAACCCTAAAAGAAGAACCTATGTACCTGGAAAGGATTGGCTACAGTTCAAAACTGCAACTGCCTGCCAAGTTCCTAGAATGACTGGCATATACCGGGAAGGAGGGGATCAAGACAGAGTCAGCCCACCTTGTGTGGTATGTTTATTTACAAAGAATGTTAAAATAAAACTGAGTAGTCTGGGTTTCCTCTCTTTTTATTTTTTATGTCTATCTTCTAAAGAGGGTAATAAATAATGAAATGTCCCAAAGTTGGGCAAATGAATAGGACCAAAATAACATAAAATCAGGCAAATCTAGTCAGGAAGAAAGAAGAGTGGTTCTTAATCTGAACAGAAAGTTTCCAGGTCCAAGAAAAAATGTGCAACATTCTGAGTGTACATGCACACACTGCTGATAAGGAGAAGGGTCCACAGCTTTCCTCAGATTGCAAGGGTGTAGCACCCAAATAAGGACTACTCTATCTAACTTGAAAATGAAACTCAATGCAATGAGGTAAAGAAAGGTGATCTATTTACATGATAAATATCTTAAAACAGCAATGACTGCACGCACATAGTTATTTAGTCCATTACAGCGCACATCTGTTAACTCTGTAGATCTTCACAGTGTGATCTTCGCCACAACTTGCAAAATGTAACCACTCTGAACCCTCTGCTTCACTCTGGTCAGTGTTTCCACTGCAATTCTTCCAGCATAGTTTCTTAATAGCAAGTGTGTGACTTTGGCTAAAACAAAGACAGAGAAAAGATGAAATTAACATAGATTATGACCATAAAACATTTTACTGGGTCCCTCCTTACATATTAATTAGTATGCTCTTACTATTAATGGTATGAACATGAGAAGTCAGAACTTGAAAATTAAAATATACATGTTTTTAGCAACTTTAACCTTGAAAATATCTTACTCTACTTACTTAAAACTGTACAACTAAATATCTTATATATTAGCCCAGAACACCACCAAAAAGAGCAAGAAACAATGAATTTCTGTCGAATGTTATTTTAATGACCAGCTGAATTCATGAAATAGCTGTTAAAAAGTCACTCTTTCAGATAACATTACTAAATATAGTTTTTCCTAAGGATTTTCATTTTGCGATATATTCTTTTGACATCTCTGTGAGATGGATGGAGTCTCACTTTTTTACTGCTGGGTAAAGAAAGACAATGAATAAACGAATTAGCTGCCCAGTGACAGAGTCCTGGCCTAACTGCACAACCTTGGGCAAGACAATCAGAGTAATCCTCCCTCATCAGCCCCCAGCCTCTCGAAAAGGCAGACCTGGAATGCTACCAAAACATAGATTAGTAACAAATCTTTATGAAAATACAACAGCCTCTGTAAATTTAACCTGCAAATTAGCTCCTCAAGACTAAAGGGAATAAGGTGAAAAACCTAAGTAGGTTTTAAGGCAGTAAACACTAAAAACAATACTTTTATTCTAACTTGAAAAAGCACAGAAATTATACTTCAGACCCTGATAGTCTCTGTCACCAGATGCAACCTCACGATATAAAGATACAAATGAAGTATAAATCATGAGGTAACAAAACACATCTTTAAAATCAGCCCCCCAGACCCTATGCAACCAAATGACTATGTTTCCCTTTCAAGGAGTCACTCTGGGACAGTGGTTCTCAACCTGTGGGTTGCTGTATTAAAGGATCACGGCATTAGGAAGGTTGAGAACCACTGCTATGGGAGGTTACAATAATGCTGCTGTGCCTCAAATGTTCTCTGAAATTGTTCTAGAGGAAATGCGTCCATATTATGCAGAGCTGACTTGAGTACTCTCAATGACATCTAACCTTCCTGTGAGGATGAATTTGATTATTCAAAACAGCTAAAAGTGATTTGGAGGTGACTTTTATAAATAAATACAAATAGCAGGCTTCATAAATATGAATGGGAAGCTTAAAAAGCAAATGATCAAAATGAATGATACTATAAAAAGTATTATAATGAGTTTTCTTGTGTCACTAGTAAGCTAATTCTGAAGATAATTCCTAAAGAGAAGTTTCAAGTACATTATAAGTGACAGCAACACCACGGGGTCTTATTTATTATTGATCAATATTAAAGTTATTCCATTTCATTAGAAGAGTGATTTCCACTAGTGATGTCATTGAAATAAACATATATACAGAGGCTGCCCAAAAATGAATGCAGATTTCAAGAAAGAAAAACACTACATTAAAATACTCAATATACACTGATTGTGACCTTGTATATTGTTATCTCATATCTCTTGTAATTGCAGAAGTCAAACATGACTTGAGTATTACAATTTTAATATAGCTTTTCCCTCTCTTAAAATGTGTATACATTTTTTGGCGCCCTCTGTGGTTTATATTTCTTTTCAAGGGATTTACTTTGAGGGATTGTACTTATTTGGCTATGCAAGCTTTGAGATGGTAGCTTTCTTTTGGGGGGGAGGGTAATGTCCTTCAAATCCAGCATACTAACACATCAATCACATTTAGAATGCGTGGGTTTGGGAGCCAATCTAAAAGGCAGTGTTTGCCTATCCCACCACTACCTTTGTATGTTATTACTAACAAAAACTTTAATTTGAAAAGTACTTGAAATTTGGTAACTGGAATATTAGTAATCCAAATAAAAAAACGTGTTAAATCAGAAATTAGTTCCATCTTGCAAATCCTAAGTTATCATACTGACCAAAAAAAAAAAAAAAAGCGTAGCCATATACAGCGAGGGTGGCAGGTTCAAACCTAGCCCAGGCCAGCTAAACAACAATGATAACTGCCACAAAAATAGCCAGGGGTTATGGTGTGCACCTGTAATCCCAGCTACTTGAGGGGCTGAAGCAAAATAATCACTTAAGCTCAAGAGTTTGAAGTTGCTGTGAGCTGTGACACCACAGCACTCTACTGAGGGTGACATAGTGAGACTCTGTCTCAAAAAAAAAAAAAAACCTACTGTAGTCAAATTCTAAAACACATCATTATGAAAATCACTGCTTGTTTATAAAAACAATATTATGCAAATAAGAAATGTGGTCAAGCAAACTTTTAAAAATCAAGTACAACATAATAACAAACATGAATTTCAGGAGATTACCACAGAACAAAGCAGTACCATTTAGTAGTAAGCATGATGAAGACAGATATTCATCCTTCTCCATGGAAATATGGCATAAAATTTGCTTCTAAAAACTCCATAGTTTCAGCCAGGCATGATGGCCCATGCTTGTAATCCTAGCACTCTGGGAGGCTGAGGCAAGTGGATCTCTTGAACTCAGGAATTCAAATCCAGCCTGAGCAAGAGCCAGACCCTATCTCTAAGAAACAACCAGGTGTCGTGGCAGGTGCCTAAAGTCCCAGCTAATCAGGAAGTTGAGGTAACAGAATCACCTGAGCCCAAGAGTTTGAGATTGCTGTGAGCTGTGACTCCATAGCACTCTACTGAGGGAGACAAAGTAAGACTCTGTCATAAAAACAAAACAAACCAAAACAAACAAAAGACCCCATAGTTTCCATCTAATGTAACTGATGGAAGCAAAAATAGGAAGAAAATACCTTTGACTCGTTTCTACACATTGGATCCAGTCATTTATTTCTGGAACTTGATCGGTCTTTTTCCAGGTATATAAGCAAATCTTTCCACACTCCAATCCTACTGCAACCACATATCTGTTTTTAAGGGAGAGAGATGACAATCTTTAAGCAGGAATTTGTGTTATTTCCTTCATCACGCAAAAGAAGTTCAGAGTCCCAACTATCTCTAACTTACAAAAGACACTGTTTCAAGCATCAGCCTAGGACACACTGCACTGCTCTACTGTGTCCCCAGGGAGGCTTTTTGCTATACAGAGTTTGCACACTGGTTAACCACTTTCCCCTGCTGACAAAGCCCATGAGCCATTGTTTCCCTGGCTGGCTGCAGGGACTCTTGGTCCACTGAAGATGCTCGTTATAGAAAAGGCGTTATGCTACAGTTGGTACCCATACAGTAGTTACAGTGCCGGCCAAATACACCAAGGTTGGCAGGTTCGAACCCAGCCCAGGCCTGCTAAAACAACAACAACTACAAAAAAACAAAAACAAAATAGCCGGGCATTGTGTCGGGAGCCTGTAGTCCCAGCTACTTGGGAGGCTAAGGCAAGAGAATCGCTTAAGCCCAAGAGTTTGAGGTTGCTGTGAGCTGTGATGCCATGACACTCTATCCAGGATGACAGCTTGAGACTGTCTCAAAGAAAAAAAAAGAAAGAAGAAAAGTACTACAGTCATTTGGTGACTAAGAACCTTCAAATCACATTCCTAATCTCTATTCTGCTATTCTGAATTGCCAAGTTCTAACAATTTAAAAATTCTTAGGAGAAACACAAGTATTTTTTAAAAATCGGCAACTCAGACAGAAGCTAAGAGAACCCCCAAAAGAAATTGTGAGACGTCTGTGTACTGAGAAACCAGGCAGCTTGTTCAGAGAAACATAAAACGAAGCCCCCCACAGACTAACCGTTGGGAAGAGCTGAACATTGGGCAGACACTGACGGCTGTCACAGCGCCCCCTACGTCCAGGACCGAGGAGCAGGGGCCAATGTTGTGCTCGATGCAGTCATCACTGGCGTCACATTCTCCCCAGACAACAACCTAACACAGATCACACTCTGTAGACCTTTCCCTTTGCAAGGCTTCTAGCAATGCATTAGAACAGCGTTTCTCAACCTGTGGGCAACCCACAGGAACTGTATGAAAGGTTTGTAGCATTAGGAAAGTTGAGAACCACTGCATTAGATTTTCAATGGTACAGAGATAACACAAGATACGTGCTTTAGTATTTTAAAAAATTCAGCATGTACATTTGTCTATGATGTTCCAGGACTTCAGAGCATCAAGCTCCAAAGAAAAAGGGTAGCAGACCCAAGTCTCTGAGGCCTCAGTTACCTAGGTGTGTTGATCCTTCCCAGAGACTGGGGGGGAGGGCCTAGCATGCCTTTTTCACTCATAGATCAATTCTGATCCAGTTACGTACCTTTCCCTGTGTCCTCACCCAGGGCCTCATGCATCTCCCTGAGAGGTTACCCTCAAATTCAGAGGGACTAATTCAGTCTATAGCTCTTCCTCTATTCCATCCATCGCTTGGGGAATCAACTCAGCTATCAGGAGGCCTAACCCTGATGATACCCCTTATAAGAAATGGGGCTTCCCTGGAAGCTCATGCCTCATAAGTATGAGACTGGTCATGAAGAAATGGAGAGGGACGTAAAGCAGAATGTAGGACCAAAGCAAGCCGGAGCAGAAGGCTTTGTCCCAGTAGGCAGCAGCATGTTTTGGAACACATGCTTTGTCTGCTGCAGCCAGACCTTCCCTGAGTGTGGCACTGGACCACCTTTGGGGTTCGACTGTGGAGGACAGAAGCAGTTCTGCTTGCTCAGCATTTAGCAGGGACAGGCAAATAAATGCCAAGAAAGAAATAAATAGGCAAATGAACAGGAGGGCAGGTCTGAGAGATGCCAAAGAGGCTGACCTGAAAGTGCTTTACCTGAGTGACTCCATACCTGTGCTAGCCCTCCCTCTGCTTCAGTTATCTGTACTGTGTCTCTGACTAAAGAAGGCAGGGAGAGGAAAGGAATACTGAACTGTCTGCAGGAATGCAGAAAAAGCAAAGGGCACTTTACAAAGTTCAAAAACAGAGGAAAGACCGGAGGCCAGGTCAACATTTTCTCCAGAACAAGGGTGGAGGTCATGTTCAAGAGCATATTGCTAGCTAACTTGTTCTGACTTTCTTCCAAGTTTGGGGAGATATGTGTACCACTGAATAAAAACAGTCATCCATCATAGGAAAAATGTTAAATTTATGTAAATACAAATCAGAAAACCAGAAATGGTTTTTCCCTGTATCCCCCCAATGCCCCTCTTGCCCTCCTAGTTTCTTAGTCTTGATCCATTTCATTTATTGTTCTTCTTTCACTGAGACCATTTGATGAAGGTCAAGTGTCCTGAAAGCTCTTCTCTCTTCACATTTTCAGTATTTCAGAGACATGTATAAAATTTAACAAGTAATAAAAGCCTTTTTAAATGCATATAAATGAAAAACACAGAAGGGAATAAACAGATTTTTTTCCCTTTAATCCAGACAGAGGCTGGATAAGGGAACTCATTTTTAAAAGTTGTATCCGAAAGGCAGTATTGTATTTTTTTTATTCAAGTATACCTATACAAACATTATTTTACATTTGAAAAAATATTAAGTTGTTTAAAAAATTACCTTTTTGTCCCGACTCCCGGTAAAGAAATACTTGCTGTCAGGACTCCAATCACAAGACCAAATAATTCTACTATGCACAGAAGTAATTTTGTTGGTAAAAGCAAAGAGACTAAAAATTGGATCTGAAAGAAATTTGTACACACCACTCACAAAGCAGAAAAAAACTTGTATTTTTTTACCATTAGAAAGCTATGTTTAAGGGCAACATATATCATATGACTTAGTCATCAATTTAATATGTGTTGACTTTTACAAGAGACTGAAGCCAGGCAACTAACCCCTCAGCAGAAGGCTGTGAGCATATGGCTACTTTTCTAGTAGGGAATAGGTTTTTTTTTTTTTTTTTTTTTTTTTAAGACAGAGTTTTACTATGTTGCCCTCGGTAGAGTGCCATAGTGTCACAGCTCACAGCAACCTCAAACTCTTGGGCTTAAGCAATTCTCTTGCCTCAGCCTCCCAAGTAGCTGGGATTAAAGGCACCTACCACAATGCCCAGCTATTTTTTGGTTGTAGCGGTCACTGTTGTTTGGCAGGCCTGGGCTGGGCTGGGCCCCGCCAGCTCCAGCGTATGTGGCTGGCACCCTAGCTGCAGAGCTGCAGGCTCCAAGCCTCTAGTAGGGAATGCTTTTACATTGACTAGTCCCCTCTAGTGACTAATGACAAACATCTTCCACACACTCAAAGTTCAGTTTATACCTATGAATGAAGCCAAATCAATTTAACCTTACTCAAGAAGTAGCTAGATTTGCATGTCAGGTTACAGGAAAAAGATTGTACTACTTACATAATGTTTTTTAAAAAACTTTAATATTTTCCTCGTAAACTTTAAATGTAAGTTCCCTATTATCCCTTATTTGCACTAAATCAAAAATATATAACTGCTTATGAGGAGATTGGAATGGGAGTGTATCTATTAATCTACAATCTACAAAGACACAACAAATTAATAAATATGTTAATAGCATCCCTTTAGCTTCTTAAAAAGTAAATGTTTCATGTTAGGATATCACTAGTGCTGTAAAGAAAATAGTCTGTTCTAACTCATATTGCTGAGTATGTTTTACAGTCCCTGGTATTCTCTAAAATACAAGATACTAAGAACTGGAAATATTATAAAATCAAATTGTATGCAAGTCTTATCAACAGAAGAAGAAAAAACAGGAATAAACAACACAAATACACTTTTTTTCCTGAGATAAAATTTCACAAAGTTGCCCAGGTGGACTAAAAGAAGTAGGCAATCAGGCAATCCTCCCACCTCAGCCTCCCGAGTAGCTAAGACTATAGGCCTGCATCTCCGTGTTGTGCTTACAAATATACTTTAACACTCTCCAGAATTTACCCACTGAAAGAAACTGGGAGAAATAGGAATAGGCCCCTGCTACAACAACACAAATGTTTTGTTCCTTTCTTTTTTTGTCATTTATGTCAGGCTCAGAGGGGAATGTGGGTCAGTGGGCTGACCCCTTGCCCAGGGGTCATGTTATCCACAGATGCATAACATACTCTTCCCCATGATCAAAGTGACAGGGGAGGGCAGGAAAAGGCTAAGGATAATAGCACCTCCAAGTTTCACATTTTAAAATATTACAATACTTATAAAATAGTTCAGAGAAGAAGCCACTCAACTTCAAATTTTCTTAGTTGTATTTTCGTAAAATCCTAGCTCAGAAAAATCATCTAACTGATTTTATGATAGCATTCTCTAACCATTGACAAAATTTAGCTGCCTACACATAGATTTTTCTTTTTCTTTAACTGAGATATTCAAACATAAACCATCCTGTCTACATAACTGCAAAATGGTCAACCCAAAGACAACCTCCATTTAAATTTTACAAGGTCAAGTCTTCCTCAGTTATCCAAGAACTTCAAAAGGCTTCACACCCATGAGGTTCTACCCTTCACTTTATCTTTCTCTTAACTAAACAACTGCTTAAAGTGGATAAAACAAACAAAACAGCTTCACTAATAACCTTCCCAATCAGGAACTAGTTTACCAAACTCAGGCGAGATTGTATCCTGTCTTTTCCACAATGACCAGGTTCGATCTCTGGAAACAGCTAGTAGGAACTTGTCATTAGGTGAGAAGGCCATCTGGGTGACAGTCAAACTGTGGAAAACTAAATTCTGCACCTGTTTCCAAGATGTAGTGTTCCAAAGAATGATGGCTGCATGCTCCTTCTTAGCTGCCTGTAGGATAGAAATGAAACAATAAAGCTCTTTAAGTAAAAATAAACTGTAAATAAAAGAAATAGTACTTTATTTCTATGAATATATTTTATGTATCTGTTTAAATGCAAAAAAATAAAAATAAAAAAAAATTTGAGCCAATAACATACTACAACCAGGGCTATTCTCTGGGAAGAATCAGAGAAGACTGAGAGTAGAAAAGATAAATCATCAAGGACTGATGATGTTTTCACTTTTTATAAGAAATATATATTTATTTGTATATTAACTGTTAATACACAATAATTAACAGAGACTTTCGCTTCTGGTCAATATGGGATAACAGGTACAAGGTTTACTCTCTTGGATGAAAATAGTAAAAAAGCCAGACAAGCTATGGTCCTCCAATATGCATCTGGCAACAAAGAACATTGACGCCTGAGAAATAAAACAAATGCGGATAGGGGAAAGCATTATTGCACTGTGCATCAACTTCAACAAACAAATATAATCAAAATCTCCAAAAGAATAAGATGAATAAATAATGCGTGAAAGGACAGTACCTGATAAATTTCAAAATTCGATGAAAACAATACACCTATAGGTCCAGGAAATTCAATGAACTCAAGGACAAGAAACATGATGCAATTAATACCAACAATAATCAAACTTTTTAAAACCAGCAATGAATATAAAATTATAGAAGTAGGTGGAGGGAAATAAAAAACCCATTACAGAGGAACAGAGAAAAATTACTAGACCAATGTAAGTCAAAAGAAAATGGAGCAACATCTTTAACATATTAAAGAGAAAACTACTGTTGGCCAGGGGTAGTGGCTCCCACCTGTAATCCTAGCACTCTAGAAGGCTGAGATGGGTGGATTGCTTGAGCTCTTGAGTTAGAGACCAGCCTGAGCAAAAGTGAGACCCCGTCTCTACTAAAAATGGAAAAACTGAGGCAGGAAGATTGAACCTAAGAATTGGAGGTTACTGTGAGCTATGACACCACAGCACTCTACCCAGGCAACAGCTTAAAAAAAAGAGAGAGAGAAAACAACTGTAAACCAAGAATTATTTACCTACCATAAATATCCTTTAAAAATGAAGGAGAAAATAGACTTTTCAGACAGACAAAAGCTAAAAAAATTTATGACTGGCAGAAGTACATTATAAGGAATGTTAAAGAATGTCATTCATATAGCCCAAGAAGAAGGGAAAAGGAGAGATGGAGGGGAGGGGAGGGGGGAGGTTGGGTGGAGGGAGGATTCCGTGGTGAGACCACATCTACAGCGTATCTTACAAGGGTACATGTGAAATTTACTAGGTGTAGACTATAAATGTCTCAACACAATAACTAAGAAAATGCGGTGAAGGCTATGTTAACCAGTTTGATGAAAATATTTCAAATTGTATACAAAACCAGCACATTGTACCCCATGATTGCATTATTGTACACAGCTATGATTTAATTAAAAAAAAAAAGAGAATGTCATTCAGGCAAAAGAAAATGGTATCTGGCTCGGCGCCTATGGCTCAAGTGGCTAAGGTGCCAGCCACATACACCTAAGGTGGCAAGTTCGAATCCAGCCCGGCCCACCAAACAACAATGATGGCTGCAACCAAAAAATAGCCAGGCGTTATGGCGGGCGCCTGTGGTCCCAGCTACTTGGGAGGC
>NW_003852407.1:15738969-15744462 GCF_000181295.1 Otolemur garnettii
AAAAAAAAAAAAAAAAAATGGTATCTGATGGAAAATTTTTCATTATTTAAATCTCATTAAAGATAACTGGCTGCTTAAAACAAAAATTACAACAAAATATTGTAGGATTTCTATAAAGAATAAAATGTACAAAAAATTCCACAAAGCAGGGAGAAATGAAAGCATACTTTCATAAAGTTCTTAAATTGTAACTGAAGTATACAGCTGACTGTTGAACAACATGGGTTCAACTGCACAAGCCCACTTATAAATGGATTTTCTTCCCCTTTTGCTACCTCTAAGACAGCAAGGCCAAACTCTCCATTCCTTAGCCTATGCCTACTCAACGTGAAGATGATGAGGATAAACACCTTATGATGACCCACTTCCACTTTATGTATAATAAATATATTTTCTCTTATAATATTCTTAATAACATTTCCTTTTATTGAGCCTACTTTAAGAATGCAGTATAATACATATAACATACAAAACGTGTGTTAATCAACAGTTTATGCTGTTAGCAAGGCTTCTGGTCCATAGTAGTTTTTTGATAGTTAAGTTTTGGGGAAGTGAAAATTATACATGGATTTTTGACTGCACAAGAGGTCGGGTCCCCTAACGCCCAGACTGTTGAGGGGTCACCAGTACAATATTACTTAAAGGGAGACTGTGATAAATTAAAGATATACACTAAAAAAATTTAAAACAATCAGTAGAATAACACAACAGACTTTTATATACTAACCAACAGAAAAAATTAGGTGGAATCACAAAAGACTGCTTAAATTAATGAAAAAGGGGCCAAGGGCCAGGTTCAGTGGCTCATGCCTGTAATCCTAGCAATCTGGGAGGCTGAGGTGGGTGGATTGGATTGAGCTCAGGAGTTCTAGACCAGCCTGAGCAAGAGGCAGACCCTGTCTGTCTCAAAAAATAGCCAGGCACGTGCCTGTACTCCCAGCTACTTGGGGAGGCTGGGGCAAGAGGATCACTTGAGCCCAGGAGTTTGAGGTTGCTGTGGGCTATGATGCCATGCATTCTACTAGGGCAAAAAAGTGAGATTCTGTCCAATAAAATAAAAATTAAATTAAATTAAAAAATAAAATAAAACAGATAAAAAAGCAAGATCGACCTAACTCAAAAGGAAGCCAGAGTATCTGTTATCATTATAGAAGATTTCAGAAAACAAAATATTACCAGAAATTAAAAAAGCTAATTTCAGAGTAATAGACATGCCAATTAAGGGGACATATCAATCATAAATGTTTATGCACCTAACAACAAGGCTTCAAAGTACATAAAAGTACAAACTTGTTGAACTGCAAGGATAAACAGATAAGTTCACAATAATAGCCAGAGATTTCAAAATGCTACTTTCAATTAAACTGAAGGATAAAGAATTAATACTATCATCAATCAATCCGATGTAATTCATTTTACAGAAAACCCCACTGAACAGAAACAGAATACATATTCATGTGCCCGTGGAAACTTATTAGGATTAAATTTCAAAAGATTCAAGCCATACTATGTTCTCTGACCACAGTGAAATTAAATTAGAAGTCAGTTCCAGAAAAATTTCTGGGAAACATCCAGTTTGTGGAAACCAAGTAATATGGGTGAAAACAGCCCACAGGTGAAAGACAAAAATCAAAAGGGGATTTAGAATGTATTTTTAATTGAATGGAAATAAAAATACAACATATTGCAACTTGTACAATGCCTCAAACATAATACTTAGAGGAAATTTATAGCACTAATTATCTATAGTAAAAAGAAAAATTTGATGTCAATGACCTCAGCTTTAAACTTATTAAATTAGAAACAGAAGAGGATGTGTAACCTAAGGAGAAGAAAGGAAGTAAAAACAGAACAAAAATCAATGGAATAGAAACAAGAAAAACAATACAGGAAAACCAATAAAAAACCAAAACCTGGTTCTCCAAAAATATCAATAAAATTACCAATTTATTGTTCAATCTCCAGAATACACCCTTCACAAAAGGAAAAAAGAAAAAAACAAAACAGGGAAAGTTGGGGGTGGGGGAGAGAGAGAGAGAAGGCACAAATTGCCAACAGCAGGAGTAAGAAAGGTGGCATTACTAGAGATTCTATAAATATTAAAAGAATTATAAGAGAGTATGATTGAAAAATTTTTGCCAATAAATTTAACAACTAAGATGAAGGAACAAATTTTCTGTAAGATACAATCTACCAAAATGAACTTAAATAGTCTTATTTCTATTATATGAAAGAAACTACATGTAGTTAAAAACCTTCCCACACTGGCTCAGTGCCCATAGCTCATAGCTTGGTGGCTAGGGCACAGCCACATACACGGGGGGCTGTTGGGTTCAAACCCGGCCTGGGCCTGCTAAACAACAATGACAACTACATCAAAAACTATCTGGGCATTTTGGGGGGCACCTGTAGTCCCAGCTTCTCGGGAGGCTGAGGCAAGAGAATCACTTAAGCCCAAGAATTTGATGTTGCTCTGAGCGGTGATGCCACAGCACTCTACCGAGGGCAACACAGTGAGACTGTCTAAAAAAAAAAAAACCTTCCCACAAAAAAAACTCCAGAATCAGCTGGCTTCCCTTGGGAACCCTACCAATAATTTGAAAAAGAAATAATACCAATTCTACAAAAATTATTCCAAGAATTTGCCATGGTCAGAAGATACTTTCTGAGGCCAGCATTACTTTGACACCACAACCAGAAAAAGCAATTATCAAGAAAGAAAACTATAGAGCAAAATCCTTCATAACTAGATGTAAAAGTTTTTTAAATTTCAGCAAGTTGAATTTAATATTTTATTAAAAGATAATACACCATGAGCACATGGGGCCTAACTCTAGAACAGAAAGTTTATCACTTGAACAATCATTGACATAATTTACCATATTAATAAGCAAAAAAGGAGAGAGATGAAGAAAAAAACATTTGACAAAAAACCCATTCCTAATTAAAAACTAGGAATTGTAGGAAACTTCTACAATTGAATAAAGAAGAGACACATAATTCTTAATGGACAAAGACTTTCACTCCTAACGTAAGGACCAAGGTAAAGATTTCTGCTGTTACTATTTCTATTCAACATTAAAATATCCATACAGGAAAGGAAGAAATAAAACTTTCTTTATTCACAGGGAACATAAGCATCTATGTGGAAAATCCTAGAGTATCTACAATAAATTTGCTAGAATAAATGAGTTAACCTGTGTACAGTGCCTTTAAGGGTAACTTTTGGGATGCCCTGTAGATTGATTGCATTTATATAAAATTTTAGAAAATACAAACCACTCTATCATGGCAAAAAGCAGACTACTGGTTTCCTAGGGAAGGGGATAGGAAAGAGGAATTACCAAGCAGCATAGGAAACTGGGGGGGGACAGTTGATATATTCATTATCTTGATTATAGTAATGATTTTACAGGCATAAACATGTCAAAACCTATCAAATTGTTCACATTAAACATACAATTAGTAGTATGTTCATAACACCTAAGTAAAGAGAGAGCCAATTTGCTAGGAGAGAGCCAACTTAAAAAGGTTAAAATAATCAATTTGATTGACAGTGTCCTAAGCTAAAAACAAGTCAGCCACTCAGTAGAAGCACAGCCATTCAAACTCCACTCTTTCCCAAGGCCCCTCTAACAGAAGGAAGTGCTCTCAGTACCATCTTCACAGAATGAATAAGCGTGTGGAAGGTGAGGGGAGAGGGAGTGGAAGCACCGTATTATTTATGATGCTTCTTACTGCAAATCAGGGACAAGGACCCACAGCAGAACCAGAGACACAGGAGTCTATCCAGGAGTACAGTGCTTAACACCAATTTTACTTAAACAAGTAAATAAATTTTAGAAAATTTAAGAGGAATGTATTTAAGAGGAATGTATGGGTTTTAGAACCTTCAGACCATCCTCCATAATTCAAAGGATATAGGTAAATACTGAATTATGAGGTCAAGGTCATTCTCCTAGGCAAATATAGAAATGATATGCATTAGGTCAGAGCCAAAAGTGTCCTCAAAAAAAAAAAAAGTCTGATCGGCTTTATCTTCTCATTCCTCTGTGTTTCCAGGACTTCAATTAATTAACATTTATCACATTTTTAGGTATCATTTTAAGATATCTGATTAAATCATTTTTGAGCAAGGACACAAATAAGCTCAAAATGTGCCTCTGAAATAGATATAAAAAGCAAGTGCAAGCTTTTGAAGGGACAGAAGGGTAAGTGAGACTGCAAAGATTCAAAGAAAGCAGGCACCAGTGGCCTTTCATATAGACTTCTGCCTAATCAGTGGTTCTCAACCTGTTCCTTTACTACAGGAACTGTATTAAAGGGCCACAGCATTAGGAAGGTTGAGAACTACTGGCCTAAATCATTACCAAACTTGTAAAAGTCTGATAACCCAAATTACCTATGCCCAAACAGAATCAAGAGTAAAATTCCCAGCCAGGTATGGTGGCTCACACCTGAAATCCCAGCACTTTGGGAGGCTAAGATGGGAGGATCACTTGAGCCCAAGAATTCAAGGTTACGGTGAACTATGATTGTGCCACTTCATTCTATACTGTGCAATAGAGTGAAATCTAGTTTCTAAAATAATAATTTTTAAAAAGTTCAAGTAAAATGTTTTTTAAATAGTAAAATTCCCTACCTTACAAGCCGAGGCAAGCAGTGTCTTTGAATTGTTACAAGCAACACAAAATATTTCATAACCATGTCCATATCTAAAATCAAAAAAGGAGAAAATGTGTGACCTTTGTATTAGTAAATGTACCTGTTCTCATTCTGCACAATTTCAAAAGGTGAAAAGAATTACATCAATCTCTTTAGTTATACAATTCTTTTAAGGAACATTGTATTTTTGTCTAGCAAACATTTTGAGGGAAAAACAGGAAGACTAGAGAAAAATGCCAGCTTCCCAGAAGTAACACAACTCATTTAAACAATTAGATTAACAAGTTTTTACCTCCTACCTTCATGAAGCCAGTACAATAAAAAACTAACCATGGAAAGGGTTTGATGAGAAATCATTAAAGTAAAAAAAATCACTAAAAATAATAAAACTTAAACCTTGGTTCAGTGCCCAGAGCACAGTGGTTACAGTGCCAGCCACATGCACCAAGGCTGACAGGTTTGAGCCCAGCCCAAGACAGCTAAACAACAATGACAACTGCCACAAAAATAATCGGGGGTTGTGGTGGACACCTGTAGTCCCAGCTAATTGGGAGGCTGACTCAAGAGAATCGCTTGACACCAGGAATCTGAGGTTGCTGTGAGCTGTGATAGCTATGGCACTCTACCAAGGATGCCATAGTAAAGCTCTTAACTTAAACTTTTCAATAAAAGAAAAATATGTATTATGTTATATCTCTCTACTTTAAAAATTAAGACCAATAAATAAACCTAATAAATATATTAATAATAGGGCAGCACCTGTGGCTCAAAGGAGCAGGGCGCTGGCCCCATATACTGGAGGTAGTGGGTTCAAACCTGGCCCCGGCC
>NW_003852407.1:15745024-15746811 GCF_000181295.1 Otolemur garnettii
CACGTCAAGATCATCAGTGCAGTCATTATCTTCCTGTCTCCTACACTGTCTCAGTATTAAGGCCACCAGACAGAAAGCAGTAGCACTTCAAAGTGGCGCAATTCAAAGCTGTGTCCCCATGATTCCAAAGCTAAGGGTATTTCCACTACTTCAGTATTTTCCAAATGTGCTCTTGGAACATTAATTCCACACAGATTCCTTCCATTTTCTTTTGATCCAACAGTTCCCAAACTTTTTAAACTGCATAACAGATTATTCGGTTTACTCACATCCTCATCTATCGTTGTGGTGTTCAATGAAACAAACGTGAAAACTGCATCTATTTCAGTGGCCTAAGGGTGTACACAGGGTTCTTATTGTGAAATATGGTATGGAGAAGATAGATACATGTACTGTGATTAAAAAAAAAATTGGTGGCTAGGCTCGGTGGCCTGTGCCTGTAATCCTACCACTTTGAGAGGCTGAGGTGGGTGGACTGCTTGAACTCAGGAGTTGGACACTTACCTGAGCAAGAGCGAGACCTCATCTCTGCTAAAAATAGAAAAATTAGCTGGGCATTGTGATGGGCGCCTGTAGCTGTAGTTACTTGGGAGGCTGAGGCAAGACAAGATTTTTAGCCCAACAATTTGAGGTTGCTGTGAGCTATGACACCATGGCACTCTACCCAGGGTGACAGAGACTCTGTCTCAAATAAATAAATAAATAAATGTAATGAACATTAGGTACACATTATATAAGTGTATAACTCAGTTGTAAGTTCCACAATGCATTTAATAATTTTGGAGACAAAAAGCTTACCTTGAAAGACAGCTTTATTTGATAGTCCCAATGCAGGGACAGTAGCTCCTTCTGGAAGATCACTTTCTTGCTGAAATAAAAAGTAAGATACATAAGTTTTAAACACTAAAAGTTATTATTACTTCAGGCACTACAAAAAAGTCATGCTAATAAATGCTGAGAAACAGTTTGAAGATCTCCCAGTGTGGATGTCTGCCCACACTTCTACTTCCAGAAACAAGAGATACAAAGCTAGGCAAGCCTTCTCCAGCAGATGGGCCCCACCTACAACACCCACCCAATCCATGAAGTCACACGTCCTCTTACCCTAACATCATCACACTGCTCATCACACCCTAACATCTTTCACCATCTGACAGGGATGTAGTGGGCTGAAAATGGAAGGCCCAGAGCTCCACTTTCAAGACACTCCCACAGGCACATCCCTGGTGATTCTCATATAAACACAGATGCTTCCCAGAAAGGCATAGTCATAGTATTTTCATTAAACATACTTAAGTAATTGGGGGGGGGGGTATTTTAAAACTTTGTAAAGAGTGCCATTTAAAGAGACAATAATCTGCTCAGACTCTGCTATTTACATCAGTCAAATTATTACATGTAAAACTATACGCTCGCCATGAAAATTGGTACATGCCCATATGTGAGGGTGTATTTTACAACCTGAACTGTAACATACACTGGCACTAGACACAAGCACGAATAGTTGAGAATGCAAAATCCCATCAAGAATGGCTACCTAAAGCATAAGAAACTATCTGCTTTACCTTAGAAACCAAGGAAAAATAGTATGGAAAAGAACAATAAGAAGCATTCCTACATACCTACTCTAACACTTAGTATAAGAAGAGCAAAACCCAAAAGAGAGCAAGTCTCTCTAGTCTATAGGATTCTTTTATCCAGGACAGAGAACTGGTGTAACTGGGAGTAAGCCTCTCAGGGAATCCGAAAACCCACTTCAGTCCCTAGAATTGAAGCAATCCTGAAAC
>NW_003852407.1:15747633-15749981 GCF_000181295.1 Otolemur garnettii
ATAAATAGCTCAAATCTTTTACAGAAGGAAGTATAAATATAAGCAAAACTATAATAAAAATCTATTCTATTTTTTAAAACCCAAATGAAGTCCTGTTAAACGTGTTTACATTACTCCAATACAGTAACCTCTTCTTTCTATTAGTACTGCAAGATTTAGAAATTCAGTGTCCTATCAAATAATTGCAAGTACATTAGTTCTACCCCTCACCTCTACCTTTGCCCCTATTCCTACAGCTGCATGGTAATCTCCTTGAAGACAGGACTTATCTTTTATATTTTGTTATATCCTAGGTACCTGGCACAGTGACAGCCCATGGTATTCATGCCTCAACTGAACACTGCAATGTGCCTTTACCATGTCCTAAGCTCATTTGTTACACAAAATTTACTTCACTACACCTCACAGTCAAGCCAATAAACAACATGGCCTGAGGCAAAAGTTTTTAAAATTCAAAATCAAATGTCTAGACCAAAGAAAAATGTTTAGAAGAATACTCACATTACAAAGCACATGATTCAGTGATTGTCCTGTAATGGCACAAAAATTTTCTACAAAATTCCGAGGTGCAGAAAAAACTCGAAGAACTTTTTCATCTGCTCCAGATACAAACTGAAAACGATTAATCATAGCCAAACATTTCAGGTCATATCCATGAATCTGAGGCCTTGCAATTTCATGCCAAGTTACCTAGGTATTAAAATAGAATGAAAATGATCATACATTCCAAAACTCAAATTTTCAACAAGCAAAATATCAGATACAAAATTATTTACTACGTCATGGAAATACAATCATGGGGCAGATTTACCCATTCAACCACAGCCAAGCAGTGTCGGTAACAAATCAACAAAAGCCACAGAAAACCACTCCAAATCTTTTGACTTGTTTCTAAATTGAATATAGATCTTGTTCCCAATGTTCTCAACTCTATTCACTTGAATCTATAATGTGTTATTCAAGGAGTCATGTCAGTGATAAACTTCATTAGCTCTCATGGACTGACTCAGTCAGTTGTGTGAATTTCTATCAGAAATTGACACTGTAGATCTTGACTTTCTCTACCACACAGCAGTTCAAAGCTTACCAGTGGTAAAGTTTTATTGCAATTATTTGAACTTTTTTTTCAAGGCCAACACTGAAAACTATTATCTAATACTATGCATGGTTAAAAACGTACTATATGACTTTACAAATTTGCCTATATTCTACACTTGATTATGCTGTCTAATGAACTTAAAATTGTAAGACACAGTAGAACTTTTATACAGATTGAAGTAAATACATTTGGACAACATTTGAATTGTTGTTAAAATTTTAAAGAATAGGTATATGTTTAAGTTTTAAAAGAATACAAACTGCTTTCCAGACTGGCCATGCCATTTTGCATTCCCACTAGCAATGTACCAAAGTTCCAGGCTCTGCATTCTCACCAAAATACTGACTTGTTAATGTCAGTATTTTTTATGTCAGCCACTCCAGAGGATGTGTATTAGTATCAAATCGTGGTTTTAATTTTTCTACTGGCTAACAACATTGCCCCACTTTTCATATGCTCATGGATGTTTTGTTTTGTTTTTGAAAAGTCAATTTATTTCAGGTTAATATAAGGGTATAAATAACCAGGTCAAAATACTTGACTTTATTAGGGAGAGTCCCTCTTGTGGTTGTATCCCCTACGCAAAAGGGATACCCTCACCCCGTGCCCATTCATGGATGTTTTTTAAAGTAAATAAGTAAAGCAGAAAGACATTTTACCTGTAATTGGTCTTTTCTCTTCCATGGAGCAAAAAGTCGAGTTGTCTGATCAGTACCAACAGTGATGATAAATTCTCCTTCTGGATCCCACATTAGGTCTTGGACACCATCGAAGTGTCCTGAAATGACAATCTCTGGAGTCCACTCTCTCTGCAAGGAAAATGTTCATGACACATGTTAAGAGAATCACAGACTCCCACCACTTAAAGTAAAGCACTCATATTTGATAACAGAAAAAAGTGAAGCCCCCTAGCAAGGTCAAAGGTACACAGAATGGGATCATAAAGTTTATTGAACCACTTTCCAATCAAACAGATTAAAACTTAAGTATTCAAATATGTGTTGTGCCCTTTAAGCCAGTAATCTTAGGTAAGTTCCTGCCATTCATTAATTACTGTATGCCCCTTAAAAGCAAGATGCTACTTAACTTTTCTGTGCCTCAGTTAACTCTTCTGAAAAACAGGTGTTATAATATAATAGCACCTACTTCATAGGGTCATTATGAGTATGAAATGAGTTTATATTTGTAAAGTACAAAAAATAACACTGGCACTAAATAATAATGAAAGAGGATTGCAAAAATAAGTCAG
>NW_003852407.1:15750922-15752027 GCF_000181295.1 Otolemur garnettii
GCTTAATTTTGCTGTTAGCTTAAAACTGCTCTATTTTTACTTTTATTTATTTACTTTTTTGTTTTTTATTTATTCACTTTTTTTATTGCTGGGGCTAGAAATGCAGTGGCCTCATCACAGCTCGCTGCAATCTTCAACTCCTTGGCTCAAGCAATCCTCCTGCCTCAGCCTCCCAAGAAGCAGGAGTATACAAATGAGACACCATATCTAGCCCTGCTCTATTTTAAAAAATAAATCACCTTCTATGGCTTCTCGGCCTTTGGCTAAGATCAAGTGTAATATCTGTCCTTATTAGTCTAATATCTGATACGTCCTCTATCCGAGGACAATATATTAAATGGATATTTGGAGCAGGGAGTTAGAATAGGAGCTTGCTCCATCCACTCCACACATTGACCTGGTATTGCAGTACTTCCAGGAATGGTGCACCTTTCTAGAGGGGACTTTAATCCCCTTTCCCCAAGGGGATTAAAATTCAGTGACATGAAAAGCAAAAAAAAATCACCTTCTATACTTGGTAAGTATGAATTATAAATCTGAAGTCAAATTATAACCACAAGTACTCAACTGATGCTTTTTTTTTTTTTTAAACGAAGTCTCTCAAAGACTATCTGAGTTAAGGAAAGAAAATTTATCCTAAAAAATATTTCTTACTTTAAAAGTATAACAGCTGTCAGATATTTGTTCAGTAATTACTAGGATTTACCAATACAATAAGAAAATACCCAATTATGTCTCTTCTTTAAGAAGACAGGGTGGAACATATTCTTCATAGCAAAGTATCTCAAGAATGGAAGAAAAAGTATCCAATGTACTCAGTTCTACTATGAAACCAATTTATAGCTTTTTTATGAAAGCTATAACCCAATTATAGCCCAAGAAGAAGGGGAAAAGGGAAAGAGAGGGAGGGTAAGTGGTGGGACCACATCTACGGTGTATCTTACACCGTACATGTGAAATTTACTAGGTATAGAATATAAATGTCTTAACACAATAACTAAGAAAATGTCGTGAAGGCTATGTTAACCAGTTTGATGAAAATATTTCAAACTGTATATAAAACCAACACATTGTACCCCATGATTGCATTAATGTACACAACTAT
>NW_003852407.1:15752595-15756512 GCF_000181295.1 Otolemur garnettii
AAGTAAAATACTCTTTAGCTAGGTTTCATTGAGGATGCACACTATTTGATTAGAAATGCTTTACTGAAAAGTGCTTTGCTTACTGGATTAACTGCATTCTGTTTCCATAGGTGCAATGCTCCATGGAAAGCATGAGCAACAATCATGGAGCCATCTTCATTGAACTGGCAGTCATAAAATCCCAGCGTATTCCCACCTACTTCACCTACTCGAACCTATACAATAATAAGAAAACAATTCTCAATTAATAGTCCACATTTTTCACAATGGAAGCTACTTACTCCAGAGATTGTTAAATTCCTACTCATTTAACATATACAAAGGGTGAAAATTTGCAGCTCTTTATGAAGGTGCAGTTCATAAAACCCAATTTTATGTTCCTTAAACATCTACATTTTTACCTGTTCTAGCCAGACCCCTGACTCTTCATCTGGAGCCCAAAGAATCATGGTTTTATCCATTGAAGCAGACAATAATCTCATTGGCTGCTGTAGAATACCATCTAAAAAATAAAAACCAATTCCTTTAGGTGATCATGTTGGTAGAATAACAGAAAAAGCCAACATGGGTACTATAAGAATATTCACTGTAGTTCTGTTTATAATAGCAAAAATTTGCAAACACCACAAATGTCCACCATTAGAACAATTAAACAAGTGGTATATTCAGACAATGCAATATTACAGTGCAATAAAAGCAAATAACTAAAGCTACATAAATCAACATGGATACGTTTCCAAAACATGTTAAGCTAAAATGGCAAGTTGTAAAAGGGTACATACTGATACCAAGTTTTAATAGGTCTTAAAAAATATAGTCAGTCACTATGTATATGTGTAGCATAAGTATAAAACTATGCATGAAAATAAGAAGGACTGGATTCAGCACTGTAATTGTCTCTAGGGAAGGATAGAGGGGAAGGTTCAGGAAAGAATACACAGAGGTCCTCAATATCTCTAATATCCAAATTTTCTTTTTTTAAAACTGTAGCAAATATAGCATAATGTAAGTAGAAACAGAATAGTGATTACTTGAGCATTAATTACTGCTATTCTTGCCTTAGAAAAGAGGCGAGAGGGAAGAATGTGAAGCTACACCTTGCTTAGCTCTACATCTAGCTTGAGTCTGCACAGAACCACGGCTCCACAAATGGAGGAAAAGTCAAGAAAAGAAGGACAAAGAGGGTCTTACTTTTTTATAAATAATATAATTCAGTATTACCAACTTTGTATTGCCATGGCTAAAGAATCCTGTGAAGTTGGCTTAAAGTCAATTTTTCTTAAATCCCCTAATAACCAGGTAGTAAACTTTTAAGAGAAAAAGGTAATGGGGATGTAGGAGTTTCAGCATGGTGGCAGAAATCATACTTTTCCCACTCAGCAGTTCAATTTATAACAGAACTAACAGTCTAGCAGGCCAATTATGTATTCTTAAACTTTGCCAATTTGAAAATATCTGAGGCAGGCATGGTGGTGTGTACCTGTAATCCTAGCTACTCAGGAGGGTGAGGTGGGAGGATCACTTGAGCCCAGAAATTAAAATAAGGGATACAGCCTATGTTTTTTTTCCTACCTTTGTAAAATGAAGGTTGCCAATGAACTGCATTTACCCAATTCTCATGACCAGCCAGCACAGTCTCCAGTGTAACAGCAAATGCAATTGTAATACCTGTAACAAAGGTAATGAAGGTATCACTTCCTCAAAGCTCTTCTAAAAAGAGCATTTCATAACCAAGTCATCTATGCTACCCAATTATGTAAAAAAAAAAAAAAATTAGAATAAAACATGATAGTTGAGACTTAATGAAAAGAACATACATACTATATGTCATTAATCGTATCCACTGTCCAAAATTCCATAAGAAAACGATCTAAATACAAATTTTCTCTCTATCTTTCTCTACTGGGTCATAAATAAATACTAAGGAATATGTCTATTTTTGAAGATTTCTGGGACAGCTATTATTACACTGCAAGGAAAAAGCAAAACATGACAGCCTGTTTGTTACCTTAGCTCATTATCAGAATGTAATAAAATGTCATCCTAAAAAAACTTAAGATAAATGCAAAAATAAAGGAAATCAGCATTTTGACCTTTCTAACTGAACAATTAATAAAAATATCCTGAAAATTTTCATATTTGTGTATAGCTACTAATAATATGCTTGTTATATTATTTCTTGGTTCTCCCCATAAAACCATGCTACCAAAATCTTTAACAGGCTTTATAACTAGGAAGAATAATAACAAAGAATAGACTATCTAGGTGCACAATGCCGAAAACTAACTTCATAATTTAGATACACATCCAAAAATATCTCCTTCAAGTACTATTCTAATGCCAGACAGTAAGAAAACAGAATTACATATACTACTCAAATGTAGGGACCTTATCTCTTATGAACACACGCCAGAAAAAGTAAAAATAATTCACACAATTCCTTGATGGCTTCCTATGCTAAAACTGCAAGTTTGGTAACATGTTACAAATTTATTGAAAAGCATTAAACATTTTCACCAATTTAGAAAAATCTTACTAATATGGTTTAAAAGAAAAATGTTTTATTTATTAAAAAAGATTCATCCTTGGGCGGCACCTGTGGCTCAAAGGGGTAGGCCATCAGCCCCATATGCTGGAGGTGGTGGCTTCAAACCCAGCCCTGGCCAAAGAAAAGGCTCATCCTCACTAAAAATAAAAGCAGAAAAATGCAGAAGATCAGTTTCAGAAAAGATCTAAAACTGACACTTTCTGAAGAACTAACCTTCACATAACTCTGTAGTAAAATAGACAAATGAACCAGTTAGAGACATAAGTATTGTTACATCGAATATTTTCATTATCACTCACTTTCATTTTCTATAGTAAAAGTATTTTCCTTAAGTCTTATATTATCATCACCCTGAGTTTCCATAGATGTCGATTTTACATACAGCTTCCATATTCTTATCAGGCAATCTTGTGAACAGCTTGCTAGAAAGAGATCTCCACCTAATTAAAAAATAAATTGTACTACTTTTAAAACATTACATTGTTAAATTTAGGTAGAAGCCTTTTCTCCTCTACAATGTGTACATTTCCATACCCTTCACTCATGTGACCTATGTTCATCATTGACAAATACACATACAATACTAATAAATGTTTGTAACATGAGGTGCAATATAATGTCTATGATCGCTACAAAGAACTTTTTAAAAATGCATGTGGGCACCTTATAAATTTCAATTTGCTTCATTCTCTATCATTCAATACTTAACGGAAGGGACTGGTGTCTTCTTTTCCAATTGGGATCACAGAAAAATGTAACATACAATTAAAACACACAAGGCTGCTTTCTTGGAAGGTATATATACTTATCACCACCATATGTGCTTAGCCACATTTCATACTGACCAATAGCTGCCCATTCCACGCCTCTTATCCAATCCTCATGTCCACAGAGAAGCAGCACTTTCTGAAACTAGTAAGACATTAAAAATCATGGAACCTGATGTAAAAATTAACATTTCATGTACATCAGTGACATCATTTGGCCTTAGCCAGTTCTACCGCATCCCTCTCTTACCACACTGTCTCATTAGAGAAGGAAAAAGAACTCCTTTAGTGATGAAAAATTTCCTAATGTAATATCTAAACCATTCTTTACTGGAGCAACCCTGATTAGATATATGTTGCCTCAAAAACTTTAAGTGTTTACAAGATAAAATATATATATACTATGAATACAGTATAGAAGAAAGTTGAGGGCGGCAGCTGCGGCTCAGTGAGTAGGGCACCGGCCCCACATACCAACGATGGCAGGTTCAAACCTGGCTCCAGCCAAACTGCAACAAAAAACAGCCAGGCATTGTGGCGGGCACCTGTAGTCCCAGCTACTCAGGAGGCTGAGGCAAGAGAATCACCTAAGCCCAAGAGCT
>NW_003852407.1:15757221-15761053 GCF_000181295.1 Otolemur garnettii
TGGATTACTCTGGTTTAGAATATCCCCAAAACTCTATAATCTGGAAATAATCTGTATTAAGATATGTAACTAAGCAGAACATAATTATAGTCTCTTAATAATCATTATTAATTACCTGATCATTTTGTTGAGCAAATAAGTGAATTCTGCAGTCATCATCACCACATGCTAATATTGGTACTGGGGAGAAAAAAACAGGCTTCACTGTGAGTACTCTACTCTATCACATGTTATGATTATCGCCGATGCTGTATTCTAACCCCTATGGAAAGAATCCTAACTTTTATTTCCCACACCACTGAACAAATAATTGAAAGTGCTCAATAAATGTCTACAGGAATAAAATGGATCCTCTAAAATGTTCTATTTAGTGGTTACTTAGCAAATAATGACTGTTAACTGAGAGACCTTCCCTCCATTCTATGTCATTTATGATAGAAGGAGCAGCGAGCTCTCTCCTCCCTTTCCTCTCTTTCCTCTCTCTCCTCTTTTCTCTTCTCTTTTCTCTCCTCCTTGGTGCTGTTCTACAGCATCACTCCCCACCCCGCCCCAGCCAATAAAAACCTTTCGTACAAAAAAAAAAAAAAGAAGGAGGAGGAGCAGCAAAAAATAAGCTCAAGAGCCAGTAAGAAGCATTTTCATGTCAACCAGAAGACCAAGATAAACCTTTTTTAGCTCAAGTGAATACTACTACTCTGAGTCCAGCAACATGGCTACTACACAAAGATTAAAGGGTATGTTTGGTACTTCAAGGACTTCATATTTTGTTTGAGAATTCAATATTAACAACAAAATAAAAGAGCATATAATTGAATATATAGTTAAAAAGCTATGAAAGATGTGACTGTAAAATTAGTTTTGTTTAATAAGAGAAAAACTAACTCGCATCACCAAAGGGTAGCCCTACCAACTTCACAGCAAGATAAAATAGAGACCTTTCCTAAGGAAACACCTTGCTACGAAGTATTGTTTTTCCCAAAGATTTCTGTCACTTTAAATCAGTGGTTCTCAACCTTCCTAATACCACAGTCCTTTACTACAGTTCCTGTGGATCACGACCCACAGGTTGAGAACCGCTGCTTTAAATCAACTAAACAAACAAAAAAATACAACAATTAAAAAAAATCCTAGTGACTTGGCCTCAATGTAGACAGGAAGAAATGAAATTCAATATTATAAAACCAGAATGGTTTCTCCTGGCTTCTCATCTCAGGCAGCCCTTGCCCCAAATGGAAACATAATATGAAACCATAAAGCCGCAGCTCCTAGGGCAGGGGGCAAGAGAGGCTGGGGGCTTTAGGTCCTACCTCTCTCACCTGGCCTGTCTTCTAGGTAACTAAGAGGCAAACAGACGGACTCACACTCATTACTGTCTTGGTGGAAGATAATCAGAGAGGTACAGATGGGTTTTATGGCAAAAGGGAAATTTTTCTGTGTGGAGATTTTAAGTGGTCTCGGCAAACTGTCATTTTGCAGATGTGAAGGGGCTGTCATCTTGAGAGAAATGCTCACACGGTCCACTGTCAGTACTTTCTCAACTTACTCCGGAAGTTCACCTTCTAAAAAATTAGATACTTGCCCCAAATCAGGTCTATATGTATCTATAATAAATTTGATAATTAGTAGTATCAATCTTTTTTTTGAGACAGAGCCTCAAGCTGTCCCCATGGGTAGAGTGCCGTGGCATCACAGCTCACAGCAACCTCCAACTCCTGGGCTCAAGTGAGTCTCCTGCCTCAGCCTCCCAAGTTAGCTGGAACCACAGACGCCCACCACAACTCCCAGCTATTTTTTGGTTGCAGCCATCATTGTTGTTTTGGCGGCCCGGGCTGGATTCAAACCCGCCACCTTAGGTATATGTGGCTGGTGCCTTAGCCACTTGAGCCACAGGCACCGAGCCAGTAGTATCGATCTTGAGCATACATTAAGTTACTTAAATTTTCAACAGCTACCAAAATCCTAATTAACCTCCCTTAACTTTGTTCTATAGTCACATCATTTGAATATTGTAATAGAAGTATATCATCCACATCTTATTTTGTGCAAAATTTAAATAACAAAATAAGACCTGATACATTTCTTTTTGTTCTGAGCCCATGGAGGTATATGAATATACTTCTCTTTTAATATACAATTAACAGGATACTCACCATTGGTATTAGGCAAAAAAGATAAGCAGACAGCCAGAGTGAAGCCATCTCCAAAGTTTAAGGTCTGAAGGCATGTTACTGAGAAATAATAAAAAAACATATGAACAACTGTCTGTGAGCTTATCAGTCTAGAGAGGGTGGGAAGCATCGTCACAGCCTAGAGATCAGCAGGGAGATGAGAAAAGTCACTCCGGAGCCCCAACGATGCAAGGACAAATTTTAACAACGGTACAGAGAACAAAATTATTTATATGAAAAGGCATGGAAGGAATTTACATTGTCAAACAATTGGCCATAGAGGAATTTTTAAAAAGTGCAAAAGAAACAAAAATTGAGATCAGGATTACAGCATTTTTAAAATTGCCTCAAAGTTTAAAAAAGTTACATATATGCTTTTCTAGTTATCATTTGAGGATTACTATTTCATTTCTCTGGATTATAATATCTCCAAACCTACCTTCAGAACTTTTTTTAGACCAGAGTCGAACAGTGGAATCTGAAGCTGCAGAAACAATCAGTGTGTGTAACGCAGCATCTGATGTTCCTCTCTGGTAAACGGCATGTACCGCGTAAACGGGACCTTCATGGCCTTGAAGATGGACTGCCTTTAAAAGCTGAATCAGAAAGAATGACAGACACATTATGGTTAACAAAGAATGATCTGTTTCACCTATATTTAACTGGTGAGGTAAGGTACCAATAAAATGCCTGATCCACTAACAGGTCCTCTAAGCTGAAGAGAGTAACACTTTTCAAGCAGTCTGTCTGACCATACTAGCAACACATAAAATGTGCATACCCTTTGACTCGACTATCTCACATCTAAGAATCTATCTATCTCAGGAAGTAATAGTCCTAGTGTAACAAACATTAAAAGACAAATAAAAAAGATTATTTACCACTGTTTATAACAGTGAAAAACTGCAATCAACCTAAAATTATTAATGGGAAACTGACCAAATAAATTATTATGGACATACAATTACACTTGAACCTCTGTAAGTTGACCACTAAGGAAATAAGCTCACTGTACTGATACATACATGTACTTTACTTTCTTGTACAGATTTTTTTTTTTAATTTGTTTTTGAGACATAGTCTGACTCTGTCACCCCAGGTAGAATGTCATGGCATCATAGCCCATAGCAACCTCAAACTCTTGGACTCAAGAGATCCTCTTACAACCTAAATACACACCAAATAAGGAATGGATTCACAAGCTGTGGTATGTGTACACCATGGTATACTATTCAGCCACTAAAAAACATGGAGACTTTCTATCTTTTGCATTAACAGGGATGGGGGTAGAACACATTCTTCTTAGTAAAGCATCACATGAATGGAGAAGCAAGAATCCAATGTACTCAATTCTAATATGAAGGCAGCAGATGAGCTAATACAAGGTGGGGGTTAGGGAAATGAGCAAGTGGGGAGCAGGAAGGACGGAGAAGGAAAGAGGGTCACAGCGTATGGTACACCTCTTGGGGGCAGGACACAACTATAGGAGGGACTTTATCTAAAAATGCAATTAATATAACCCAATTCTTTGTACCCTCAATGAATCCCAAACAATTAAAAAAAAAAAAAAGATCCTTTTGCCTTAGACTCCCCAGCAGCCGGGACTAAAGGCATCTGCCACAACACTGAGATAGTTTTTCTATTTTTTTTTTTTTTTTTTTTTT
>NW_003852407.1:15761464-15764078 GCF_000181295.1 Otolemur garnettii
TTCTTGTAGAGCTTTTATTAGAGACTATCATACAAAATTATATACAACAAAAAACAGTAAAATCATATATACAGTATCATACAAAATAAATTTACTGTTTTCTCTCAATCATTCTTTCTTTTTTATTTTTATTTTTTTGCTTTTTTGTTGTTGTTGAGACAGAGTCCCACCCTATGCCCTGAGCAGAGTGCGATGTCATCATAGCTCACTGCAACCTCAGACTCGGGCGTCGGCATCCTGCTGCCTCAGCCTCCGGAAGCCACTGGGATTACTGGCACTTGCAGCCGTGGAGCCCAGCTAGGTTTTTCCTTTTTTTTTTTTTTTCTTAGAAGTCAAGGTCTCACTCTCACTCAGGCAAGTCTCAAACTCCTGAGCTCAAGCAGTTCTCCCTCCTCAGCCTCCCACAGTGCTAGGATTATAGGCGTGAGCCACCGCGCCTGGCTAATCATTCATTCAAAAGAGTCAATCTTGGTCAGTTTCTTATGTGTATTCTTATTACAATCACAAGCAGAAAAAGTACTCTCAACGCTGGCTACACCACTCAGCATACCTGGGCATTCTTCCACAGCAAATGACTTCAACTGCATTATTAGATCCCTGACATCCTCTTCTTTTGTAGTCTCTACAATTCTGTGTCAACCTTACTTGCTTTTTCCACTTCACCAGCTGTTTCATGCACTTGGGGATTTAGGTTCTCAAATGCACATGGTTTTACCAATTTACCAGTCACCACGGGCTTTAGTTTCTCTCCAATTGAGCTACCACAAAGCAGAACTGTGAAAACACTCTTTGTAAAGTCTTCTGCTCTTACATTTGTCACCTTTCATGATGAGGTTCATGTTAGGCAGTACCTTGAAAAAGAGTCCACATTTCGCTCGACGCCTGTTCAAGCACTAAGGCGCCAGCCACATATACCTAAGGTGACTTTATACCCTAAGGTGGTGGGTTCGAATCCAGCCCAGGCCCACCAAACAACAATCATGGCTACAACCAAAAAATAGCCAGGCGTTGTGGCGGGCACCTATGGTCCCAGCTACTTGGGAGGCTGAGGCAGGAGACTCGCTTGAGCCCAGGAGTTGGAGGTTGCTGTGAGCTGTAATGCCACTGCACTCTGCCCAGGGGGACAGCTTGAGGCTCTGTCTCAAAAAAAAAAAAAAAAGAGTCCACACTTGTCAATGTTAAAGGTGTCACCATTTTTAAAGCTTTTGGTGAAGTCTGGGAACTTTCTGATGAACTCTTCCACAACTTCTACTGGGAACTTTATTGGATTCACCACGTAAGATTTTTGGGGGGCTATCAAGTTACAGTTTTAATTTCTCAAGTCAACCACTTGATGCTTGGAAATCTGCCACCCCACTTTCTGTATGAATTTTTTAATAACTTCTTGGATCCCCTGCCGTCATTGGTTTGAACCAGCTTAATGAGGCTTCATTCCTTCATGGAAGGAAGTTTTCCTCCTTTTCTCCTATAGGTCTCAGCTTTCCTTACCATATCTCTCCAAGCACCTGTGTTCACATTTTTGGATGTTATTGTGATCTCACTAACACCAAAATGTTCCATTGTCTTTCTTTGGCTGCTGCTATCCAGAAAATGTAGAAGATCATCCTTTTCCTTCAATGTCAGCTTTCTGAATTCTTTCTTTTAGGCAATAATGTCTCAATTAACTGTAAAATTTTTTAGGAATGATAGGATGTATCTACAATTGACCTTGATAAACTATAGAATGTTAAGTTAGGCTTAATCCAACATGTGGTATTTCTTCTATGACACATGATTAACTACAGGATGTTAAGTTAGGCTTAATCCAACATGTAGTATTAATAAAACATGAAGAAAGAACTTATACTAAAGAAAAAATAATACAACGAAGGGGGAAAGCCCACATTTTCTACCTTTGCTATAAAGTGGACTTAACTCTTCAAAGTATAGAGGGTAAATTAATATTATGTGTCACAGTCCAAGTGGTCAAGATACAACTTAGAGAGTGGTCAATATACAGAGCTAAGTCTCCCATGGAGTACATGCAGTACATGCTCCATCTATTAAAATTAGGTCAACATGGCTCGGTGCTGGTAGCTCACTGGTCAGGGAGCCAGGCACAAACACAGGGGCTGGGGGGTTCAAAGCCAGCTGGGGCCTGCTAAACAAAAAAAGACAGCCATGTGTTGTGGTGGGCACTTGTAGTCCCAGTTACTAGGGATGCTGAGGCAAGAGAAACACTTGAGCCCAAGAGCTGAAGGTTGCTGTGAGCTGTGACACCACGGTACTCTACCAAGGGCAATATACTAAAATTCTGTCTCAAAAAAAAAATTAGGTCATCTTAAGGAGGTGGTCAATGTAGGGAGGAGTTAGACATGGAGGGTCTACTATATATACACTATAGCCAATGAAAAGGATATTGTAGATTATAGGTGAAACGCCTATATGCCTCTGGCCAAAAAAGCCACGAGCAGTGAAAAGACTTTGTGCAGGCATACTTAAGAAACTGAGGCAAAATCCCATGTAGCCAGGTTAGTTGCGGGCCTAACATGAACAAGGTTTTGGCTGGAATAGCATTTCCAGACTGCGTTAAGGAATTAAGTTTGACTTTATAAGGCCTATGAGAAAAGCCCTT
>NW_003852407.1:15765690-15771638 GCF_000181295.1 Otolemur garnettii
AAAAAAAAAAAGAAGCTTGTAATGTCAGTCTGTCTCAATTTTAGTGAAGTTACCCCTCATCTTTAGTAAAGACAGTATATGCCAGCTTTTTTCACTGTGAATTTTCCTTCTTTCTTTCTTTTTTTTTTTAAAATAATATCTGAGTTTACTTTGGAATTGAGTAAATATTCTCTTTCCCATCAAACTTTTACCAAGTACTTTCAGCATGCACCCATATTTGCCAAAATCAAGTATGGATGCAAAATTTAAAAATAGGCAAAAGCAGAAAATCCTATTTGCTTATCACATCTATCAGCATGCCATCAGGATTATTCCCTCTGACATCTGTTCTTATTATGTTTTGACTCTATTTTTTAGAATTGAAAATGTTGAGATTCCACCACTTCATTTTTATGAGACAGAGTCTCACTTTGTCGTCCTCGGTAGAGTGCCGTGGCGTCACAGCTCACAGCAGCCTCAAACTCTTTGGCTTCAGTGATTCTCTTGCCTCAGCCTCCCCACATAGCTGGGACTACAGGCCCCCGCCACAAACACCAAGCTGTTTTTTTGTTGTTGCAGTTGATGTTTAGCTGGCCTGAGCTGGGTTTGAACCCTCCACCCACAGTGCATGTGGTCGGCGCTGTAATCACTGTGCTACAGGGCACTACCCTCCACCACTTCTTTTGAAAAACATCTTCTATAAATTGTCTCCTGAAATAGGGTGTTTCTTAAAGGTCTACTCAGTTGTCTTCCCTTAATCAGAACTCTGCCACTCAAGGTGGTGGTGAATACTTACACATAAGGATCCACACAGTAACTTCCTTTGAAAAAAACGTTGAAGTTGGACATTGTAGGGGCACCTGTAGTTTCAGCCACCTGAGAGGCTGAGGCCAAGGGACAGCTTGACCTAGAAACTCAAGGCTTAGTAATGCACAATGACTGTGCCTGTGAATAGCCACTGTACTCCAGCCTTGGCAACACAGCAAGACCCTGCCCCTCAAAATTTTTTAAACCTCAGATACAGTATAATCTCTCTTCTGTGTAATTATGCATATACAACCAGACCTATGGATTGACTTTTATTAGAAACTTGGACTCTGCTCAGATTTTATGCTTTTTTTCTTCATTATCCCCTAAAAACTTAACCCATTGAAATTACTCACTCCTTTCACTTTTTTTTTTCTTTTTGCAGTTTTATTTTTTATTTTTATTTTATTTTTGGCCAGTGCTGGGTTTGAACCCACCACCTCCAGCATATGGGGCCGGCGCCCTACCCCTTTGAGCCACAGGCACCGCCCTCCTTTCACATTTTTAAACAGAGTTATTAATGGAATCAGAGAATTTGAAAAAACACAAAACAGAAGAAATCTCTCAAATTCACCAGCTTTTTAAGAAACAATGTTCACTGTTCAAAGACTCACATTATACCAGCTTTGAATTATTTCCTTTTATCAGTAGCAAGGTGCACTGAGCACCTGTGTACACAGAAATAGATACGGGAAGGAACAGTTAAGCCCTTAAGTAAGTTATAATATGTGGCCCCTTCACCTAAATCCGCTCAGTTCCTTCCTCCTCTTTTATACCTTTCATCCTCCTTTTCTTACCTAAGTGTGCTGACTGCCATTAAATGTTTGCTTAGCCTGCAATCCTCTCCACTGACAGGGGAAGCTTGGGTTAGCACTGAAGAAAAGTCTTGCAAGTCTTATCTCAAAGCTCAAGTCTCAAAAATGAGTGCTCAAATACTCTGTCTAGATTCTTCTGTCAAGATCAGTCCTAACAGGAGCCAGGTTTCCAATGGCTCCTGATGCTCTGATGCTCTTGTTCAAGTGTAGGTGGCTCTAAAACCCACCTCTACATCTGCACTCTCTTTCTCAGGACAAGTATGGGTATCCGGCCAACAGATCGAATGACAAGTCTACAGCTAAAATCCCTATCATCTCTCCTATTTGGCTATTTTTCTGTCAGAAGCACCTTTCTTAGGGCTCTAAGACAGAATCCCATCATTTCTTATTACTACCCACTACTTGTTTGATCCCCTACTCACCAGCTCTCCACTCCTTTGACAACCACCTACTCAACGCCAAAATCACCTTCTTTCAAAACTACACCTCATAGGGCCAGGTGCAGTGGCTCACGCCTGTAATCCTGGCACTTGGGAGGCCAACGTGGGTGGATTGCCTGAGCTCATCGACTTGAGACCAGCCTAAGCCAGAGTGAGATCCTGTCTCTAAAAAAACAGCCAGGCATTCTGGCACGTGTGTGTAGTCTCAGCTACTTAGGAGACTGAGGTAAGAGAATCGCTTGAGCCCAAGAGTTTGAGGTTGCTGTGAGCTATGATGCCACAGTACTCTACCAAGGGCGGGGGAAAGGTTCAGACATGTCATAAATTTGGCAAGACTAGAACTTTCTTCTACCTGGAATCCTCACCCCTTTAATTTCTCCATGGCAATCAACCTATACTTTAAGACCCAATTCAAAGGCTACATCTTAAATATGTCTTAAGCAGGATTGTCCAACCTTTTTTTTCCCTCTGTCACACATTGGAAGAATAAGAATTGTCATGAGCCATATATTATCTACACAAATACTAATGAAAATTGATTAGCAACAAAAAAGGGACACACAATTTTTTGTGATAACAGACACCACAAATAAACAAAGAAAGTCCACACAAAATCAGCATGAGACCCACGAGGCGAGCTGCAAATCGTACATCCCTGTCTAAACTCTCCTAGTACCATAGCTGTGGTGCAAGTTAAAGCACCTACTCACAGAGCTGCCATTATATTTTTAGTTACTCAAATACATTTTGCCTTCAAAACTACGTATTTCCTTCATGAACAGAAGAACTTTATCTTATCTGTATCTTCTGCATGGCAGATATTCAGATAGTTAATGCACTAATCTTTTACTTTTAATCTTTGCTTATAACTAGAAGCAACATACTTATCAACAGAGATCCACCCACATCATGCATTGCATATAACATCTCTCAAAATTATGTAAATCTATACTCATGTGGCAAAAGCTGCCCTATTAACACAATATTATTAATTTTTACTATCACTGAAAACAGATCAGCCCATGTGACAAAAGTGCGAAAATTACTCCAAAATGATAGGGAATTCACTGGTTGGCAAGAAACAAATAAGTGAGCAGAGGAAAGGGTACAGGGTCTGTGAAGTACAGAAGACACAACATCTGGGTTGCTCATAAGCAAGAATTAGGAATTTCATAAACAGAGAACATAGTCAGCTCGGCGCCTGTGGCTCAAGTGGCTAAGGAGCCAGCCATGTACACCCAAGGTGGCAGGTTCAAATCCAGCCTGGGCCCGCCAAACAACAATAACAGCTGCAACCAAAAAATAGCCGGGTGTTGTGGCGGGCGCCTGTGGTCCCAGCTACTTGGGAGGCTGAGGCAGGAGACTCGCTTGAGCCCAGGAGTTGGAGTTTGCTGTGAGCTATGATGCCACAGCACTCTACTCAGGGGGATAGCTTGAGGCTCTGTCTCAGAAAAAAGGGAGAACAAGTCAAAGTGAGAAAAAAAAATGAATGTAAAAGTAGAGGGCTACGTTCAGTGGCTCATGCCTGTAATCCCAGCAACTCAGGATTACTGAGGACACAGCAAGATTATTGAGCCCTGGAGTTTGATGTTGCGGTGAGCTATGATGATGCCACTATACTTTAGACTGGGGAACAGAATGAAATCTAGTTTCTTCATCCATAAATAGAAAATAAAAGTAGATATCACAGTAATTTCTTATAATCATAAACATGTCTACTCACCTGATTATTCTCTATTTCCCAGTGAATCACTTGATTATCAGATCCTCCAGAAACTAATTCAGTAGAAGGAGCTGAAAGAAGTTATATCTCCTTAAGTATTTTGTTCATTTCATTTTCTCAGCTATTTTTAAAAATTTCAAAGCTATAGGGTAAGGTGACCAGATTTTAACATTGGTAAAGCAGGACACCACTGATGGGGGTGTGGGGGAGTGGGGTTCTTAATTAAAAATTTGGTCTACATGGAGCAACAAAAATTTTCATACAACGCAAAAATAGTATTGTAATATGTATTTTTTTAATTTCAACATAAGTACAATTTACAAATATAATACATTAAAGAAAAATTAAGTATAGGGCGATGCCTGTGGCTCAAAGGAGTAGGGCAACCTTGCCCAGGAGGGAGTAGGAAGTTTACCTTAGCCTTTTCATTTCCAGATGAAGTTACATTAACCTCTTCATTCCCAAATGGAGTTACATTAACCTTTTCAGCAGCTGAAAACCCTATATTCCCTTCCCATTGTCCTGCTGTTCCCTAGCTTGTTGTGCGTTCTTTCCAAAAATCAGGACTTTTTAAAAATGCCGTGGGACAAATTTTTAAAAATCGGGACTGTCCCACCAAAAGTGGGAAGTCTGGTCACCTTACTATAGGGCCAGGCCTGCTATCTTAGGCCTGTAATACTAGCACTTAGGCAGGCCATGGTGGGAGGACTGTCCTTGAAGACAGGAGTTCAAGACCAGCTTGGGCAACATAACAAGACCCTATCTCTACAAAAAATAAAAAAAGTTAGATGGGTACACGTCACAGCTACTTGGGAGGCCAAGATGGGAGGATGCCTTGAGCCCAGGAGTTCCAGGCTGCAATGAGCTTTGACTGCACCTCTGCACTCTAGCCTGGGCAACTGTAGAGAGTGGGCTGTGAGATGGCAGAGCCCTCACAGCCTGGGGAACATTCAGAGAATGAACCCCCAGCTTCTCCTCTGTTCCCCAAACAGCCATTTTCCTTTCTTTATGCTCCCTCTGCTAGAAGTCACGTAGCCCTTTGTTAACTATGCAGAGATCCTTGAGATCTCTCCCTTCTTTCTCCTTGTCACGTGCTAATGAAGTTGAACAGATACCATTAACAAGATGATTTGTCTTTGTTAAAGTCATTTACATTTTCCTATTGTACTGTAAGACCAAAACTATGTCTTTTGTTTATGCTATTTCCCCATTTTGTCTATGCTACTTCCCCCTGGACAACCCTGTACAGATACTATAAAATAAAGCTAACTTTGTGCTTTGGGGCTAGCAGTAGCCATAGGCTCAATCAGTCCTCCTGGTCCCATCCTTTGTTTCTATGTCTTTTCTTGTGCTGTATTTTCCTCATTCCCCACCAATTCCACTCTGGTTCGCTTCCCTTTGCTGTGCTGGTTCACGACAGGCAACAGAATGAGATCCTCTCTCTAAAATAAAATAAATAAAATAGGCTCGGCACCTATAGCTCAGTGGCTGGGATGCCAGCCACATACACCAGAGCTAGCAGGTTCAAATCCAGCAGCCTGCACCTGCCAAACAACAAAAAATACAACTAAAAAATAGCCAGGCATTGTGGTGGGCACCTGTAGTCCCAGCTACTTCGGAGGCTGAGGCAAGAAAATCCCTTAAACCCAAGAGTTGGAGGTTGCTGTGAGCTGCGAGGCCACAGCACTCTACCAAGGGTGACATAGTGAGACTCTATCTATAAATTAAAATAAAATAAAAATAAACTAATTAAAAAATAAAAATTATGAAGCTATAGAAAAGATGTAAGAACAACATCTCTCTACCTTTTACCTAGATTTATAAATGGTAACATTTTGCCATATTTGTTTAGTATCTTGCTCTATATGTAAGCATACACAACTTTTTTGGTCAAATTATTTAAAAATACATTATAGACATGTGTAATCTTTGATCCTCAAAGACCATATACCTAATAGGAAACAGGACTTTCTCCTACATTATCACAATACAATTAACACATTCAAGAATTTTACATTATCCTGGACATGGTGGCTCAAGCCTATAATCCCTACACTTTAGGAGTCAGAACCTGAGGAGTATTTGAGGCCACTTCAAGACCAGCCTGGACAACATAGTGTGATCCTGTCTCTACAAATAAAGAAAGAAAGAATTTTAACATTGGCTTGGCCCCTGTGGCTCAAG
>NW_003852407.1:15771834-15776002 GCF_000181295.1 Otolemur garnettii
CACAGCACTCTACCCAGGGGGACAGCTTGAGGCTCTGTCTCAAAAAAAACCAAATAATAATAATTTTAACATTGACAGACTGTTATATAATATATAGTCCATATTAAAATTCCCCAAACTGTCCTAGGAATTATCTTTTACAATTTTTTGTTTATCTGGGATTCAGAATCTAAGGATCACACGTTGTACATTTAGTTGTCACACTATTTTAGTTTCCTTCAATCCAGAATCGTTTCTTAGCCCCCCGTTTTTGAAGACAATGACAGTCCAGGCTAGCTGTGTTTTACAGAATATCCCTCAATCCGGATTTGTCTGGTTATTTCCTCATGATTATGTTCAAGATAACATAGCAGGTATAACATTATATAAAACATTATAGTCAGCTATTGCTATCAAATATAACTTATGTTTGAGATGAGACACATACTTCAAAATATGTGTCTTTTAAACATTTACAACTTCTTGGTGATATCAGAAAGTAAGGAGTTAGTACCAAAAATGGTAAAAATAACTTAACATAATTTGGATTTGGTTTGGACTCCATTTATTTGCTTCTTCCAGCCTATATGCTAGGGATATTTAGAGGAAGCAGCTAGGAAACAGTCTAAAGAGCATTACTTTGTACTCAGCAATTTCAGGTTTATGTCCTAACCCTGCTGCCAGCCAACTGTGATCCTGGGCTTCCAATTTCTTCATGTGTCAGAAATTAAATCACTTACCTATATGTCTTAAAAAATAATAACAGTAAGGTTCATGAAAGTAATGTGTTAAAAATCATCAGACATCTTAAAAATATGAAATGGTATTATTAACATGTTATATATCATGGATAAGGGGTTAGAAAAGTCACCTGAGTTACCTGGCAATAGGGTCCTATTCTGAGAAGAAATAATCATAGTAGTTATAGATTACAATAAAACATAGCAATTCACTTTATGTAACCTCACTTTTAAAGGGAAGATCAAATACAAAAGCCCAAATTAATATTTTATAACAAATCCCAATACTAACAGTCAAGTAGCCTTTGATATTTTGTGGTGGCAATTAATATAATTACAATTATGTTTTGTTATCCACACTACCAGCCACCCTTTGTACCACTTAATGGTTTTTATTGATCTAATATGTAACAAATTCTACACTACCAACGGAGATTAGTAGCTTATAAAACTTTTTTTTAATCACACATAAAATCATGGCAAAATCTCACTAATTCAGGAAATTCTATACTTATGTCTGGCACAGGATGTTCTCAGTAAATCTATGTGGAATGAAAAGTAAAATTAATTCAGAATCCATAACAACACTGCAGTAGGTACCTGAGGAAGTATTTAAGATACTTGAGGAAACACAGGATTTGAGGAGCACTACCTAAACGTAATTCATATGTCGATTAAAATTCCGAACTCCTGGCTTCAAGGGATTATCCTGCCTCAGCCTCCAGAGTAGCTGAGACTACAAGCACATATCACCAGGCCTGGCTAACTTGGAGGGGCGGGCTAGAGTCAGGTTCTTGATTCTTCACCAGGCTGGTCTCAAACTTTTGACCTAAAGTGACTCTCCTGGTTCAATCTCTAAAGTGCTATGATTACTGGTATGAGCCACAGTGAATGGCTAGTCCATGTACTTTCAAATTTTTTTTATCTCAAGACTCCTTTACATCTTAAAATTCTTGAAGACCTCAAAGAGCTTTTGATTATATGGTTGATAAGTACTGGTACCCACAGTGATCACATTAGAAATCAAAACTGAAAAATTTTAATAATTAGTAATTTACTTAAATAATGAGTCCCACGATATGTTAGCACAAATAACATTTTAATGGGGGGGGAACCCTATAGATTTCAAAACAAAAAATTAATGAGAGGAACTATTTTACATTTTTACAAATCTCTTTAATGTTTGATTTTATAATATAGCTGGATTTTCATAACCAGCATGCTTCTTTGTATGTAATCTGTTGCAATATCATAGATCATGTGGCTGCTGAAAAACATACTTAAGACAGAATGAGAATGAGAACTGTGAACAAGCAAAAAAAAAACAGAAGCTGACTCTTCTGAATCACATCCTCAGCCCAGGCCCTGCTTACAGGTTTTCCACAAAGGCTATGGGCAATTTGGGGGAAAGGCTATGGGCAATTTGAGGGTGTCTTGCCAAACAGCTGCCTCTACTCTCACCCTAAGCATTGCTATGTTATCTATGCTTAAAATGCTATAAAGTAAAAATAAAAGTCAGGTATTTTTCACTACGCATACCATCTTTCTTCTCTTTTCCAACTGTATAACATCAGAAAAGGCTAATACTAAATTAAGACAAGTGATGAGAAAAACATGGCTAACCATTCTACATCAGAAAACAACTGAGTTCAGCTTTAATAATCAGATTAAATCATACTTACAGCCATCCTGTTTGCAAATCCACTGTACGCAATTGACTCGGGCAGTGTGACCATTCAGGTTGGTAACAACGACCCTTTTCTTTAGAGAAGAAAATATCAGTAAATTAAAAATGATCCCATAGAGGAATTAATAAGTCAGTAAAAATCAGACTTCAGTGTTTTGACATTAAAAAAAGATCAAGATTACAGCCTTGAACAGATTTGCCTTCTTTAATTCTATCAACTCAGAAACTTTTAACCATGGCTTAAGCCATCAATTCACTCTAAATCAGTCCCACCTTTTTTGACTCTCATACTCTCAGTAGCCTGTCCTCTCATCACACCGAGCCCTCTGGTCTTTATCTGCCTAGTTCCGCTCACCCTCCCCCCAGTGTGCAAGTCCTTCTCACCTGGGCAGTTGTCTTGACACACTAGGCTAGAAGAACCTCTTTCCTCTGCTCCCACAGGTCTTGGGGCCTACTTCTACTATGCTGGGACCAATCTAAAGATTTCACTGATGAAAACCCTATTTGATAGAATTCATAATTAGTGGATACAAATTCATGGCTCACCACATATGCCATGGCTCATCAGGTGATGAGGCCTTCAGCCCCACTTGTACAGTATTACAAGGCTGCAACTACTAAGATCTTCACCCATAAGATCCCTGAAGGACCTATCACTGGGTTCCCTGTAGATCCTCAGCTACTGCTTTCACTAACATCACTCCACACTTAAGCTTCCATACTTTACTCACTGCTCAAGATTTTAATTCTGTGACTACTGTGCCTTCCTCTTTTCAGCCCTTTTCTCTACTTGTTGCCAACAGCACTGGCGTCATTAACTGATGGTGAGGGAAAAAAACACAGCAAATGTGCATAAACAAATATATTTCACACATGGATTGAAAGTGGGAAACATCTTACCGTATTCCATTGTCTAATTAGACTGAGAACAGGAGTTATCACTCATTATCTTTGCATCATCATCACCCAGCCTTAGGCTAGCCCACAGAGGATCCTCAAAGTTTTGCTGAATAGCCAGCTATGGTGGCACAGGTCTATAACCCTAGCACCCTGAGAGGCCAAGGAGGGTGGTTTGCTTGAGCTCAGGAGCTCCAGAGCAACCTGAGCAAGATGGAGACCCTGTCTCTACTGAAAATAGAAAAAACTAGCGGTCGTGGTATTGGCTTATTGGAGGACATCTGTAGTCCTAGCTATGTGAGAGGCTGAGACAGAAGAATTGCTTGAACCCAGGAGTTTGAGGTTGCTATGCACTATGACACAACAAAAAATTGCTGAATGAGCATCATTCCCAAAACTTTACTCTAGCATTTCACATGCTCTTACTCATATATATATAAGTAAATGTGTATATATATATATATATATATACATACATATATACATTTTTTTTTTTTTTGGCCAGGGCTGGGTTTGAACCCACCACCTCTGGCATATGGGGCTGACGCCCCACCCTTGTGAGCCACAGGCACCCTCTTACTTCTATATTTAATTAAATGCCCAACCAGCAAATATTTAACAAAGTACTTTCTAGGCTCAATGCTTGTTTGTTGATAGGTTATCATTAAGCATATGATGGAAAGTAGGGGCCATTAAACTGCCACAAAAGATGGTCTTTTACAGCTCAGTCCCTGCCTACTGGTCACTGTAAAGGTTACCCCTGGTTTTACTGCTTTCTCCTGCCATTTAAGAATGTACGGCAATTATAAAGAAACAAAAACAGAGAAGAGGCAAGCAAGTTCAAGATAGGAAAAAGTGAATAAAA
>NW_003852407.1:15776580-15787048 GCF_000181295.1 Otolemur garnettii
AAAAAAAAAAAAAAAATTCAATCCGCAAAAGGTGTGAGTATAATGAAATTTTTAATTAAATTGATAAAACAGTACAACAAACACATATAGCCATCTCGGTATGCATTTTAATTTTCAGCATTTTACTTTTTATAATGAATCTCCTTTTGAGATGAAACACAAACTGTGTCGTCCAAAATTAGCTTGTGGGAATGGGATCACAGTGAACTCTGGAAAGAACGCCAAAACTGCTCACTTGAGTAGGGACAGGGTCAAGAAAATAATTAACTGGGTGAAATGCAGCGAAACTCTGCCTTATCACCAGTGCTTAGGATCCCCTTTCCCTACGACCTCTGCCCCAAATTGGCACTTTTTAAAAAATGTCCATTCTCGATGCTAAAATATAGGTAACGTCTCTTTGAAATTCAACAGAAGGAAATTTCATTAACCAACACGAGTGAAACACGAAAATGAGACAGCATCTATGGGACGATGGCTTTATATCTAAATTTCAATTCTTTTAAAACCCAGAGTGATTCCTTAAAAGTACTACAGTTACCAAGGAAAGCTTCAGATAAGATTCTCATCATACGCCCCATAGCGTGGGGATAATAGCACGACTGACAGGGAGGACAAGGGCCGCGAAGACCTAGGAGGAATCCGCGTGCCAGTCGGCGTGGGGCGAGTCCGGCGCGCCCAAGTCCTTGCCCCAACCCAGAAACGCCTCCTAGGTCGGGGGCGGCAACTGCGCCCGCAGCGCGCCCCGTCGGTTCCGCCCCGTAAGCACCGGGGGTCTGGCACCTGGTACTGCTCTTACCAGAGGGTCATAGAGCACCACAGAGCAGGACGTGCCAAAGGCCAGAAGTCCTCCTGGCCCGGAGCTCCAGCTCAGGACACCTCGCACCCGGTTTGGGCAGCAAAACACGTGAGAAGTCTCGAGCACGGGTGCCACCATGTTGCTGGCGAGTCGGCAGTCCAGAGCGAGACGCGCACTTCCGCCCTCGCAGAGGAACCACTAGTGTGGCCGCTTCTCCTGCGGGCGACATCCGGCCCGCGTTTCGGAGGCGGCCGAGGGCGGGACTCGGGCGGCCCCGCCCCGGCTGGTGCAGTTCCCTATTAAACACCCTAATCTCCACGCGGTGTCGAACAAGGCCTCTGTCCCACGAGCGAAGCCTGGCCCTCGGAGGTCGGGACTCCCGAGAAGGACCGGGCTCGCGTGCAGGGAGGCATTGGGAACCTCCCGCTGCCCCTTACGGCCTGGCCCCCAGCAGCGGACGGGGGCTGGCCTGGGGGCCCTTGGCGAGCCAGTCTGAGGCCTCAAGGAAGCGCAGGGACGCGGAGGGAATCAAGGAAAGGACCCCCCGCCCCCCAAAACTGCTCACAGTCTACTTAGATCTCGTCACTGCCTCCCGCCCCTGCCTCCCGCCCCTGCGCGCCCCGCGGCGTCGGCGAACACGCGGAAAGCGGATCGGTCTGAGAGACCGGGTTCCGGAGTCGCACTGCGCATGCCCCGCAGTCATGGCAGAGGGAGGCGGTGGTTCCCGGCCGCGCGCTGCGCGTGGCAGTGATTAGTGATTGTCCTCCGGCTGCTGAGAAGCGAGGGGCGCGGCTGCCGGGTGACTGCGCGGCGGTACCCCCGGAGCGCGGGGCAGCCAGGTCCATGAGACCGCTGCTTCTTCGCGCCCTGTAGGAGAGACCGTCGCGGGCAGGTTCCGAGTCCTCCGGACCGTCCGCAGAACCGAACCTGAGCGCGGGGCCGGGCTGCGGGACGGCGAGACGGCGGAGAGGTGAGTCCTGCGGGGCCAGGAGAGGGGCGATGAGGCGGGCAGGACGAACTGCGGAGACCTCGGGGGTCCTGAGCACGGGACAGGGGACTGCAGAGGGGGCCGGGAGTAGTCCCCCGCAGATGCCCTGTCGCCCCAAAGAGCCAGACTTCCCACTTGGGGTGCCCAGATAAGCGTCGGGGTCCAGCAGAGGACTTTTTGAGGAGACGGTTTGTACTTTTTATCCCATATTCCAAAAAGGCACTGTTTAGAAAGCCCTGAGAGGCAAAGCTTTGTGACCTCCTTTTCGTTTTCTCCACTCGTCTTTTTTCCAAGGCCTTTTCATTCTGCTTTCTTTTTTCCTCCAACACACGCCAGCTTGCAGGGAAGGAGATCGGCGGACGGGCCGTGACCGCCCTCAGCATCCTCCCTGGAGAAAGGCTTGGAGCGGCCCCCTGTGCTTGTCCCCACCCACCCCGCTCCTCGTCGATCTCCTGGGAATGATTTCCAAAGGATTCTCTTTTGCCTATCGAAAGAATTTTCATAACTTCAGGTTCTGAATGATTGAGGACCCTCGTCCTGCTTTAGCTAGCTATGCACTGTGCCTCCATTGTCCGCTGCTCCCAGTCTGATAAACCGCACTCGTGCAAACACATGGAGTTTCGGGAGCATTTCCACATACGTTCCTTCATGCGTTTTCTTCCTTCACGGCCTTACTGGCTTTGCAGATGAAGTGAAGAACAGCAGACAGTTGTAGAGCTTGGTTGTCCCATTAATGCTGTTACTTGGTCGGAAACCTGACCTCTGCGTCTTTTGTCGGAGACCTGTGTTTGGCTACCATCCACCATTGGTGCTGGACACCTGCTGCATCCTGAGCTATCTGCTTATCTGACTGTACCTTCCTCTGCTTAACTGAATTCTGCTTTTCAAGCCCCAACTTGATTCCTAACTCCTTTTTGGAACATAGGCCTTTGGCTCCGAGCTCTATTATGGGGATGAGTAACTGTGATTAAAATTTTCACTTGTTTATAGCCGGACATTGTGGCGGGTACCTGTAGTCCCAGCTACTCGGGAGACTGAGGCAAGAGAATCATCTAAGCCCAGGAGTTGGAGGTTGCTGTGACCTGTGACGCCATGGCACTCTACTGAGGGGGATAAAGTTAGACTCTGTCTCTAAAAAAAAAAAAAATTTTTTTTTTTCCACTGGTTTGCAGCAATGTAAAAAACAACATGAGTTTTTCTTGGACCTCATTTTACTTTAAAGAACTATTATCATTAAGCAGCCATTGAAAAGTTAGGTAAATCAGTGTATACAGACATGGCAACTTGTCTGATTCATTCTCAAGCGGGAGAAAAGATCCCATTTAGTACACATGTATTTGAGTATGCATAGAAAATATCCTGACAGACACACAAGAAACTGGTAGAAGTAAACACCTTTGAGGTAATGGGATGGGGGAATGGGGCCTTAAGTGAACTTGTTTATAAGGAGAGTATTAGTTTAAAAAAAAAAAACTTTTAATGTGAATTTTGAGATTATCATTTCTACTTTCTGGATGTTCAGAGATTCTTTTATGAAATGATGATGATAGTGCAAGTAGTTAGGTTTTATTTCCAATCGTTCTGTCCTCAGGACAGTAAGAAGGTGTCAGAACGGGTATGGCCATGTGGATCTCTCTTGTCTCTGCACCACTATTGCTTTGACTCTGATAATTGCAATCTCTTAGCACTCAGCTATTTTCTAGTTGTTTCATATGTTTGGGCAATGCAAGAGTAGACTCTGGGACTCTAGTTCTCTGTGCAGTACCTGGCCCCACACTAGTCACACCAAGTGACACCCTGGAAACCTTGATTATTTGATTAGACATCAATCTTCCCTATGAAGTTTCTTAATTCAAGTTGTTTTAGAAGTGAGCCAAGAATTCTTTTTTTTTCTCTTTTTTAGGAAGGTGAAATGGCGAGGAATTTGTCAGTAATCTTAATCCTGACCTTCACCCTTTCAGTTACAAATCCCCTTCGTGAACTAGAATCAGCTGCTGCTTTTCCTCAGACCACTGAGAAAATTAATCCAAATTGGGAATCTGGCATTAATGTTGACTTGGCAGTTACCACACAGCGACGCCATCTACAACAGCTTTTCTACCGCTATGGAGAAAATAATTCCTTGTCAGTTGAAGGGTTCAGAAAATTACTTCAAAATATAGGCATAGATAAAATTAAAAGAATCCACATACACCATGACCGAGAGCATCACTTTGACCATGAGCATCATTCTGACCACGATCGTCACTCTCACCATAATCACGCTGCATCCAGTAAAAATAATCGGAAAACTCTTTGCCCAGATCATGACTCTGATAGTTCAGGTAAAGAGTCTAGAAACAGCCAGGGGAAAGGATCTCACCGAGCAGAACACACCAATGGTAGAAGGAATGTCAAGGAGAGTGTTAGTGCTAGTGAAGTGACCTCAGCTGTGTATAATGCTGTCTCTGAAGGAACTCACTATCTGGAAACAATTGAGACTCCAAAACCTGGAAAACTCCTCCCCAAAGATATAAGCAATTCCACTCCACCCAGTATCGCAGAAAAGAGCTGGGTAAGCCGGCTAGTTGGTAGGAAAACAAATGAATCTGTGAGTGAGCCCCGAAAAGGCTTTATGTATTCCAGAAACACAAATGAAAATACTCAGGAGGTAAGATAAGCGCTGTTCATTCTTTTAATATACCTGTGTGTCCTGTCATTGCTACTTTAATTGTAAGGAGTTCAAAGTAAAATAAAATGGGAACATTATTGAAAAGGGAATTTCTATCTTCTCAGCAAGGTACTTGGCCTCAAGGTGTGCCTGCTATTTTATAAACATTCCTAATACACAACTTGGGGGACAGCTGTTTGGTTAGCATCCTGCTACCTGCTATTTTTGTCTAATATGAATGTAAAATATAGGAAGATATCAGGGTTATTTTTAGAGAAAGTCTGTAGAAGTGAATGTTACTAATAAAAAATAGAAAATGAGGGGCGACGCCTGTGGCTCAAAAGGGTAGGGTGCCAGCTCCATATGCCAGAGGTGGCGGGTTCAAACCCAAGCCCCGGACAAAAAAAAAGTAGAAAATGAGGGGTTGAAAAAGCAGGAGTTGAAATCCATGTCTTAGGGGAAGGTGTGACCAAAGGGGCTAAAGAATGCCAAAAAGAGCACTGCTACTTCCTTGGCAGAAGGACCACAGTAACTTCTGCGGGGGTTGGTTGAAATTGGAAAAGCTACCAAGAATAATCATGTTTGTTGGACAAGGGCAGACTCTGGGCAGCAAGGTTCTAAGTTCATGTGGTTTTTCTAAAATAGACTTCCAGACTGTACATACATAATTCAGGTTGGCTGAGAGATACCAAGAAGGAATTAGTTGGTATACTTTAATAAGCAAAACTTAAAGTTCTTCATTCAAACCAGCATATGACTATACAAATTCTAGAATACCAGTGATGATCATAGCAATAACGACATTGGGATGAAGTTTGCTCTAAGTACTGAGAATACTGGGAGTTTAAACTGTCTTTACAGAAGATAAACAAGAACTAAAGCTAATTGGGGGGGTAGGGAAGATTAGATTGCATAGAGGAGTTCCTTCAAGCTTAGCTAGTCTCCCAATTAAAATTGTTGAAAACATCTGCCTGTCAGTACAGGTTTGTTTTATTAACCAGCGTTGCCCTCCGCAAGAGTAATCTGTATAATTTAATATTCCCTCATTGTAGAGAACGATTTCCCCAGGTATGTAGACAAAACTCAGCTAAGTTTTTGCAAGCAGGGTCATTACTGAGAGCGCAACATGTCTTGGGCTTGTTTAGGCCAACTAGGATAGCATTAGTACTAAAGCAGCATATTTCTTAGTCTCTAATGAAACTCCATTTCGAAATTAAGGCTCATTTCCTTAATAGGTTTATACAATGAGTTAACAGGCTTGTGAATCCATTTATCCTCAAGCTTGTTCCATTTGAGGCTTTCGCTCTAAATGACTAGTGATGTAAGTACTTCTCCCAAGAAGTAGACTGGTGATGTAACTACTCCCAAGAAGTAGACAGGAAAGATACCATCATGAGACATAGTATCTCCAAGTAGCCAGAGGCAAGTTTCAAAGTACTCAAAACAAAAGTTGATTTTTATCTGCATTCACTTGAAAAGATAAAGAAGTAGCTTCATTCAGGAAAGGGTGTTGTGTCATCAAAGTACCATTTGGGATTATCTAATGGGAATGCCTTTTGGTGATTTTCACTGTTTTGTTTCCTCAGTGTTTCAATGCATCAAAACTACTTACATCTCACGGCCTGAGCATCCAGGTGCCACTGAATGCCACAGAGTTCAGCTATCTCTGCCCAGCCATCATCAATCAAATTGATGCCAGATCTTGTCTGATTCATACAACAAGTGAAAAGAAGGCTGAAATCCCTCCAAAGACCTATTCTTTACAAATAGGTAGAGTTGCCTTTTTTACATAAAAACAATTTCCAGTAGATACATTTGTGTTCCACTTTTCCTTATATTCTCATCAACCTATTTGTTTTTCAGCGTAATTCCAAATATGTCATTTTAGTTATTCTCTGCCCTGGATAGGTAGAAAGTAAGCAAGGATATTAGCATTACCTTTTTAAAAACTCAGAAAATAAAACTTAAGATTCTGGTTTGTCTGGAGTCATTCTACAGGAGGTGTCAAAATCATCTGAAATTTGGGATCTTTATCTCCTGTCATTGAGAAGGTGGTCAGGGTTCATCTCTTCTTTGGAACTTACTTCTGGTATGTTCTTATTGATAAGCTCCCCTATAGGGTCACATTGCTCAAAAGCTATAATGAGAAAGGAATAACTGGCTTGTTTACTGAAGAAATTATTCACTTCCTGGTTTCCTTTCACTTTCACCCCCATGTGAAGAATTTCCCACACAGCTTAGCCGGACAGTTCCTAAGTACCATCAGGTGGTTCATTTGACCAACCAGTTTCTTGGTTATTATGCTATTGCCTACCGTCCTATTTGCACTGAACTTGTGTTTCTTTAGTTTCTCTGCCTTTACATGGCTGCTTGCTACTCTACAAAAATCTCTCATTGAAGTTTATTTAATTGTATGATTTTCCTTTGTTTCATTTGACAGCCTGGGTTGGTGGCTTCATAGCCATTTCCATCATCAGTTTCCTATCTTTGCTGGGAGTTATCTTAGTGCCTCTCATGAATCGAGTGTTTTTCAAATTTCTCCTAAGTTTCCTTGTGGCATTAGCTGTTGGGACTTTAAGCGGCGATGCTTTTTTACACCTTCTTCCACATGTAAGTATAGTAATTTGTCCTATTAGTGCTTTATTAGTGAGCATTGAAAAAAAATTTTTTTGGCTTGTAGTAGAATTCTTTACATCCATTTGTAAAAACATTAGAAATTTGGTTCAGAGAAGTTGGTTTTAAAATATAGAGGGTACAAAATAATGTGTGTACATTTTAAGAAAGGAAAAAACTTCTAAATCATTGCTAACCCTCACCAGACCTTAAAATAGGCTACTTTTGTTCCAATAAATTGTAATATAATTTGCAATTATTTGATCTATTCATTTGCTTATTGTTCTTTGTGCCTTTTTTGTTAGAAACGTCGTTACATTTATATAACAAAATTCAGAAGTAGAAAATACCACATCACATTATAGAAAAGAACCGCAAAATGTTTTGAAACATATTAAATTGAACTCCTTACACCATTACTTGCACATGATGAACCTGTGAAGAAATTTGTTCGGAACTAGACAAGCTTTATCTTCTGTCATATCTGTTAGAACCTAGTGTAGATGTCTAAGCTAATTTCTTATGATTAAAATTTTCTTGAACATAAAACTAAAGGGAAGAAATAATTTGTTCAGATGAGTTATATTGCAATATGTCAGTGTTCTTAAGTTTTTGATACCTATGAGGCTTAACTTTTCAAAAATATATATGTGAATTGATGTACTTTTTAATGATGAAAAATTTCAAAAATTATTACCAGAGATTATTACACTAAGGAACATAATAAAGAATGCTCTCTTTTTTTCAAATTCCTTAACTGAGAGCAACACATGTTTTATAAACAAATATAAATGGAAATAATTTATTTTTTATTCTAGAAATTGTGTACATGCTCACGTGAAGATTCTACTTGGTACTGTCCAGGAAGTTGTTTTTCAAATCCTCTGTGAAAATAGACAAAAAATCTAGCATTTCTTTTATTTATTTTTCTGTGCCCTTTGTGGGCGAAAGAGAAAGTAGCAAACCACTTTGCTAAGCACAAACTTTATCTCTCTTCAGAAGTAAGCATAATTTTCTTTGTAAAAGTCAAATAATGTATCAAATTTGTAATACTCAAGTCACATTTGACTTTTGGAATTATAAGAGAGGTGGACTAGAGGTGGCTGGAGGTGACCCGTATTCATGTTCTATTAAAATGGTGTAAATTTTTTTTCCTTTCTTAAAATGTGAATACATTTTTTTTGGTACCCTCTATATATTTCATAACTTGCAGTGAGCTGTGTGCTGTTGTACTCCAGCCTCAGTGACAGAGTAAGACCCTGTCTCAAAAACATTTTTTTAAATGTCAAATTCCTCACTATGTGTTGGGGGGGGATATATTTAATTGGTAACTGAAAGCTGCCTTTTTGTGGTAGATCTTAATACATGTTCACATATTTTGCTTTTCTTTTTAAGGGAATTTACTAAATATAGACAGTTTAACTTTTTGGAACCTACTTTATAAAAGGAGACAAATTCTTCTCAGGTGTTAGTACTATGACACATTGCGACAATGTAAATTATTTACTTACCTGTTAGTGTAATTGCCGCAGAAATAAAATATGTGACCCTTTAGCCAAGAAACTTAAAGATGTTTTCTTCAGAGTTGAATTTATATCTATATTTAGAGATTTGTACTTTTTGACACCCAATAAAAGTTCAATAAAGTGAAATTTATTTTCCATTATATACTTGGGATAGGTGCTCATGTAGAAAATATTTGGCTCTCATTTTTAAGATTTCTTTTAAAGATTTTTACGTAAGTGAGAAAAGAAAGTCATTCTGTTCCTAGAGCACTATAGATCATATGTTCCATTCAGTAGTGAAAGAACACTATTTTGCTGTGAAAAGCTCCCTGACCACCGGACAGTGGATGTTCAGGAATACCCACAGCACAAAGTGGCACATGCATGCACTGGTGGTTCTCTGTGGATGCCCCCACCCTGCCCTGCCCCTGGTGTCACCTCTGCTAGTGTGCTTCATACCAGCTCCCTAACACTCAGTAGCAGCGGCTACCCCTGCACTCAAGTGTTTGAATGCATCACAGCCCCTGCATCTCAGGTGCCTTCCGAGGCCCAACGCTACATACAGACTAGGATTTTACAAGACCCATCTGATGACATTGCTATGGGCTTTTCAGCCAACAATACAAGCAGTAGATACTGTGTGCCCATTATGTCCAGCAGTTTCCTGCTGTTTGTGGCCATGGTAATATGTCAAACATTGAAAATACTGCCTATGTATTGTTATGAGGACCCCTGGGGAATGTGTCTATCTGTACACTGAACAGACCCACTCTGTTAAGTGCCATAGCCCATCATGTACATTAAATACTAGAGAGCTAGTTGCTTGTTGATCATTTTATTTTGTTTTGTTTTTAATTTTATTTTATTAAGTCAAATATACATAGATCGTGAATTCACTCATGCATGTATGGGATACAATGTGCTGATTTTTTTTTATACAATCTAATGTGGTTACATTAAACCATTCAACATAGCTTTCACCTCATTTACTTGATTATTGTGCCAAAACATCTATGTTCTACACTTCACAGATTTAACTTGTACCCTTGTCCTACGTTCCATAGGTGTGATCCCACCTTTTACCCTCCCTCTGTCAAACCTCCCCCCTCCCCGGTCATTTTGTTTTTAATGTGTTACACTTTCCCTCAACTCTGAAGTATCTGAATAATTGCCTAATTCAGAATGGTTTCAAATGTGATCTTACTGTCTTAGCCAACTCTTCTGACACATGTGAAACTAATTTATAAATTACATATCATTTTGACTTTAGTCTCATGCAAGTCACCATCATAGTCATAACCATGAAGAACCGGCAATAGAAATGAAAAGAGGACCACTCTTCAGTCATCTGTCTTCTCAAAACATAGAAGAAAGTACCTATTTTGATTCCACATGGAAGGGTCTGACAGCACTAGGAGGCTTGTATTTCATGTTTCTTGTTGAACATCTACTCACATTGATCAAACAATTTAAAGATAAGAAGAAAAAGGTAAGAAAAAGTATACTATAAGTACTTAATATGTACCAGACATTTATGTATAGTAGTGTTCTAACTAGTTTCTTAGAGTAACGTGTCCAGGTTCTATGATCTTTGAGAGGACATTCAGTACCCTTAAAGTACCTTTTGGTCCCAGAGGCATTCATATAGAGCATTTTTTAATCTTAATAACCCTGGAGTTTTCTATCTACACTTCCTCAAAACTCATGAAAGGATAAGAAAGGCAAGGATAAGCATGTATATGAACAACCAAGGTATTATTCACCCAGTAGCTGAATGTTCTATTTTGTTTCACAGGCTTACCCTTTGCAAATTCGATCAGAAAATAGTATAAAGTTGAACAGTAGGCTCTTTATTTCTGGTAAAAAATACCTTTGGAATGTACCTCTTCTTATCTGATGTGATTAAGCAAATCTGT
>NW_003852407.1:15787163-15788759 GCF_000181295.1 Otolemur garnettii
CTGCTTCATCTACAATTTCCAATTTCGGTTTCTCTAAAATTGAACAAGAGGTTACATACTTGTGAAGCTATTCTGAATGTAGAATCCAGATTTTAGAAGTTTAAACAATTTTATACAGTGGTAGCTTTACATAATTTGACAGCTTTTTTAGCATCTTGCCTTGGAATCTTTAAAACATTCACCTTTTGGGTTCATAGTGTATTATTACCATCATTTCATAATTTGAGCAGTATCTAATTAAATTATGCAGTGACAATAACAAGTGTAACTGGTGTGAAGAGATTTGAAAACTTACACAGTTGGTTCTTGCTTAGCATGAAGCTCACTGTAGGAAACAGAAATGCATGAGTAAACAGTGGCCTCCTTATCCATCCTATGACTACCTTTAGAGATTTTATATTAACTAAAATCTCAGATTGAGGGGCGGTACCTATGGCTCAGTGAGTAGGGCACTGGCCCCATATACCAAGGGTAGCAGGTTTGAACCTGGCCCCAGCCAAACTGCAAACAAAAAAATAGCTGGGCCTTGTGGCAGGCACCTGTAGTCCTAGCTACCTGGGAGGCTGAGGCAAGAGAATTGCCTAAACGCAAGAGCTAGAAGTTGCTGTGACCTGTGATGCTACTGCACTCTACCAAGGGCGACAAAGTCAGACTCTGTCTCTAAACTCAGATTGAAAATTTTGAACCCTTTCTTTAATGAACATAAATTTAGAGAGAAGAAGTTGAATAAAAATAGCTTGTTCAGACCAGGTACTGTGGCTCACGCCTGTAATCCTAGCATTCTGGGGAGGCCGAGGCAGGTGGATAGCTTGAGCTCATAAGTGCAAGACCAGCCTGAGCAAAAACAAGCCCCCATCTCTACTAAAAAATAGAAAAACTGAGGCAAGAGGATCACTGGAGCCCAAGTTGGAGGTTGCTATAAGCTATGACGCTGTGGCACTCTACCCAGGGCGACAGCTTGAGACTCTGTCTTTAAAAAAAAAAAAAAAAATAGCTTATTCATTCTTAATCTGGGAAGTCATCTTCCATGTACCCATTGTCCAATTATTGCTTTAGTTGGACTGGTTTGAAGATACATCCTACTTCTTTTTCTTCTTCTTCTTCTTTTTTTTTTTTCAGGTAGGACACGGTCTCACTCTGTTGCCCAGAGTAGACTGGAGTCCAGTAGCCTGGTCATAGTTCACTGTAGCTTCAAACTGCTGGGCTTAAGTGATCTTCCTGCCTTGGCCTCCTAAAGTGGTAGGATTACAAGTGTGAGCCCCCATGCCTAGCCCATCTTGCTTCTTTGCTTTCTGGAATTATTCTAGCCGGGCATTGTGGCGGGCGCCTGTGGTCCCAGCTACTTGGGAGGTGGAGGCAGGAGATTCACTTGAGCTCAGGAGTTGGAGGTTGCTGTGAGCTGAGATGCCATGGCATTCTACCCAGGGGGACAGCTTGAGGCTCCTGTCTCAAAAAAAAAAAGTATGGCAAGTGTGGAGTGTAGATGTCCAGAAGCAGCATGGAAAAAACTAAGGTGTATAGAGAAAGAGAGAATGACAAAATGTGCGGTAAAATAATTGAGGACTCTGAGTGGATGGGATATAGGAATTTTTTGCC
>NW_003852407.1:15790319-15791900 GCF_000181295.1 Otolemur garnettii
CAGGGCAAAAAATTCCTATATCCCATCCACTCAGAGTCCTCAATTATTTTACCGCACATTTTGTCATTCTCTCTTTCTCTATACATACACAGATTTTTTTCTTCTTTTTTCTTTTTGAGATAGAGTCTTACTCTGTCACCCAAGCTAGAGTACCATGGCATCAGCCTAGCTCATAGCAACCTCAATCTCCTGAGTTCAAATGATATTCTTGCCTCAGCCTCCAAAGCAGCTGAGACTATCTATAGGCATGTGCTACCATGCCTGGCTACTTCTTTCTATTTTTAGTGGAGATGGAGTCTCACTCTAGGTCAGGCTGGTTTTGAACTCCTGGGCTCAAGGGATCCTCCCACCTTTGCCTCCCAGAGTGCTAGGATCATAGGCCTGAGTCACCACACCTGGCCCACACATTTTTTCTAAAGCATTTGAAAAGTATGTTATAGACAAGCCTCTTTACCCCTAAATACTTCAGTGTATGTTTCATAGGAAAAAAGACATTCTATTATCTAATCATAAATTATCAAAATCAAAAAATTTACACTGATGCAATGCCATTCCCTAGTCTATAGACCTTATTCTTTTTTAAAAAATACCTTTTTATGGTGGTACCTGTGGCTCAGTGGGTAGGGCACTGGCCCCATATACTGAGGGTGGCGGGTTCAAACCCGGCTCTGGCCAAACTGCAATAACAACAACAAAAAATAGCCAGGTGTTGTGGTGGGCGCCTGTCGTCCCAGCTACTTGGGAGGCTGAGGCAAGGAGTTGGAGGTTGCTGTGAGCTGTGTGACGCCACGGCACTCTACCGAGGGCAGTAAAGCAAAACTCTGTCTCTTAAATAGTAATAATAAAACAAAATACCTTGCCATTCTTGGTCAGGAAAAAAATGGTCCAAGGCCAGGAATGGTGGCTCATGCCTTTAATCCTAGCACTCTGGGAGGCCAAGGCAAGAGAATACCTTGAGGTAGGAGAAGGCTGGGTGTGGTGGCTCACACCTATAATCCTATTCTGGGAGGCCAAAGTGGATGGATTGCCTCAATTCACAGGTTCAAGACTAGCCTGAGCCAGAGTGAGACCCTGTCTCTAAAAATAGCCAGGCATGCCAGGCATCTTGGCTCATGCTGGTAATCCCAGCACTTGGGAGGCTGAGGCGTGTAGATTGCCCTGAGCTTACGGGTTTGAGACCAGCTTGAGCAAAAGTGAGACCCTGTCTCTAAAAAAATAGCTGGGCATTGTGGCAGGTGCCTTTAGGCCCAGCTTACTCAGGAGACTGAGGCAAGAGGATTGAGTAAGCCCAACAGCCGGAGGTTGCTATGAGCTATGACGCTTTGGCAGTCTACTGAGGGTGACAAAATGAGACTCTGTCTCAAAAAAAAAATTGGTCCAGAGTACAATCCAGGATCAAATGTTGCATTTAGTTGCCTTTTTGGATGTGTTTAATATTTTTTCATCATAAAATAATCAGATGCACAGGAATACCAGAAAGTGGTACTGTATTCTTTTCAGTGGCCAGATTATGTGCGCTGTCACTTAATTACGTAGTGGTGTTAATTTTCATCACTTAGCTAAGGTTGTATATTTCATGTT
>NW_003852407.1:15792911-15793909 GCF_000181295.1 Otolemur garnettii
AGGCCTGGGCTGGATTCAAACCCACCACCTTAGGTGTATGTGGCTGGTGCCTTAGCTGCTTGAGCCACAGGTGCCGAGCCGATTCAGATTTTCAACTGTACTTCTTGCTATGACCATCAAGGTCCTACATTACCCTCCATTCTCCCCCACCCTTCACTCTGGCCCGGCTCCACTGGTCCTCTTTGCACCCTGTGAGCGCACAAGGTTTGTTTCCAGGCTTTACAGTTCCCATTCCTTATGCATTGAAATACTCTTCTCCCAGGTCTTCACCTAAATTCCTCTCTTGCCATTCAGCTCCCAGCTCCTATATCTCTTCCTTAGAAGCCTAGTAATCCAAATGCAGCCAATTGCCTAGTCACTTTCCTGCATATACCCTTTTCTAATTTCTACTTACCAGTGCCTCAGACTACCTTATTTACATGTTTGTTTCCTTGCTAAGTGGCTGTTTCTCCACAAGAACATAAGCTTCTTGAAAATAGATTCTTTGTCATGCTCCTCTCTATTCCCCAGTGCCTGGCACAGTGTAGGGGTCAACAGAGAGTGGCTGACTGAGGGTAGAGAAAAACTTTATTCTTGTTGCTGCTTCCGTATAAGGCTTCTTATCCACCCTGTATTTTCCAGCATGCTGTTTTTCTCTAAAGAACAAGTAAGATGGTTTCGCTCTTCCTGCATGTATTCCTCTTCAACATTTTTAATGGGCTAGAGTGAAGTATATAATGATGGAAGGAAATAACTGCTTTAACCACAGTCTCAGGAATGCCCCAAGAAAATAGATAATAGAATATAGGACGGGAAAAAAAAACAAAACAACCTTATTGTAATTTACTTTTCTTTGTACAAATATAATAAATGCTTCTTGCTGATGATGAAACAATTCAAATTCTTTTTTTTTCCCTTTGAATTTTATCTTTCAAAAATGAGAATATCAGAGGGCAGGACTACACATATTTTTTATTTCCAATTTTCAGTATTTTTCTAAATAAACATTTGAAATAACA
>NW_003852407.1:15794024-15795648 GCF_000181295.1 Otolemur garnettii
AAAAAAAAAAAAAAAATACAAGGAGGCAGAAGAATTAGAGATTGAATCTGGGAGGTAGTTATTGAAGGTTAATGTGTAAAATCCATTCTTAGCCAGGCACAGTACTCATGCCTATAATCCCAGAGACTCAGAAAGCTGAGGCAGGAGGATTGCTTGAGCCCAGGAGTTCATGGTTACAGCGAGCTGTGATTGTGCCACAGCACTCCAGCCTAGGTGACAGAGCAAGACCGTGTCTCTAAATCAATAAATAATAAGATTCATTCTTAATATTTGAAGATAGGCATTTTCTTTTCTTTTCTTTTTGGCCAGGCCTAGGTTTGAACCCACTACCTCTGGCATATGGGGCCGGTGCCCTACCCTTGTGAGCCACAGGCACTGCCCAAAGATAGGCATTTTCTAAAATCCATTACAGACTATTGATAATTTTTGTCAATAAATGTTCTAATGTTTAGTTCTGCAGAAATGAAAGAGCTACCATGTTTTATCATCTTCTGTTGATTTTGTCAATGAGAATGTTTGAAATGTGTTCATGCACACTGATGAAGGCTTCGTTGTCTCAATGTCCTTTATGTTTATCCCTAGGACCTGAAGGGTATTTACGAGCAGAGTTACAAGAATCCTCCCACTTTGATTCTCAGCAGCCAGCAGTCTTGGAAGAAGAAGAAGTTATGATAGCTCATGCTCATCCACAAGAAGTCTACAATGAATATGTACCTCGAGGGTGCAAGAATAAATGCCATTCACATTTCCATGACACACTCGGCCAGTCAGACGATCTCATCCACCACCATCATGATTACCATCATATTCTCCATCACCACCACCACCAAAACCACCACCCTCACAGTCACAGTCAGCGCTACTCTCGGGAGGAGTTGAAAGATGCTGGCATTGCCACATTGGCCTGGATGGTGATAATGGGTGATGGCCTGCATAATTTCAGCGATGGCCTTGCAATTGGTATACATCTGTATATTTGTTTCTTATTAGTTGACCCTGAAAATGTTGTATTAAACACAGTTATATTTTAACAAAGAATTACTTTAGATAAGGGTATTTTTGGTGTCCAAGAGTATCAGAGTGTATGTATATATATATATATATTTTTTTTTTTTTTTTTTTTTTTTTTGAGATAGAGTCTAGGTCTGTTCTCCAGTCTAGAGTGTAGTGGCATTATTATAGCTCATATCAACCTCAAACTTTAAACTCCTGGGCTCAAGTAATCTTCCTGCCTCAGCCTTCTGAGTAGCTGGGACTATAGACCCACACTACAACACCCAGCTAATTTTTTCCATTTTTGGTAGAAAGGGGGTCTTGCTCTTGCTCAAGCTGGCCTTAAACTCCTGTCCTCAAGCATTCTTCCGCCCTCAGCTTCCCAGAGTGCTAGGATTACAGGCAGAAGCCATTGCTTCTGGCCTTCAAATTGTTATTTCTTCTTTTACTATTCTGACAATGAGGTACTCAATAAATGTTAAATACAATTAAATGCTAGGAACCGTACCTAGCCCGTTACCAAAATTGTACCTACTCAAAGTTATTTTTACTTGCTGGCTCGGCGCCTGTGGCTCAGGCGGCTAAGGCACCAGCCACATACACCTAGGGTGGCGGGTTCGAATCCCCAGCC
>NW_003852407.1:15795759-15799023 GCF_000181295.1 Otolemur garnettii
TTACTTCCAAGGTTTTAAGATAAGACTTTAACTTTTATGAAGCATCTGTGAGACTTTTTCCTCCCTATACATTGAAAGTTTTTTATCAGTAATATGAATACTTTTAGTAAAATTCCTTTTTCATGATCTTTCCTTTTATGCTGAAGAAATCTTCAGACATCTGATAAGACCAGTTACCAACTTTTACCCAAAGAAGAATTACAGAGTTTTTGCTATTAAATTGTTGTACCTCAATAAGTATTAGGAATATTTACAGATTTTAGTAATTTAGTGTAAAAACCATGGAAGTAATTCCAAATGAGGCAACTGAGGCATGGAAAGGTGCAGCCACTTGCCTAAAGAGGCAGTGCTGTTTTATAGCCAGGCTGGGAGCAGCCACAGCCTTGGTCCATGGGAGTCGGGTACTTTCCTCCTGTGCTATATTATGAGGAGATGCACAGTCATGGTTTGTAATGGACTCTTTTATATTAGCTTTTCAAAGGGGGAGGAGCTATTTGTCTTAGAATCTCCTTCTAAGATAGAGAATGGATGTAAACAAGTCTAATTACATAGTGAATTCCTCTGAGGCAAATGAAACATTTTTTTTCTCTAGATAGCTGAGTTTTTCTTTCCTAAATCTTTCAGTTATTTTCTTGAGTAAGTGTTTATATGGTGGCAGTTACTTCTCAAGTTTGCATAAGATGATCTACCTACTCTAAGGCATACCTGCTGTGCTCCTTTGGGAAATTTAGACCTAATGGAATGTAATCTAAGATTTCTTATGAAGAACACACACAGTTGGACTGGGAAAATTTTATATGTTCACAGCCAAAATACAGTTTATTTCTTTTAACTTATTCTGTATGCTAATAAGATTTTAAAATACACAAAATAATGTAGCCAGATATTTCTGATTGATTTTCACACAGGTGCTGCTTTTACTGAGGGTTTATCAAGTGGTTTAAGTACTTCGGTTGCTGTGTTTTGTCACGAGTTGCCTCATGAATTAGGTAAGAGAAACACATAAACTGTATTTGCCAGGTGGGCAGAATATCTTACATTTAGTTACTGGCTTTTGCTAATAATAGTTGGAGCAAGCCTCTTCACAGGTAACTTCCATACCTTGTCATAAGTTCGCTAACCTAGATCACTTTCTTTTCTTATCTGAGCTCAAGTTTGTTTCCAGCAAGAATTCTAACACCCCAGGTATGAATACATATGCAGTTCCCTGTGTGGGTTTGCCATAGAAATACCTGGGCCTCCTGTGTCGTCTCCCCTCTACCAAACGTCATTCTGTACCAGCATACTGGTGACATCAGTAATCATCTTCATATAGACATTGTAGGTAAGATTACAGGGTACAAGGAAGCAGCTTCCATTAACAGAAGTGAGGAAAACTCTCACTGGAGCCTGAAAAAAAGGGAAGTTGATGAATTGTGTTTTGAATATTGTTTTTCTTTGTTGCTAGGACTTAAGACTCTCCCTAGTTGTTCTGGATCTCAGTTCACATCCATTTTTCTTCTTAAAGAGACATTCACGTAAACCTCAACACCATGTTCACTTACCATGTATGTGTTCAGCCACTCAAAAGCCATCGCATCTGCCTACAGTGATTATTATAATCCTCAACATCTAGTTTATATTCCTCATTCTAGATTCTTCATGCCACATGAACCCTCTCTCAACTAGTGTTTTCATCTTCATGTATCTCTTTTTTCCTTTTATTACTGTAACATTAGACTCTTTAGCTCCTCATTCTATATCACCTTAAAATTTACTAATCATTTCACATGTGTTCTACCTCTCCCCGTTTTTGTTTTGGCCAATTATAAGCCCTTGAAGACCATGCAAGAGCATCGTAGTAACTGTGGTATTTATCATTTATTGACAAAGCATAAGCCTTTAGAAAACTGAATAAAAGATACCTTAGTTGGGTGGTGCCTGTATCTCAAAGGAGTAGGACACCAGCCCCACATGCTGGAGGCAACAGGTCCAAACTCAGCCTCAGCCAAAAAAAAAAGAAAAAAAACTACAAGGTACCTTAGTTTATAGACCTATTAGGGTACTTTACTGATTAACATTGCTTTAGCCCTGGGTAATTCTTTTTTTCCTTTTGATTCCCTCTCCAAAAAAAAAAAAAAAATGGAGAATTTTCTTAAATCTGGAAATTCTCTTGGATATGTGTCCTAAAACTGAATATTCAATTAATTAATTTTTCCTCCTTTTTTTGTTTTGTTAAAGGTGACTTTGCTGTTTTACTAAAAGCTGGCATGACTGTTAAGCAAGCTGTCCTTTATAATGCTTTGTCAGCCATGCTGGCATATCTTGGAATGGCAACGGGAATCTTCATTGGTCATTATGCTGAAAATGTTTCTATGTGGATATTTGCACTTACTGCTGGCTTATTTATGTATGTTGCTCTAGTTGATATGGTAAGTTTTTAAGAAGTCATTACCTTGGGGCACTGGTAGCTCAGTGGGTAGAGTGCCCACTACATACACCAAGGCTGATGGGTTGGAACCCAGCCCAGGCCTGCTAAAACAACAGTGACAACTGCAACAACAAAAAAAATAGCTGGGCAGAGTGGTGCCTGTGGCTCAAAGGAGTAGGGCACTAGCCCAATATATTGGAGGTGGTGGGATCAAACCACCTCTGGCCAAAAAAAGATAGCCGGGCATTGTAGCAAGCACCTATAGTCCCAGCTATAAGGGAGGCTGTGAGAAGAGAATCACTTAAGCCCAAGAGTTGGAGGTTGCTGTGAACTGTGATGCTATGGCACTCGACCCGGGGTGACATAGTGAGTCTCGATCTCAAAAAAAAAAGAAATCATTACCTTATTGACTAACAACAAAATAGAGATAATGGTCAGTAAAACCCCATTTTAAAAAAAGGTTTTAGGTACATGATTCTATATTCAAAAAGGTGACATATAAGGTGAACAGTTCCCTTAGAGTTTTCTTTTTTAGATTATTAACTATAAGAACACCTATGTTCTAATATATATCAGGATGCACAGGTACATCTTATCCCTTCTGACATATCTCTTTATTATTTGAGGCCAGCGCCCTACTCAGAGATGATGTATCTTTTTAGAGTAGAATCTCAGTAATTGTGCATCAAATTGTCTGTAGAGCTATAGAAAACCTAGCATAAAGTTTATATATATATATATATATATACACACACACAAAATTTATATATATATATACACATCAAACATTTTAAACATTTAAACTGTTAGATATATAGGGAAATAGATAGATACAACACTACAGCACAGCTGTA
>NW_003852407.1:15799925-15803261 GCF_000181295.1 Otolemur garnettii
AAAAAAAAAAAAAAAATACCAACCAATCTTACCACTAAAAGTACATTTTATAGGGTAAGGTTTCCTATCTCCAAACTAAAAGTGTGCCACATGTTGTATTTAATTCAAATATGCAGGCAATAACTTAAGCAGAAGAATCAATATGACTTTTATTTTACAGTGGAACAAACTAAACCAATACAAATTTTTACTTGCTGAGGACATCATGAATAATCATTGTTAAACCTGCTAGGAAAGGCTGTGTGGCATTATTACATAGAGTCACGATGTATGTAATCATATTTTTAAGGAATTGGCCCATAGTATACCCAGCTACAAAAGAAAAGCAAGCATATACTATCCTACAAATACTTCTAAAAACTAATCTAATTCTGAAAACTTCAATGTTACTCTTTGCCCCCCCCCACATACACCTTATTTTTTTTTTCTTTAAGGTACCTGAAATGCTGCACAATGATGCTAGTGACCATGGATGCAGCCGCTGGGGATATTTCTTTTTACAGAATGCTGGAATACTTTTAGGTTTTGGAATTATGTTACTTATTTCTGTATTTGAACATAAGATTGTGTTTCGTATAAACTTCTAGTTAGGATATAAATGCTAGAGTAGATTGTAAAATTGCTGTCATAGTTCGAATAGGTCACAGGGAGTTGAGTTTGTATGCTGTGATATGCAGCGTTTAAAGTTAGTGAATTTTGTGATTTTTGTATTAATATTGCCATCTGTTATAAGGTCAATTATGGTGGTAATATAAAGGTACTTTTTAATGTTTAAGTTATTGTATTTTGGAAGTGTAAACTATATGTGCAGTTTATCACTATTACCAGTCTATCACATAAACAAGGGATTTGGCATGACATGTGCTGTATATGTCAAGAAAAATGTCCTTAATACTTTTCCTAGAATTAATTTAACTCAGTAGATCTTATGCTGGACCTTAAGCAGCTGAAGAACTGCTGGTGTTTAGAAGTAAGAACATGAGAATATCCATGAAGCCTAAGATATCAATAAAGCTAAGGAATAAGGGGGAAAGAGAAGAATCTGAGAATTGAGACATAGATTTCCTATAAAATCACAAAGTTCGTTATAAGTTAGAGGAGGAAAACTTAGATGTAAATTTCAAAAGGCAGAATTAGTATAGAGTACATTCATAGACATTTTTCATCTGAGTTTAATGTTCCTGTAAAAAGCACTTTTCATGTACTAATTTAGTTGTACATTTAACTTTGTATAATACATAAGTCTAAATATATTTAATGAATTCAGGCAACCTATCACTTGACCAAGAAATTGGATTTTAAATATTTGTGCAGAGATATACCAGATGAATGTAGTGAGTAATGTTACGTAACACTAGAAGAAGTGGTTATTGCCAAGTTATGTATCACCAGAACTTATTTGATTGGCCGTTCTGGTTATCTGGTTTGCCAGGTGTCAGAGTAGTAAATATTTGTTATATATGAAGACATTAAAACCACATGAGTGTAATTTTGACTTCTTAGATTCAGAAAGTACTTCGGTGTCTGTCAGTCAGTGCTCCAATTTGTCATTGTGAGCAGTTGTCATTTTATGTACAGTATGGTAGACAGGGCTGTCTGTGGCATTCTCTAGATGTTTCTTTTTTACAAAATAAATTCCTCATGTCAGCTCAATGTAAGATGTCTGGTTTCTTGGTTTTATTTTTAAATCAGCGGAACCATTTTTAAGTGTAGAGTTCAGTAGTTTTAAGTATATTCACATTGTTGTGTAATGATCTCTAAAACTTTTCCATCTTGCAAAACAGAAACTCTGTACCCATTAACCACTTAATGTCCCTGAGCTCCTAGAAACCACCCTTCTACTTTCTGTTTTTATAAAATTGAGATGTTCGATTTTTAAAATTATCCAGATTATAATATACCAATCAGTTTAGTTACGTTATTGTATTGAGTGGTCTTACTCAATTTTAAAATTATCACAACAGGCACTTCAAAGAATATTGGTCAACAGTTTGTTCTCAGCTGTCTCTAACTTGTTTTTAAACAACTAGGGACTACAACTGGAGAAGCAGCACTGATATGACATATTTACTTTTTCTCTGTGTTTGTTGCCTCTGAGCCCTCAGCAGAATAGATGGGCATATCCTCCATATCTAGTCCACTCAGACTCACGTGATGATCTCCTATGGAAGCACCATCATGGGCACACCCTAAAATAATGTTTTACCAGGTACTCCTTAATCCAGTCAAGTTGACATCTATCGTTAACCATCACACATTGTAAATACATACCACATTTTTTTGACCCATTGGTCCTTTTCTGGATAAGGTACCTTCCTCCTTTTGGCTATTATGAATACTGCTGCTATGAACATGGGTATACAAATATTGGTTTGAATCCCTGCATTCAAATCCTTTGGGTATATACCAGAAGTGGAACTCTTAGATCATGTGTAATCCTGTGTTTACCATTTGAGGAGCCATCATATAGTTTTCCACAGTGGCTGCACCATTTCATATTTCTATCAGCTATGTTTATTTTATTTATTTATTGGCCAGGGCTGGGTTTGAACCCGCCACCTCCAGCATATAGGGCCCACACTCCGGCATATGTGGCTGGCGCCCTATCCTTTTGAGCCACAGGTGCCGCCCTATTTATTTATTTTTTGAGACAAGAATCTCACTATGTCACCCTTGGTATCGGGTGCTATCGTCACAGTTCACAGCAACCTCAAACTCTTGGGCTTAAGCGATACTCTCTTGCCTCAGCCTCCCAAGTAGCTGGGATTACAGGTGCCTGCCACAATGCCCAGCAGTTTTTTTTGTTGCAGTTGTCATTGTTGTTTTAGCTGGGCCCAGGCTGGGTTCAGACTCGCCAGCCCCGATATATGTGGCTGGCACCCTAGCCACTGAGCTACAGGTGCTAATACAATGTTTATACATCCTAATGGATATGAAGTGTCTTGCTGTGGTTTTGACTTTTATCACCTGAGGTATGTTAAGCATCTTTTCATGCATTTCTTGGCCATTTGTATATCTCTGGCGAAGTGTCCATTTAAGTCCTTTGTTCATTGTAAGATTGGGCTCTTTTTTTATTAAATTGTAGGAGCTCTGTATATTCTGGATATTAATCCCTATCAGATCTGTAATTGGCAAATATTTTCTCCCATTTTGTGGGTTACCTTTTTACTCTGTTGATAGTTAATAACCATTGATGGACAAACTTTTTTTTTTTGTTTTGAAACAGAGCCTTAAGCTGTCGCCCTGGGTAGAGTGCCATGGCTTCACAGCTCACAGCAACCTCCAACTCCTGGGCTTAACCGATTCTCTTGCCTCAGCCTCCCAAATAGATGGGAC
>NW_003852407.1:15803294-15812272 GCF_000181295.1 Otolemur garnettii
TCACAGCTCACAGCAACCTCCAACTCCTGGGCTTAACCGATTCTCTTGCCTCAGCCTCCCAAATAGATGGGACTACAGGCACCTGCCACAATGCCTGCCTATTTTTTGATTATAGTTGTCATTGTTTGGCAGGCCCAGGCTGGATTCAAACCCGTGAGCTCTGGTGTATGTGGCTGGTGCCTTAGCCGCTTGAGCTATAGGCGCGGAGCCGACAAACATTTTTGATTACATGAAATCCAGTTTGTCTACATTTTTCTTTTGTTGCCTATGCCTTTTGTGTCATACCTAAGAAATCATTGCCAAATCCAATGTCATGAGGCTTTTCCTCTATATTTTCTTCTTAGAATTATTTGTATAGTTTGAGTTTTGAGACAGAGTCTGACCCTTTCCTCCTGAGTAGAATGCCCTGGCATCATAGCTCACTACAACCTCAAACTCTTCAACTCAAACAATCCTCTTGTCTCAGCCTCCTGAGTAGCTGGGACAACAGGTGCCCACTACAACACCTGGCTAGTTTTTCTATTTTTAGTAGAGACAAGGTCTTGCTTTGCTCAGGCTGGTCTCAAATTCCTGAGTTTATGAGATCCACCAGCCTCAGCCTCCCAGAGTGCTAGGATTACAGGCATGAGCCACCACGCCCAGCCTGCAGCACCATTTAAAAAGACTGTCTTTTCCCATTGAATGATTTTGACATTCTTTTCTTATAGGAAATCTTTAGCCTTACATATATGAGGGTTTATTTCTGGGCTCTCCTTTTTATCCAGTTGGTCTATTGGTCTATGTGTCTGTCTTTCTGCTAGTACTACACTTTATTTATTACTGTAGCTTTATAACCATATTTATCTGAGTCTACTTTAAATTTTGCCTGAGTGTCAGAATAACCTTGGCCACATAAAATGAGTATGGAAGTGTTTTTCCCTCTTCTGTTTTCCAGAAGAGATTGCGTGGTGTTCTCCTTTGGAACAATCTGGGCGGAGTTTTCTTTGGAGTTTTGTATCTATGAATATGATTTCTTTCTTTCTTTCTTTCTTTTTTTTTTACAAAAAGACGCAACAATTTTATTTTTATTGTAAGCCAACAGTGTATAATTGTATAAACTTAGGGAGTACACAGTGATGTTATAATCTATGAACACAGTGTGGAATAATTAAATCAAACTAGTCAATATATCCATCACCTCAAATACTTAACATTTTTGTGCTAAGAACATTTGAAATTTACTCTAAGCAATTTTGAAATGTATATTGCTCTAATATTAACTATAATTACCACATTGTGCAACAGAACTCAAAAAACATAAGGCATTCTTTGTAAGATTTTGCATCTTTGACCATCAATGAGATAAAATGTCATTTTCAAAATAGCATCCAAACGTGAGTGTATTTAACCTACATCCTCCAGGTCATAATAAAGCAAGCTGGTGAACAGAGTAATGATTCATGGTATTTCATGTTTAACAAACTGTTAACAGAGAAAGTTGGTTGAAGAAAGGCACAGGAACACTGTTATAAGAATTAGAACCAAGGGGCTCCATAATCATCTGGCATCCATTCAGTATTGTATCTGTGGTTAGAAATATACATGATAGGAACGCCAGGGATTTTCTGGATCCTTCCTTTAAGGTCTGGGTCAACTGTGGCCACCATGTAAGTCTGGGTCAACTGTGGCCACCATGTAAGTCTGGGTCAACTGTGGCCACAATGTAACACTTGTGCTGAGTCACTCTCTGTACTAAGCAGTCATCTGCATAGGTTCCTTTGTGTGTGCATGGTAATCATTCATATCTGGATCCTTGGCAATCCCAAGGGTCACTTGATACTTCTGCCCCAATTTCTCAATTTTAGCCATTACACTATCAGTTATACAAGGAATGCACTTGGCACACAGACAGTCCATCACTGACTGAATTAAGTCCAGTTTGGCTTTAATGGAAAAGTTGGTATCAACCAAGATGTGGTCAGGCTGGCCCAATTGTATATTTATATTGGAAGAATAAGCATGAAGGGATGTGGCTCAAGGAGTAGGGCGCTGGCCCCATATACCAAAGGTGCTGGGTTCAAACCCAGCCATGGCCAATAAATAAATAAATAAATAAACACCTTTTAAAAAAAATAAGCATGAAGGGTGCTGGGGGGCTTCTGTTTCCTTTAATGTGCTGGGATCTTTCTTTTCTTTCTTTTTAGGTTTCAATCTATCCTTTTCTTTAAGCCTCTGATCCCTGAGACTAAGCATTCGCTTCATGGTTGCATACTTCCTTGTTTTCTTTTGCTTCCCCATGCTCACACCACACTCTTGTTTCTTCCATGAATATGATTTCTTGCGTAGATATAGGAGCGTTCAGGTTACCTATTTCATCTTGAGTGAGTTTTGGTACTTGGAGCCCTTTAAGGAATTTGTCCATTTCATCTAAGTTGCCAAATTTATAGCCACAGAGTTGTTCATCATATTCAGTTGTTCTCTTAGCAGCAGTGGATTCTGTAGTGATGTCATTTATACTATTGGTAATGTGTCTTTTCTCTTTATCAGTCCAACTATAGGTTTACTAATCTCAGTAGTTTTATTCAAAAAATAAGCTTTTGGTTTCATTTTCTCTATTATCTCTTTTCAATTTTATTTATTTCTGCACTTTATTATTTCCTTCTTTGAGTTTGTTTTGTTCTTCATTTTCTCCTTTATTACAGTGGAAGCTTAAATTATTGATTTGAAATCTTTCTTCCTTATATAAGCATCTAATGCTACACATTTCTCTAAATACTGCTTTAATTGCATCCTACAAATATTCATTTTTGTTCAGTTCAAAATAAAAGAATAAGGGTCCTAGCTACTCATCAGGCTGAGGCAGGAGGATTGCTTGATTCCAGGAGTTCAAGACCACCCTGGGCAACAATAGAAAGACTGTCTCTGAGGAGGAAAACAAAGGAAAAGGGAATACTTGAATACTAACATAAATTTGGCAAAAGGACCAATTCCTCAAAATCTACAAATTACCAAGACTCACCTAAATAAATAAGCAACCTAAATGGTACTGTAACTATTAAAGCAGTTTAATTTATAGCTAAAATCTTCAGAAGAGGAAATTCCAGGCTGAGATAGTTTCTTTTTTTTTTTTCTGAGACAAGAGTCTCAAGCTGTTGCCCTGGGTAGAGTGCCATGACGTCACAGCTCACAGCAACCTTAAACTCTGGGACTTAAGTGATTCTCTTGCCTTAGCCTCCCAAATATCTGGGACTATTGGTGCCCGCCACAACACTCAGCTATTTTTTTGTTGCAGTTGTCATTGTTGTTTTAGCTGACCCAGGCCAGGTTTGACCCACCTTGTTGTATGTGGCTGGCACCCTACCCACTGAGCTATGGGCGCCGCCAAGGGTGAAATGGTTTCATGGGTAAATTCTGCCAAATATAAAAGTAATTATAATACCAAGACAAATATCGCCATGTTCCCACTCATAAATGGGAGCTAAATAATGTGTACACATGGATCTTGAGAGTGGAATGTGGAAGTGGAAAGATCCACTTTCCAAGTGGAGACTTGGAAAGTTAAGGGGTTACTAAAAATAGAAAAAACTAGCTGGGCATGGTGGTGCATGCCTGTAGTCCCAGCTACTTGGGAGGCTACAGCACTCTACCCAAGGCAACAAAGTGAGACTTGGTCTCCAAAAAGAAATTGCTTAACAGATCAATGTACGTTATTCAGGTGATGGCTCCCCCAAAAGCCCTGACTTCATCATTATCAATGCATTCATAGATAATCCATGCATTATTTACTTATACATCTTCAACATAATCTATTACAAAATTTCACTTGTAGCCATAAATTTATACAAATAAGAATACTAGTAGTGTGTGACCTCCTTTAGAAAACATAAGAGAAGGAAACCCTTCCCGATGCATTTATGAGGATGTTACCCTGATGTCAAAACAAGACAGAGAGGGCAGCGCCTGTGGCTCAAAGGAGTAGGGCACTGGCCCCATATACTGGAGGTGATGGGTTCAAACCTGGCCCTGGCCAAAAACTGCAAAAAAAAGGACAGAATACAACAAAAGAAATCTATAGACCAAGAAAAAGTCCATGGTCATATCAATTAATAAAGGAAAAAACATTTAATAAAAGTTAACTTAATGATTAAAGTAAAAAAACTCAGTAAACTATAGCTAGCATCCTATTATTGATGAAAAACAAATGCTTTTCTCTGAAAATTAGATAAAAAATAAGGATGTTTACTTTGACCACTTGGTTTAAACATTGTACTAGAAATCCTAAAATAAAGTAAGAAAAAGTAAGAAAAATCCATGTAGATTGGAAAGGTATAAGTAAAATGATTGTTGACACAGAAAAAAATCTCAAGGAGTCTACCAAAAAAGCCCTCCCAGACCTCAAAAGTGAGTTTAACATTGTAGCAAATACAATGTCGACACACAAATGTCAATCATATTTCTATTTACTGACAATGAAATTTAAAATTAAATTTTTTTTTTACAATAGCGACCCCAAAATGGCAACTTAAGCCCTGGCGTCATAACTCACAGCAACCTCAAACTCTTGGGCTCAAGGGATTCTCTTGCCTCAGCCTCCCCAGTAGCTGGGACTACCACAACAGCTAGCTATTTTTAGAGATAGGGTCAGACTCTGGCTCAGGTTGGTTTCAAACCTGTGAACTCAGGTGATCCACCTACCTTGGCCTCCTAGAGTGCTAAGATTACAGGCGTGAGACACCACGCCTGGCCCTAAACCTATTCTATTGTGTTGTTCTTAATCAAGCCCAGATGAGTTTCCAATTCTCTGCCCCTGGTCTGCACAGCCAGTGCTCTAAAGACTTAGCTACCGCACCCTGTAATCTATAATCATGATTCTGTTATACTGGCCAAGGGATAAACACATAGATCAGCCAGGCGCCGTGGCTCATGCCTGTAATCCTAGCTCTCTGGGAGGTGGATGGCCTGAGTTCAGGAGTTCAAGACCTGCCTGAGCAGGAGTGAGTGAGACCCTGTTTCTAAAAATAGACGGTCGTTGTGGTGGGCGCCTGACATCCCAGCTACACAGGAGGCTTTGACAAGAGGATCTCTTGAGCCCAGGAGTTTGAGCTTGCTGTGAACTATGATGCCTTGTCACTCTGCTGGGGCAAGAAAGTGAGACTCTGTCCCAAGAAAAACACATAGATCAATGGAATAGAGAGTCTAGAAATAAACTTACACAAATATTGCCAACTTATTTTTGACAAGAGTGAGAAAACAATCTAGGCTCGGCGCCTGCGGTTCAAGCAGCTAAGGTAACAGCCACATACACCTGAGCTGGCGGGTTTGAACCCAGCCTGGGCCTGCCAAACAACAACGGCTGCAACCAAAAGATAGCTGGGTGTTGTGGTGGGCGCCTGTAGTCCCAGCTACTTGGGAGACTGAGGCAAGAGAATATTTTGAGTCCAAGAGTTTGAGGTTGCTGTGAGCTATGATGCCACGGCACTGTACCAAGGGTGACAAAGTGAGACTCTGTCTCAGAAAAAAAAAAATCTTATTGGAACAATTGAACATTATGGGCAAAAAAAACCAATAGGACATATACCAAAACTTCATACTTATACAAAAAATTATCCAAATTATCCAAAATAGATCATAGAAATAAATATAAAACTATAAAACTTTAAGAAGAAAACACAGGACACTGGCTCAAGTGGCTAAGGCACCAGCTATATACATCTGAGCTGGCAGGTTCAAATTCAGCCTGGGCCTGCCAAACAACAATGATGGCTGCAACCAAAAAATAGTCAGGCTTGGGCAGCACCTGTGTTTCAAAGGAGTAGGGTGCTGGCCCCATATAACGGAGGTGGTGGGTTCAAACCCGGCCCGGCCAAAAACTACAAAAAAAAAAAAAAATAGCCAGGCATTGTGGTGGGCGCCTGTAGTCCCAGCTACTTGGGAGGCTGAGGCAAGAGAATTGCTTGAGCCCAGGAGTTGAAGGTTGCTGTGAGCTGTGACGCAACAGCACTCTACCCAGGGCAACAGCTTGAGGCTCTGTCTCAAAACAAAAGAAAAGAAGAAAACAGAGGAGAAAATCTTCCTGACCAGGGTTAGGTAAAACATGAAACCAAAATTACAATCCATAGGAGAATAAATTGATAATTTGACTCATCAAATTGAAAATTGTTCTATGACAATACAAAAGAGAAGCTACAAACTGGTAGAAAAATATACGTGAATCACATTTCCAGCAAAGAACTTAGATCCAGAATATATATAAAAAAGTCTCATAATACACCAGGGAGAAAAAAAATGACCTAGTTCTTTAAAATGAGCAAAGGACTTGAAAGATATATCACTAAAGGGAATATAGATATGATGACACATGAAAAGATATTCACTATCATTGATCGTTAAGGAAATGCAAATGGAACCGACATGACTGAGAGATGACTACTTAACCTCCTAGAATGGCTAAAATAAAAAATTCTGAAAAATTTTACTTTTTTTTTTTTTCTGAGACAGAGTCTCACTATGTCACCCTCAGTAGAGGGCTGTGACTTCACAGCTCACAGCAACCTCCAACTCTTGGGCTTAAGCGATTCTCTTGCCTCAGCCTCCAGAGTAGCTGGAACTACAGGCACCCGGCTATTTTTTGGTTGTAGTTGTCACTGTTGTTTGGCAGGTTGGGCTGGATTCAAACCTACCACCTTCCAGTGTATGTGCCACTGAGCTATGGGAGCCAACCCTACTTTTTTTTTTTTTTGAGACAGAGTCTCACTCTGTCACCGTGGGTAGAGTGCCATAGCATCATAGCTCACTGGGCTCAAGCAATCCTCTTGGCTCAGCTTCCATAGTACTTGGGACTATAGGTGCCTGCCACAACACCCAGCTAATTTTTCTATTTTTAGTAGATATAGGGTGCTCTTGAACTCCTGAGCTCAGGCAACCAAGAAACTCGGCTTCCCAGAGTGCTAGGATTACAGGCGTGAACTTCCACCTCTGGCCAATAAAAAGAAATAAATTCTGACAGCATTGATTTCTGGCAAAGATATAGAGCAAATGAACTCTCACATATTGCGGGTGGGCTTGCGAAATGGTACAGCCCCTGTGGAAACCAATTTGGTAATTTCTTTGGGTTTTTTTTTACATGTATCTTTGTGGATTGAAAGTATTGGGTGGCACCTGTGGCTCAAAGGAGTAGGGTACTGGCCCCATATACCGGAGGTAGTGCGTTCAAACCCAGCCCAGCCAAAAACTGCCAAAAAAAAAGGAAAGTATTATATGCTGGTGACACCTGTGGCTCAGTGAGTAGGGAGCCAGTCCCATATACTGAGGGTGGTGGGTTTGAACCTGGCCCTGGCCAAACTGCAACAAAAAAATAGCGGGGCATTGTGGCAGGCACCTGTGGTCCCAGCTACTCCGGAGGCTGAGGCAAGAGAATCGCCTAAACCCAGGAGTTGGAAGTTGCTGGGAGCTGTGACGCCATGGCACTCTACCAAGGGCGATAAAGTGAGACTCTGTCTCTTAAAAAAAAAAAGAAAAAAAAGTATTAGATGCTGTGTGCTTTTTATTTGGGTTTTGTTTTGCTTTGCTTTGAGTTTTCTGTTTGTTTGAGATAGGGTCTCACTTTGTCACCCAAGCTGGAGTGCAGTGGCATCATTTTAGCTTACTACAACCTCAAACTCCCAGGCTCTAGTAATCTGCCTATGTTGGCCTCCTGAGTATTTGGGACAGCAGGCATGCACCACCACCCCTGCCTAATTTTTCTATTTTCTGTATAGACGGGATCTCACTCTTGCTTAGGCTAGTCTGGAACTCCTGGCCTCAAAGAGTCCTCCCACCTCAGCTTCCCAAAGTGTTAGGATGACAGGCTTGAGCCACCACACTTGGGTCTCAGTAAATACTCTCCTATGTATTTACCCTATAATAATTAAAACTCATCTGCATTGGCAGCTGCATGCTGATTATTTGAGAACTATTTTGCTTATCTACGGTGTCGCATGTCATGAAAGGTATGCACACACCTTTTATTGCTCATCAGCTTTCATTAGTGTTTGTGTAGTTAATGTGTGGCCGATGACAATTTTTACTCTTTCAATGTATGGGAAAGAAGAAAAAAGCCTGGACACTCCTGAAACATTTATACAAAACTAGTATAGGAGTTCTATTACAAGCTGGAAATGACCCAAATATATTTTAACAGTTGATTGGGTAAACAACACTATGGTGTATCTGTGTGATCAATACTGCTCATTATTTAAAGAAGTGAACTATTGATACAGGCAACAACTTCCAAGAATATCAAAGGTATTTTGTTAAGTGAAAGAAGGCAGACTCAAAAGGTTACATGTTGAATGTTTCCATTTATATGATATCCTGGAAAAGATAACACGATAGGAAGAATGGATCATTGATTTCCCAGGGTAATGTTGGGGAGGGTGTGACTATAATAACGTGGTAGGTAGCATGAGGAGTTTTGGGGTTAGAGTAATGGAACCATTCTGTATCCTAATTTTGATGCTGGTTACACAAATCTATATGTGTGTTAAAACTCACAGAACTCAGCCAGGTGTGGTGGCTCACACTTGTAATCCTAGCACTCTGGGAGGCCGAGGCAGATGGATTGCCTGAGCAAACAGTTCAAGACCAGCCTGAGCAAGAGTGAGACTCCATCTCTAAAAATAGCCAGATGTTGTGGCAGGCACCTGTAGTCCCAGCTACTTGGGAGACTGAGGCAAGAGAATCGCTTGAGCCCAAGGATTGGAGGTTGCTATGAGCTATGACGCCACAGCACTCTACCCAGGGTGACACAGCGAGAATCCATCTAAAAAAAAATAAAATAAAATAAGGTCGCTATCTAAGGCCAGCGCTGCCTCTAGCTCGCTGAGCTCCAAAGGAGAAGAGGGGTTAAGTAGGGAGGTCTTTATATCATGGCTTGTACAAAGCAGACTGCCTGGTGGCATCTGTAGCTCAGCGGCTAGGGTGCCAGCCACATACACCAGAGCTGGGGGGTTCGAATCCAG
>NW_003852407.1:15815151-15818397 GCF_000181295.1 Otolemur garnettii
TACAGGTGCCTGCCACAACACCCAGCTATTTTTTGTTGCAGTTTGGCCAGGGCTGGGTTCAAACCCGCCTGTATATGGGGCCTGTATATGGGGCCGGTGCCCTATCCACTGAGCCACAGGTGCTGCCCATACTTTTTTTTTCATTCTTGAGATACTTAGAAGAATATGTGGTATATGTACACCATGGAAAACTATGCAGCCATAAAAAAGATGGAGACTTTACATCTTTTATGTTTACTTGGATGGAGCTGGAGCATATTCTGAATATTCCACTGAATGTATATACTACATTCAGAAATGTATTTAAAGCATGCAGTAACCCCAATTTAATGGAACTGTTCTGCCACCTTGTGGAATTTTTGTGCAACTTCCACTTTTACAAATTGAGAAGCTGTCTGTAATTTTGAAATAATTCCACTCAGGTCCAGCTATGAGTTATTTTTGTCAGTGTCAATTTAAGAAGTAGCTTTATTTAACATAGCTATGCAACATGTATATGAAGAGAACTTCAGATTCTTCTGTAAGCCCAGATATTTGAATAAGTGTAAAGATATTTCCTACTTTTGGATGGGAGGAATAGACTACAAACCTCAATTAAGCAGTCCATGGAAAAAGATAAAAATGGCTTTTCATCATATAAAAGGTTACACATTGTGGAATTTTAATCTCATTAATAAAAAAAAGTCCAATTTAAAATGTGATTGTCTATAATATGGATGAAGATGAACCTGGAAAATTATACACTAAACAGAATAAGCCAGATACAAAAGGACAGATCTTGTAGTTCTCCTTTTTTATTATATGCTGTTATCCTTTCAAAATAAACTCTTTTTTCTACTTGATCTTAGCTGAAAACATTTGGCAAATGGGAAAATATTATGATGTAAGAAAAAATAGCATTTATTAAAGTCTCCTGCCCTCCTTTACATCACTCTGTCCAATCCTCCTAATAGCCCCACAATACAGGGCCTATATAGTTCCATACTGAAGATGAGAAAAATGAAGTTTGGAGGGCGGCGCCTGTGGCTCAAAGGAGTAGCAGGTAGTCTCCTATACTGGACGTGGCGGGTTCAAACCTGGCCCCAACCAAAAACTGCAAAAAAAAAAAAAAAAAAAAGGAGAAAGAGAAAAGAAAAGAAAATGAAGTTTGGTAGCGTTAATTGGTTTGAAGAAAGTTCCAGAGCTAGTTAATGCCACAGAAGAGACTTAAATCCCTATTACTGGTTTTCAATGTTGAAAAACTTGGGAGAGGCCAGCCGTGGTCCCTCACACCTGTAATCCCAGCATTCTGTGAGGCCAAGAAGGGTGGACTCCTGAGCTCAGGAGTTTAAGACCAACCTGAACAAGAGTGAGACTCTGTCTCTACTAAAAATAGAAAAAGTAGCCAGGCATTGTGGCAGGAGCCTGTAGTCCCAGTGACTTGGGAGGCTGAGGCAAGAGAATCACTTGAGCCCAAGAGTTGGAGGTTGCAGTGAACCACAGCACTCTACCCAGGCAACAGAGTAAGACTTTGTCTCAATTTTTTTTTAATTTAATTTAATTTTAATTTAAAAAATATACTAGATTAAAAGAAAAAATTGTGAGTTAGGTTAGGCATCTCTTTCTCAAAAGAGATTTCCTATTCTAATGTCTGAGGTCCTTTCTCTTCGTTTCCATTGAGATATGTGATTCTACCATTAGAGATGCAGCACATATCCTGAGGGGCTGGCTGATTGTGGGTTTTTATCCTTTAATTCACAGGTTCTGGATAGGGAGGTGGGAAGTAGCTGGGTGATATGCTGCCAAACTGGCTGGGCTTGCTGGGCTGCACCATAAAATGCCAGGCTTTGAACAAAGGAGAACCATTCTCCTGCTCCAGGAGCTGGTTGGCACACCTCCTAATCAGTTTAGAGAAACATTGCCAAAGGAAAATGTTTCTTAAATTAAAAAATCATGTTTCTCCTAAAAAGAAAAGACCTAAGGGGCGGTGCTTATGGCTCAGTGGGTAGGGTGCCAGCACCATATACTGAGGGTGGTGGGTTGGAACCCAGCTCTGGCCAAACTGCAATAAAACATAGCCAAGCTTTGTGGTGGGCACCTGTAGTCCCAGCTACTCAGGAGGCTGAGGCAAGAGGCCTAAGCCCAGGAGATGGAGATTGCTGTGAGCTGTGATGCAACGGCACTGTACTGAGGGTGACAAAGTGAGACTCTGTCTCAAAAAAATAAAAGAAAAGAAAAGACCCAAGGAAGATACTGTTAAACCCAAGAGTCAATTCTTAGACCTCATCTTCTTTGACTTAGCAGAAGTATTTGACACAGTTGCTCCTTTCTTCCTTGAAACTCATTCACACTACTAGTTTTTTCCTAGCACATTGATTATTCCTTTAGATACTTTTTTAGCTCCTTTATTCTTAGTTCCCCAACCTCTAAGCACTGGCATGCCCTGGGCTCAGTCCTTGACAGTCTGCACTCCTTTGGTGGTGACCTTATCCTGCCTCATGACTGTTAGACTGTCTATAGTCTAACTCCAAAATTATAACCCAGGCCAGAAATCTCCTCTGAACTCTTGGCTTCTCTTTACAACTGCCCCCCCAAATCTCCATTTGTAATTGCAAATTTAACACAAATTTCTATTTTTCCCACCCCAGAAAAAAACCTTTGCCCTCCCACTATCTTCCCCTTTTAAGTGAATGGTAACTCCAACCTTCCATTTTAGCTCAGGCTAAAAACCTTAGCCTCTTACCTGACTTCTCTCTGTCCCTTCTGACCCCACACCAGCAAATCTGGGCTATAATACTTTCAAAATGCATCCAGAATCTGCCAGATCTTCACCTCCTCTGTACTTAGCCTGTCAGTCACCATCACCCCTCACTGGATTATTACAAGAACCTGGTCTCCCTAATCCCACCTTTGTCCCGCTCACCTAGTCTCTTCTTTTCTTTTTCTTTTTCTTTTCTTTTTTGAGACAGAGTCTCACTCTGTCGCCCTGGGTAGAGTGCCATGGTATAATTGTAGCTCGCAGCAACCTCAAATTCTTGCCTCAGCCTCCCAAGTAGTTGGGACTACAGGCATGTGCCACCATGCCTGGCTATTTTTTCTACCTTTAGTACATACATGGTCTCACTCTTGCTCAGGCTGGTCTTGAACTCCTGAGCTCAAGGGATCCACCCGCCTCAGCCTCCAGAGTGCTAGGATTCCAGGTGTGAGCCAGGGCCCAGCTCTTTAGTCTCTTCTTAACACAGCAGCTAAGGTGTTTTTGTTTTTTGG
>NW_003852407.1:15818636-15819363 GCF_000181295.1 Otolemur garnettii
TTTGTTGCAGTTTTGGCCAGGGCCAACTTTGAACCCCCCACCCTCAGTATATGGGGCTGGTGCCCTACTCACTGAGCCACAGGTGCTGCCTGGTGTTTTGGTTTTAATGGAAACATGAGTCAGATCATGTCATTTTTCTGTTTAACACTTTCTTTTTTCTTCTTTGTTTTGAGACAGTTTCACTTTGTCACCCTGGGTAGAGTGCCATGGCATCTTAGCTCACAGCAATCTCAAACTCTTGGGCTTAAGTGATCCTCTTGCCTCAGCCTCCTGAGTAGCTGGGACTACAGGCCCCTACCACAGCACCTGGCTATTTTTAGAGACAAGAGTCTTACACTTGCTTATCTAGAACTCTTGAACAGAAGCAATTCATCCACCTTAGCCTCCCAGAGTGCTAGGATTACAGGCGTGAACCTCGGCGCCTGGCCCTGTTTAACACTTCTCAACAACTTCCCATCTCGGAGTAGAAGCCAGAGACCTTGCAGTGGTCTAGAAGGCAGTGTATGATCAACGATCATCCTTCTCTCCCCACACCCCTTCCTACTGTCTCCGACTACTGTCTGCTGGACTGATCACCCACTCCAGCCACATGAGTTCTCCTTAGGGTTTCTGAACCACACCAGGCACATTTCTGTCCCAGGGCCTTTCCATAGGCCGTTTCCCCTGTTTGGAAACCCTGAAATAGGTGCCCAGCTCACGTTTCCAGTCCTTTAGATCTTAGAGTGTC
>NW_003852407.1:15819443-15820577 GCF_000181295.1 Otolemur garnettii
AGTCTCCATCTATTGCCCTGGGTAGAGTGCTGTGGCGTCATAGCTCACAGCAACCGCCAACACTTGGACTTAAGGCAGTGGTTCTCAACCTTCCTAATGCCGCGATGTATTTTCATTGTTACAAAGGGGTCTTGACCCACAGGTTGAGAACTGCTGGCATAAGAGATCCTCTTGCCTCAGGCTCCCAAGTAGCTGGGACTATAGGTGCCCGCCACAATGCCCAGCTAGTTTTTCTATTTTTAGTAGAGACAAGGTCTGTTTTTGCTCAGGCTGGTCTCAAACTCTTGAGCTCAGGTGATCCACCAGCCTTAGCCTCCCAGAGTACTAGGATTATAGGCATGAGCCACTATCCCCAGCCACGTGGTTCATTCTTTACCCCCGTGGAAGCTCTGAGAGAGGCAGAGAATTTTTTTTTTTTTTTTGAGAGAGTCTCAAGCTGTCACCCTGGGTAGAGTGCTGTGGCATCACAGCTCACAACAACCGCAAACTCTTGGGCTTAAGTGATTCTCTTGTCTCAGACTCCCAAGTAGCTGGGATTAGAGGTGCCCACCACAACGCTTGGCTAATTTTTGGTTGTAGTTGTCATTGCTGTTTGGCAGGCCCAGGCTGCATTCGAACCCACCAGCTTTGGCGTATGTGGCTGGGACCTTAGCCACTTGAGCTACCGGCGCCGAGCCAGAGATTTTTTTTTTTAATTTGTCTTATTTATAGCTATATCCCTAATGCCTGGCTCATGTGTTCAGTGTGTCAATGTCCAGCTAAAGACCCCAGGAACACACTTGGTAGTTGAACAAGTTAGGTTTTGGCTTGTTGCAATGAGGGAGATCACGCAACAGGGGGAACCATGGAACAACTGGGGAAGAGGATTTAGGCTTAGGTTAGGAGATTTAGGGGATATTTCAAGGAAGTGGGGTTTTGCTCTGGATTTGATGCTATCAGGAAGTAGGAATAATTCTCTATAACTTTTTTTCCTTCTCTTTTTGAGACAGTCTCAAGCTGTCACCCTGGGTAGAGTGCCGTGGCGTCACAGCTCCCAGCAACCTTGAACTCTTGGGCTTAAGTGATTCTCTTGCCTCAGCCTCCCAAGTAGCTGGAACTACAGATGCTGCCACAGTGCCCGGCTATTTTGTTGTT
>NW_003852407.1:15821047-15821662 GCF_000181295.1 Otolemur garnettii
CCTTTTCTAATGTATTATAGGCATTCCATGCGGTTGTTTACATTCTCAGAAACAGACCATCTGTGATGTCAGCCAAGCTCCTAATACTACAGAGGGGCTAGCTGATACAATAGGCTAAGGTGCCAGCCAAATACACCTAAGGTGGCGGGTTTGAATCCAGCCTGGGCCTGCCAAACAACAATGACGGCTGCAACCAAAACATAGCTAGGTGTTGTGGCAGTGGAGGCAGGAGACTTGCTTGATCCCAGGAGTTGGAAGTTACTGTGAGCTGTGCTGCCTTAACACTCTACCCAGGAGGACACCTTGAGGCTCTATCTCAAAAAAAAAAAAAAAAGGATTTCACAGACTAGAAACAGAGACAGGCATGAAAGCAAATATACACATTGCAGTTCTTCAGGGCAGTTTTTAGAAAGTTGTTTCCGGTGGCACCCATAGCTCAGTGGGTGGTTCATGGAGGGTTCAAATCCAGCCCAGGGCCAGCTAAACAACGGTGACAACTGCAACAACAAAATAGCTGGGCGTTGTAGCAGGCACCTGTAGTCCCAGCTACTTGGGAGGCTGAGGCAAGAGACTTGCTTAAGCCTAAGAGTTGGAGGTTGCTGTGAGCTGTGATGA
>NW_003852407.1:15821682-15823532 GCF_000181295.1 Otolemur garnettii
AGCCTAAGAGTTGGAGGTTGCTGTGAGCTGTGATGACTCCAGGGCAATCTACCAAGGGTGACATAGTGAGACTCTATAGCTAAAAAAAAAAAGCAGTTTTCACTGGGGCTAATTTTGCCCCCCATGGACATTTAGCAATCTCTGGAGACGTATATTGTTGTCACAAGGAGTGAAAGGGTTTGCTAGTCACAGCCTAGGCCTCCACAGGGTGAATATCATCAATATCACTGGCTTCCACCTCTGCGTCTTGTCCCATCTTTCACCACTCACCTCCGAGGTGGAGGCCAGGATGCTGCTAAGTGTCATGTAATGTGCAGGCCAACTTCCCATATGAAGGAATTCTCTCTCTCAAAATGTGAACACAGGTTGAAGGTTCCTTTTTTTTTTTCTTTTTTTGGAGACAGAATCTCAGTCACCCTGGGTTGAGTGACATGGTGTCACAGCTCACAGCAACCTCAAACTCTTGCACTCAAGTGATTCTCCTGCCTCAGCCTCCCAAGTAGCTGGAACTATAGGTACCCACCACAATACCCGGCTATGTTTAGAGATGGGGTCTCCCTCTTGCTCAGGCTGGTCTTGAACTCCTGCACTCAAGCGATCTGCCCACCTTAGCCTCCCAGAGTGCTAGGATTACAGGCATGAGCCACCATGCCCAGCCAGGTGGAAGGTTCCTAATCAAAAAATCTCAAATTCAAAATGCTGCAGAATCTGAAACTTACTGATTTCCAACAGTATGCAACAAGCAGAAAATTCCACACCTGACTTCACTTGATGTGGTGCAGTCAAAACATGGGCACATGACACATAGTTAATTCAGTGTCCACAAGGGAAAAAAGATTTTCCCAGTCCTTCCATTGTAATATATCTTTTCCATGCATGCTCGATAGGTGTGTCATATTTTTTACTGTTACGTCCTTAAGTGTGAATAAATGTCAGAAAACCAAACATAAAATTTTTACATAAATCTGCATATAAATTCAATGATATAAATTCAGAGTCAGGAATGACAGTGGTGCCAAACAACCACACTTGTCCACGAGTGGCCGAGAAAGTGACACCTTTGCTTTCTGGTGGATCATTGTACAAAAACTTTGTTTAATCCACAAAACTCTTTAAACTATTGTATAATTTCACCCCGATTTCCAGAACTTTTTTTGATCCCAAGCAAAAACTCTTGTACCCATTGAACAATAACTCCCTATTTCCTCCTCCCACCCAATCGTCGGAAACCTTTATTCTCTTCTCCGTCTTTACGGATTTCTCTATTCAGGTACCTCATATCAGTGGAATCATACTGTATTTGTGCTTTTGTGCCTGGCTTATTTCAGTTCACATGATATGTTCAAGATTCACCTATGTTGTGACATGTGTCAGAACTTCATTCCTTTTTATGGCTAAATAATTTTCCATTGTACGTTACAGTCGTGCATCAGGTAATGCTGGGGATGGGTTCTGAGAAAATGGTCAATACACAATTTTGCTGTGTAACCATCATAGACTGTACTTCCACAAACCTAGATGGTAGATCCTACTTCATATCTAGGCTGTGTGGTACATAAGCCCATGGCTCCTAGGCTACACGTCTATATAGCCTGATCTGGATACACTGTGTTTTTATTACATCCCTTGGTCAGCAAATGGGTGTTTGCCAGAACAACATCATGTGCATCCTTGTAGTTTTTCATGCCCTAAATCTCCATTACCCACCCAATTACCCTTTAGCTATTTTCATTAATTTTACTTCTTAAAATACTTATCAATCACTAACAGGATTACAGAAAACAAACGCAAAGGGAACACGAACTTTGGAGCTAGATGCCACCCAGTTAAACCTCTGTGTTCCTTTGGGG
>NW_003852407.1:15823704-15828295 GCF_000181295.1 Otolemur garnettii
AGCCCTGTCAGGCCCCAGCCAGGCCCTGACAGACCTTTTTCCTAGGGTCCTTTCTGGTTTCAGCCAGGCCCTTATGGACCTTTTTCCTGAAGCCCTCCCTGACATCAGTCAGGCTTTTGCAGGCCTTTTTCCTAAAGTCCTTTGATGTTTGTGTCAAGCTGTCACGTGAAGCCCCCAGTATAGTACGTTCGTTGTGGATACTCACGTCCTCTCCCATTCTCCTGCATACCTGACCCTGATCACGAAACCTTTTGTACAATGATTTCATTATTACATCTATCTAACTCTAACTCTATTCCCATAATGCTAACTTTCCTAATGTTCACCCACACTCAGCCTTCAGAATATATTATTCTGTGATAGTCAGATTCATCGTCAAGTTTCCATTGATCAGAAGGTTGTGTTGAGAACATCATCTGTTATTCAAGTCAGTAGTTCATATTCCTTTTTTTTCCCCAGAGTCTCACTCTGTTGTCCAGGCTGGAGAGCTATGGCATCATAGCTCACAGCAACCTCAAACTCTTGGCTTTAAGCCATCTTCTTGCCTCAGCCTCCTGAGTAGCTGGGACTACAGGTGCCTGCCACAGCAACCTCCACCTCCTAGGCTCAAGTGAGTCTCCTGCCTCAGCCTCCCAAGTAGCTGGGACCACAGGTGCCCACCATAATGCCCAGCTATTTTTTTTTTTGGTTGCAGCCGTCATTGTTGTTTTGGCGGGCCAGGCTGGATTCAAACCCACCACCTTAGGTATATGTGGCTGGCGCCTTAGCCACTTGAGCCACAGGTGCCGAGCCAGTTTTTCTAGTTTTAGTAGAGACCAGGTCTCACTCTTTTTCAGGCTGATCTTGAACTCCTGAGCTCACATGATTCACCTGCTTCAGCAACCCAGATTGCAAGGATTATAGGCATGAACCACCACTCCCAGCTTCATATTCCTTTTGCTGGAAGACCAGCTGTTGAATCATCTGAACTGACGATGGGTGTAAGGCAGAATTTACACATATGGGAGTTACCAACTTAGTACCTAAGTTCCTAATTTTTTTTGTTTACTAGAACATTTTAGTAACGTTAAAGATTCTAAGAAGTCTATAAGGATGCAAGTATGACATTTTAATTTTAACAGAGCACATGTTCTCTGGTGAAAGGCCAATATCATATCAACCCTTTTGCAATTTTATGCAATTTAAATTAGTAATAGCTTGGGCTGCGCCTGTGGCTCAGTGAGTAGAGTGCTGGTCCCATATACTGAGGGTGGGAGGTTCAAACCTTGCCCCGGCCAAACTGCAACAAAAAAATAGCCAGGTGTTGTGGCGAGCACCTGTAGTTCCAGCTTCTCAGGAGGCTGAGGCAAGAGAATCACCTAAGCCCAAGAGCTGGAGGTTGCTGTGAGCTGTGACACCACGGTACTCTACCGAGGGTGACAAAGTGAGACTGTGTCTCTAAAAAAATAAAAAATAAATTGGCAACAGCATTTATTTATGTATTTACTTATTTTATTATTATTATTTTTGAGACAGAGTCTCACTTTGTTGCTCTCGGTAAAGTGCTGCGGCATCATAGTTCACAGCAACCTCAAACTCTTGGGCTTAAGTGATTCTCTTCCTTCAGCGTCCTAAGGAGCTGGGACTACAGGCGCCCACCACAACACCTAGCTAGTTTTTTTGTTTAGCAGGCCCTGGCCATTGTTTCCCTGGCTGGCTGCAGGGACTCTTGGTTCACTGAAGATGCTTGTTGTAGAAAAGTACTACAGCGGTGCCTGCCCTGGTCAAAACTCTAAAAAACAAAACAAAACAAGGGTGGCGGGGTCGAACCCTGCCCCAGCCAAACTGCAACAAAAAATAACTGGGCATTGTGGCGTTGTGGCAGGCACCTGTAGTTCCAGCTATTTGGGAAGCTAAGGCAAGAGAATCGCCTAAGCCCAAGAGCTGGAGGTTGCTGTGAGCTGTGATATTACAGCATTCTACCGAGGGTAATAAAGTGAGACTCTGTCTCTAAAACAAAACAAAACAAGGGTGGTGGGGTCGAACCCTGCCCCAGCCAAACTGCAACAAAAAATAACTGGGCATTGTGGCGTTGTGGCAGGCACCTGTAGTTCCAGCTATTTGGGAGGCTAAGGCAAGAGAATCGCCTAAGCCCAAGAGCTGGAGGTTGCTGTGAGCTGTGATATTACAGCATTCTACCGAGGGTAATAAAGTGAGACTCTGTCTCTAAAAAGACAAAAAAAATTTCTTGATCACTGTACCTTTGAAGTAGATTTTGAAATCAAAAAGTACGAGTGCTTCAATTTTGTTTTTCTTTTTTGAGATTATTTTGGTTATTCAAGGTTTCTTGAAATTCAATATGCATTTTAGGATCCGCTTTTCCATTACTGCATAAAAGTATCTTAATATGAATTGTGCTAAATCTGAAGATTGCTTTGGGTAGTACCGCCACTTTAACAATATTCAGTCTTCCAATTCATAGACTCAGGATATCTTTGTACTTCTTTAGGTCTTTGATTTCTTTCACTATTATTTTGTAGTTTTCAGTATACTAGTCTTACACAGGTTAAATTTATTCCTCAGTATTTTATTCTTTTTGATATTATTGTAAATAAAATGTTTTCCTAATTTCATTTTCAAGTTCTTCATTATTAGTGTTTTTGTGTATTGATCATATTCACATATACTGCAATTTTGCTAATTTTTTAAGACATTCTTTAAGATTTCTGTATACAAGGTTAAGTGGGCATGAATAGATCATTTTATCTCCTCCTTTCCAATTTAGAGATGAGATATTGTTGGAGTGAAAGAGAAGCAAGCCTAACTCCATTTTGATATAATTCTTTTTCCTGAGAAAGTAAAGTAGGCCTGATTCTATTCTGTTCTTTTGCTACATTTTATTGCTTTAAAAAAAAAAAAAAAGGGTTTCTGAGTGGCACCTGTAGCTCAGTGGGTGAGGCGCTGGCTCCATATACCAAGGCTGGCAGGTTCAAACCCAACCCTGGCCAAACTGCAACAAAAAAATAGCCAGGCTGGGCAGTGCCTGTGGCTCATGGGTGGGGTGCCGGGCCCATATACCAAGGGTGGCAGGTTCAAACCCAGCCCCAGCCAAACTGCAACAACAACAAAAATAGGTGTTGTGGCGGACACCTGTAGTCTGAGCTACTCGGGAGGCTGAGGCAAGAGAATCGCCTAATCCCAGGAGTTGGAGGTTGCTGTGAGCTGTGTGATGCCACGGCACTCTACTGAGGGTGATAAAGTGAGACTCTGTCTCTAAAAAAAAAAAAAAATAGCTGGGCCTTGGGGCAGGTGCCTGTAGTCCCAGCTACTTGGGAGACTGAGGCAGACAGAGTCTTACTTTGTCGCCCTCGGTAGAGTGCCATGGTGTCACAGCTCACAGCAACCTCCAGCTCTTGGGCTTAGATGATTCTATTGCCTCAGCCTCCCAAGTAGCTGAGACAACAGGCCTGGTTCCACTTGCCTCCCTACCCATTGCATGGTATTTTAATCCTACTGGTTTAGAACTGTTAGAATTATTATTATTATTATTTAGAGACAGAGTCTTACTTTGTCGCCCTCGGTAGAGTGCCATGGTGTCACAGCTCACAGCAACCTCCAGCTCTTGGGCTTAGATGATTCTATTGCCTCAGCCTCCCAAGTAGCTGAGACAACAGGTGCCCACCACAACACCCAGCTATTTTTTTGTTGCAGTTTGGCTGGGGCAGGGTTCAAACTGCCACCCTTGGTATATGGGACCGGTGCCCTACTTACTGAGCCACAGGTGCCGCCTCATAGAATTATTAGTATTGTCTAGAAGGTCACTAACTATTTTTGTAACAACAACCCTCATGGTTATGTTAAGGTGGACTTCATGCCATCTATATATGATACGGAAATGCTAAAAGAGCAAGTTGGACTCCACTTTACTGTTTACTCCTTTTCTGTTATATTCCATTTCCTTCTGAACTGTTTCCTCGTTTGCCCTCCCATTGTATAACTGTGAATTCATTTAAGTAGGATTGTTAGTAATGTAGGTACTGACTGCACTCAGGATTATATCCTTGGTGATCACTGCTTTTTATGATCATGTTGTTTACAGCCTTCACCTGTGAATCCCCCTCCCTTACCTTAGGACATTGTAGATTGTAGTTGTTTTGTAAAAAGAATTACTAAATGCTCTCCTGATTTCCCCGAACTGCTATGTTTGCTTGCCTCCCTGGAAAAATTTTGCCTCATGAAAGTCAGAGCGTCAGACAACTCAGGGCTGCATTCAGAAACCCCATGTTGGGACACTGAGGCAGTTGCTGGCCTGCTTTTCAATAAAAGGACTCCTCTTTAATTCAACTTGTCTGGTGGTGTTGTCTTTGAGGGGGACTCCTGGGCATAACAATAAGAAAAAAGTCATAAGTATCTAAAGGCATAAATAACTACATTCAAGGCTCGATGCCTGTAGCTCAGAAGCTAGGGCACCAGCCACACGCTGCAGAGCTAGAGGGTTCGAATCCAGCCCAGGCCTGCCAAACAACAATGAGAACTACAACCAAAAAAACAGCTAGGTGTTGTGGCAGGTGCCTGTAGTCCTAGGTACTTGGGAGGCTGAGGCAAGAGAATC
>NW_003852407.1:15828668-15832903 GCF_000181295.1 Otolemur garnettii
AAAAAAAAAAAAAAAAACCAACAAATAAACATATTTGATGCCTCCTTGGTGTAAAACTCTTCAATAGTGCTTCCCCAAAGATGGTTTCTTATGTATCTTTCTGAAAGTTTCTTGTATAGCTAGAATGTGACAGCATTTTTCTTTTTGTTTCCTTTGGGAGTTATAGTTAAGACAAGTAAAATGTCAAAATGTGTTGGATTTATTACGAGATTTCTGAAGTTAACTTTAACTGCATTAAGAAATACATGCACACATTCTTATTTATTTATTTTGAGACAGAGTCAAGCTGTCACCCTGGGTAGCATGGCATCATCATAGCTCACAGCAACCTCCAACTCTTGGGCTCAAGAGATCCTCTTGCCTCAGTTTTTGTTTTTAGTAGAGATGGGGTCTTGCTCTTGGTCAGGTCGGTCTTGAACTTGTTAGCTAAAGCAATCACCCTGCTTGGCCTCTCAGAGTGCTAGGATTATAGGTGTGAGCCATAGCACCTGACCCATGAACACATTCTTCTAGTGATAAATAAAAACAATATAATATTGACACAACATCAGGGCTCCAGTTCTGATCGTCTCCATGAAGCCATTATTAATGTGGTGTCTACTTCCAGACCTTTGCTATGCATTGACATACTTGTGAATTCATATAAAATACATACTATTATAAAGCAAGTAATACAATATTCTTTTGCTTCTACAACTTAAACTGATGCATGTATTCTGGAATATGGATATATCACAATTTAACCATTTCCCTGTTGTGAATGTTCCATTTTTTTTACTGCTACTGCGTTGTACCGAACAACTAGCATACAGCTCCTGGTGCAAACATGCTGGTGTTTTTCTCGCATTGACAGCAATTAGTGAAATTGCTGAGAAGGTGTATTTTCAAATGTAACCGATCACCGAACAGCCTTTCAAAGTGGCTGCACCAATTTACACGCCTATGTAGAGATTTGGGATCACTGCTTACTTGGCAGACAGTTTACCCCCTGGGGGTGAAGTCCAGACCAGGCAATCCCGGCTGCAGCCTCTGAGCCCAACCCAGGTGACACGCCCCCGCCTGCTTTCCGCGCACTTGTTCGGCCTCGCCCCTTCCGCTTAATGGTCCCGCCTCTCGGCAGAGCTGCTTCCGCCTCTCGGCAGGACTTGTAGCGGGAGGGGCGGAGTGTGGGACGTGACGTCACTGCCGGCCAGACGCCATCTTGATGGTTTGCAGACGGACTTGGATGTGGCGGTGGTAGAGGCAGTGAGGGCGTGGGGAAGGGGGGGGTGAGGGGGCGAGGCCGAGACGAGGGCGGCGAAACTCTCCTCCTCTCGGCTCCACCGCGTGGGACGGCGTGAACGTGGTGTCGGAGGGATGTCCGCCTTCTCCGAGGCGGCGCTGGAGAAGAAGCTGTCTGAGTTAAGCAACTCGCAGCAGAGCGTGCAGACCTTGTCCCTGTGGCTCATCCACCATCGCAAGCACTCGCGGCCCATAGTCACTGTGTGGGAGCGGGAGCTGCGGAAAGGTGAGTTGCCAGGACTTGCCGGCCGCTCCCCGCCCCCCGGCCGGTTCCCTGGCGCCCCGGGACCTCCGGCCGCGCTTTCCGGAGTCCCGCCTCCCCGGCGACCCCTGCTCCGGGCTCCCGGGTGACCCGGCTCCCTGGAGAGGAGTCTTGATGCCCTCGCGCAGGGGTCTGCAGGCTGGGAGGAGCAGCATGCACCGAGCTTCTGCAAAGTCGGCGCTTTGGAGGTATTTATGGAATAAAGGAATGAATTAAAAAAAAAACTGCGATTAACTTACCGCGGAAACAGTAGTAGGAGTTTGGGACTTCACACCCAGTTAGGGCCAGAAATTCAGATAGTAAGGTATGTTTTTCATTCGTGGATTATAATGGAGGATAGGAAAAGGAAAAGGCAAGAAGGTGGAAAAGAAAAGATTAGTGTGGGTTTCGGTGTTACTTCCGTCGTTTTTATAACACTTCATCTTAGTCTTGGGAAATTAACAGAGGAGTCAGTTTTTAGTCCGGGAATCTAAAATAACGTCTGATGCAGTAGAAAGAACCCTGAATTTTAGATTTTGGGTTTGTTTCTTAGACCTTCTTGATTGCGGGTGCCTCGTCTGAAAATGCGAGATTATATTAAGTGTTCTAAGGTTCCTCTCTGCTCTGTGATTATATTCCTTTAGTGCAGCATCTTTATTTTGCAAAACATTTTATAGTGCTCTCATAAATGAAGGAAACTTTTTTGAGCAGATATCTATCACTAAAATATCCAGAATCAGTTAACTTCTGCACCTGTATCTGCTAAAAACTGGATGTTACTGCGACTGAAGATTAAAAGATACTTCATTTGCTTAGCCTGTTTATATGCATTCATAATTCATTGGGTAGACTGGGCATTCTTCATTTTTGTTTCAAACATCTGATATGAGTATTAACTGTTAAGGGTTTTAACAAGGTATTATTAATCAAAAGAAAAGCTAACTTGTGAAAGCTGTGTATTAACAGGAGAGCCAAAATGTTGACTGTAGAGTGGATACAAACTGTCCTTGTCTTGTGTATTTGCTTGTGGTTAAGAAAATATCATGTCTTAGAAGAAAGTGACTTACAGATCTGTTTTTCATTTTGTGTATAAGTGTACGTGTATTGGCTCCCATTGAGGAATTCATCTTCTGTGAGTGGACAAGTTTTGAGAAAGACTGACACAAACATCTGAAAAGTAGCTGTGAACTTTGACAAGTTGGGAATTAGCTTTGCTTCTACATTTTACTAGATTTCTAGTAAAGATTTTCTAGCAAAATTTCTCATTTCAAAATTAGATTAGGGTTTACCTTTTGTTTTGGAAAGAGCATTTAGAAAGACATAATAAAGGAATGATTTAGATAAAGAGCTATTATAAATCAGTAGAAAAGTGGCAATGGTGTTTTTGTTTTGTTTTTCTACCATTTTTGTTCACGCCATTTATGGAAGTCCTTTGTCTTTATTAAGTTGAAAGAATGAATTTTTCATCAAGTTGAGGCTGATAGGGTAAATTAGTTCACTTGTAAACTTTTGGTTTTTTGTGTACTTTAGTGTAAACCCCAAATTGAAATTTTCATCTATATATTTTTGTTAAATAATGAGCCAGATGGTAGATATCTTTGAATGGCTGGAAGAGGCGATGGAGAAATACATGAGAAATATTAAGGAGATGAATTAAACAAGGCTTCACTGCTTGGACAGTAAGGAAGAGGGAAAGAATGACCTCCTGGCTCTCTTGCCTTGGTTGTTTGAGAAGATGCTGGTACCATTGTAGCTTATTAAAAAAAAAACAAACAGAAAAACGAACTGGGCTGGGCTGCTGTAGCATAATGGTTACTGAGCCAGCCACGTGCACCAAGGATGGCAGGTTCAACCCTAGCCCGGGCCAGCTAAACAACTGCAACAAATAGCTGGGCGTTGTGGTGAGTGCCTGTAGTCCCAGCTACTTGGGAGACAGAGGCAAGAGAATCGCTTATGCACGTGAGTTTGAGGTTGCTGTGAGCTCTGATGCCTCGGCATTCTACCGAGGGTGACAGCTTGCGACTCTGTCTCAAGAAAAAAAAAAAAACTGGTTTGGGAGACAAGGATGAATGTTACTAAATTCAGCTTACATTTGAAGTTAACCAATCAATTAATTCGAAATAGGGGCTTGGATCTCAGGAGATTGTGGGATGGTTGGGAAGAATTTGGAGCCATCAAAATATAGATGGTGGTGAAAACTGTTAACACAAATAAGAAGCTCTAGGGAAAATGAAGAAAGTGACAGGAAAAGGCCAAAGATAGAATTCTGGGAAACATTAACTCCTACTAGGTGGGCAAAGAAGAGAGCAGACTTTGGGCAGCAGATTTTGCTATCCCAGATCCTAGGAGGATGCGTTTTCTTGAATCAGGGAAGGGGATATCTGAGTACAGACCTGGCTTTGCACTACTCACACTGCTGAGACACTTTGTGAACAGCACTGCAGCAGCCTTGGAGGACTGGTGGATCCTGGGGGAACTGTGGGTTTCCCCAAGTTGGCATTCAGTGCAGAGGGCAGGCTTTTTCTAGTTGAGAGGAGAAATATCAAGAATTTTGAGAGTGAAGAGAAACACAAACTTTTTTTTTGAGACAGAGTCTCACTATGTCACCCTCAGTAGAGTGCTATGGTGTCATAGCTCACAGCAACCTCAAACTCATGGGCTTAAGCGATTCTCTTGCCTCAGCCTCCCAAGTAGCTAGGACTACAGGTTCTTT
>NW_003852407.1:15835405-15842594 GCF_000181295.1 Otolemur garnettii
TGCACAGTAATAATTAATATTGTTTCTAAGTTAATGGCTATCATAAGGAGAGAGGAAATGCAATAGGAGCAGTGCTACCTGATTATTTTATATGTTTAAGAAAATATTGGTACTAATGTGGGGAAAAAAAGATAAGTTGTGCTATTAGCTAGGTTTGGAGGATGTTTCCATAAATGCTTTTATACTTAGAAAAATTTAAAGGCATATAAATACGTGCTTTGGGAAGATGGTGATGGTGAATGATAGTGTTGATGGCGATGGTGGCTGAGATGAAGATTCTGATGCTGCTATCCTCAGTTGGTCTGGGTGTATGCCAAGGGTTTCCCTTTCTTGACTTTGTAGAGCTGTTATTTTCAACCAGTGTGCTGTGAGAGGACCTTAGGCATGCCGTGAAAATTTTTAAAGATCATTAATTACATTATTTTTGAAAGAAGTTCAAAGCACAGTAAGTATATTTTTTTCTTTACCTTTTTTTAAAATCAACATAATTTAAGTTTGCAGCAGAAGTTTAACTATAGGTTCAAGTGCTCTATGAGATAAAAAAGTTGAAAAACACTGTTGTAGAGCCTAGGCTTTGTGTCTTACCCCTTCCTTGGGCCCATCAGTTTCAGGATCCTCATCTCCTGTAGTTTAATAACAGTGACAATCACTTAGTGAGTACCAGGCATTGTTTTAACCTGGGGTGGGGAACTTTTTCATGTTGGAAGCCTGTATTAGTTTTGCTGTAATCACATAAGGTCACATTCAAGAAACTTAAACTAGATATACTTAAAACATGTACATTATTTGTAAAAAATTTACTGTGTACTTAATTTTAAAAAATGAAAATTATATGTTAATTTTGAATTAATTTTTGAAATACTTCATTTTGTCTGCTTTTTGTTGGAAAATATTTCAATATTTGGCTGCAGCAAGGAGGTCTGTAGTTTCAGTTGATCTCTAGATAGGTGCCGGTCATTGTGACCTTGATTTGGGTTAAATAGGAGAATGTAGATTGACTACAGTAAGTCGTTGAAAGCAAGAAAGCATATTGCTGAAGTCCTGGCATTCTTTTTTTCTATATTTCAGTTGGATCTTAGTATCAAACAATGACTTTAAAATGTCATTTACTGGGAGTTCAGTCAATTACTTATCTGTAGTTCTTTAGGTGCCTTGGTGATATCAACTAGGAGAGACTGAAATGCTAATTTGATTGTGATGTCATGATTCTCAAAGTCAGCGAACCTTTTATTGTATCCTTTAATTGGTCTATAACAGCTGCATATTCTTCAAGTGATTCACATGTGTCATCCTGTTTATCAGTGACCTTTGCTAATTGGGGGAGAGGTTCATAAGAAATTTCTTTCTGGCTCGGCACTTGTGGCTCAAGTGGCTAAGGCGCCAGCCATATACAACCTAAGGTGGTGGGTTCGAATCCAGCCTGGGCCCACCAAAACAATGATAGCTGCAACCAAAAACAGCCGGGCATTGTGGCGGGTGCCTGTGCTCCCAGCTACTTGGGAGGCTGAGGCAGGAGACGTGCTTGAGCCCAGGAGTTGGAGGTTGCTGTGAGCTGTGATGCCATAGCACTCTACCCAAGGGGATAGCTTGAGGCTCTGTCTCAAAAAAAAGATATTTCCTTTTGAAGTAGTTTTGTTTGAAAAAAAGTGCTAGGATTTTGTGCCACATATCATATATAGACTTAGTTTTACCTTGCAAATGAATATTCAAATTGTTTTCATTTGACATATCACCCAGAAATAATGTATTCCTGTAGAAATCTTTCTGTAATCACATTACTGATTCTGTTCTTCATAACATTTAATTAGCATGTTACAAATTGATGATGCATTATTGCATTTACACCAGTATAACAATACTTACAGCTCGTTGCATAGTGTTACTTAAAATAGTAGCTTTAGCACTATGCTGATACAATGAAAAGAAATGAGAGCATCTGGATCTGTTAATACGGAGTATCCCAAAGGTTGCCATACACAGGAGAAAAAAGTCATATTCCATATTTTAATATTTTCTATATTTACATATTAACATGTAGAGGAAAATTTTGTAATGAATATTTTGTAAACAAAAGTACATTTGGGCCTCAGTGCCTATAGTATAGTGGTTACAGCACCAGCTACATACATCAAGGGTGGCAGGTTGAAACCTGGCCTGGGCCAGCTAAAAACAACAATGCCAACTGCAACAACAAAAAAAATAGCCAGGCTTTGTGGCAGGTGCCTGTAGTCTCAGCTACTTGGGAGGCTGAGGCAAGAGAATCACTTAAACCCAAGAGTATGAGGTTGCTGTGAGCTGTAATGTAATGGCACTTTACCAAGGGCAACATAGACTTTGTCTCAAAAAAAAATACATTTCCTGACCATTTCCCACCTTCCCCAGGTATGTATGGTGAGCTGTATATTTATTTTTTTACATCTATGCAGTAAACCCTTCATATTTTCCGGTCATGGAAGGTGCACCATCTGTACATACACTGACTATATTTACTAAATTTAGTCTAACTTCACGACATTTATCTTGAAGGTGTGGAACGTAGCTATTCCCCATGTTCTGTTCAGAAGAGTGCTGAAAGCAAGTAACTCTTTGGGGCCAAGAACATCTTGTGTTATCTGAATGGAGTATAAAACCTGGGCTGACCTGAGAATATAAGCTACTTTATATATTGTTTCTGTGATACTATTTCCAGGTGTCATTGCTGTTTGAAAGAATTGTCTTTGCTTTTCCTTTTCATCTTTTAATTTCTGTAATACAACCTTTTTGTGCCTCTCCCTCTAATTTAAAATGCTGTGGTCCTTACCAGTGTTACAATGCTGATGAGCATTGACTATTATTTAATGTTGACACTGCAGTATCATAAGTCAAGAAAATCATCTTATTTGTAGCAGAAACAAAATAATACTGCAATTCCCAATTTTCATTTAAAAAAATCTGTTTTCTTTCTAGAGCGCACTTTCTTGGTCTTCTGTGACATGATGGGTTGTTAAGCAGACAGAATGAAAAAATACCATTGAGCCATGCAATTATTCACAAATTCTGCTTCAAACAGAAACACAGTGCATTGTTGTCAAAAGCTGATAGCAGACTGGTGTACTGAATCCCCATAAACTCTTACCAACCAGCCTTCTGTGGTAGTGGCACCATTCAGGCAGGGGGAATTAGAACTAAATCATGAGCATAGCAGCTGTCAATTTAGTCCTTATGGTTTACAAATGTTCTCTAATTGTGCTAGTCAGTCTGGGAGGATAATTTCATTTAACCTTAACTGTTTGGTATTTTAAATATGTTCATAAAACAAAAATACAAAAGACTAAAATGTATTAATAAAAGTAAAAGGATTCTGTAAAATTTAGATTCAGTCAAAAGACCACACTGAAGGACCTAGAAGGCCACTTGTGGCTGTAGGCTTCAGGTTCCCTATAAATGGTTTTAGCCGTTTTTACCATGATGTTGAATCCTCACATCATCTGCAAGTATTTATGAAAGAAGTTAATCAAATTTGAAAATATGCTAAGGAAAATTGGTTGAACATTTTATATTAAGCTAGGCATTTTTTAGTTTCTAGAAGTGTATAAAGACAAAAGTGTGTCAGAGAAAGATAAAAGAATATATTTTTTTGCAAGATAAAAGAATGGGTAAAATTATGTGTCAGATGTAGTAACAATTCAGTTATGAAGGTTCCTCCTCTTATTCTAGCTTCCTTTTTCCCTTTTAAAGAAAGAGAAGTTTTTGGAGGCATAAGCTTTTTTTTTGGACAGAGTTTCATTTTGCTGCCCTCGGTAGAGTGCTGTTGTGTCACAGCTCATAGCAACCTCCAGCTCTTGGGCTTAGGCGATTCTCTTACCTCAGCCTCCCGAGTAGATGGAACTATAGGCGCCCACCACAATGCCTGGCTATTTTTTGTTACTTTGGCCAGGGCTGAGTTGGAACCTGCCACCCTCGGTATATGGGGCCAGTACCCTACTCACTGAGCCACAGGCACCGCCCAATTTGTTGGGTTTTTCCTAACAGCTTTATTGATACATAATGTACATAGTACACAGTTAATTCATTTAAAGTGTATAATTTAATGCTTTTTATTAATAATATATTTATAAAGTTGTAAAACTATCACTAAAATCAGTTTTAGAACGTTTTTATTACACCTTTTAGCTATCATGCCCCAATCTCATTTCCATGCCCTTAGACAATTGCTAATTTATTGTCTGTATAGATTTGCCAATTTTACCATTTCATATAAATGGAATTCTATGATAGGTGGTCATTTGCAGCTGGCTTCTTTTAGTTAACACCTTTTCCAGCCTCATCCGTGTTACGGCCTGTATTAGACCTTCATTCCTTGTTTTGTCCAAATATTATTTGTTATATGAATTTACCCATTCATAAGTCTATAAATGTTTGTTCACTTTCTCATTATTAAGAACAATGGGGCTATGAACATTTATGTACGAGTTTTTGTGGATATGTTTTCATTTTTTCTGGGGTATGTACTGAGGAGTGGAATTGGTGGGTTATATAGCAACTCTTACGTTCAACCTTTTCAGGAGCCATCAGGCTACTTTTTTCCTTTTCCATTTTAAAAAAGATTACTTTCAATTATTATGTATACATAATAGTTTTGTATAGTGCATGTGATTTTTTTTTTTTTTGCAGTTTTTGGCCGGGGGTGGGTTTGAACCTGCCACCTCCGGCACATGGAGCTGGTGCCCTACTCCTTTGAGCCATAGGCACCACCCCATGTGATGTTTTAATACATGTATACATTGTGTTAATAATCAAATCGGGTAATTAGGGTATTCGATTACCAGGCTATTTTCTACCAATTTTATACATTTCCTACCAGAAGAATATGAGGGTCTAGTTTCGCCATAGCCTTGCCACTGTTTGTTATTACCTATCTTTTAAATTATAGCTACCCTGGTGGATGTGAAGTGGTATCTCATTAGGGTTTTGACATGCGTTTCCCTGATGACTAATAATGATGTTGAGCCTATTTTCATGTACTTAATGGCCAGTTATATATTGTCATTGGAGAAATAGCTGTTCAGATCCTTGTGCATTTTAAATCTTTTTCTTTATGAGTCATAAGTATTCCTATTGTAATTCCAGATACAAGTACTTTATTAAATCCATGGTTTGCAAACATTTTCTCCCATACATTTAGTTGCCCTTTTACTTTAATAGTGTCCTTTGAACATGACTGTTTCATTTATTTATTTTTTTTAGAGACAGTCTTACTTTATTGCCCTTGGTAGAGTGCTATGGCATCACAGCTCACAGCAACCTCCAGCTCCTGGACTTAGGTGATTCTCTAGCCTCAGCCTCCCAAATAGCTGGGACTACAGGCGCCCACCCAAACACATGGCTATTTTTTTTTTTTTCTTTTTTGAGACAGAGCCTCAAGCTGTCCCCCTGGGTAGAGTGCCATGGCTTCACTCACAGCAGCCTCCAACTCCTGGGCTCAAGTGAATCTCCTGCCTCAGCCTCCCAAGTAGCTGGGACCACAGGTGCCTGCCACAATGCCCGGCTATTTTTTGGTTGCAGCCATTATTGTTGTTTGGTGGGCCTGGGCTGGATTTGAACCCGCCACCTTAGGTGTATGTGGCTGGCGCCTTAGCCGCTTGAGCCACAGGTGCCGAGCCATGGCTATTTTTTGTTGTTGTTGTTGTTGCAGTTTGGCCCAGGCTGGGTTGGAACCCACCACCCTTGGTATATGGGGCTGGTGCCCTACCCACTGAGCCACTGGAGCCACCCAACATGACTATTTTAAATTCTAAATGACGGGAGGTGCCTGTGGCTCAAGGAGCAGGGCGCCAGCCCCATATGTTGGAGGTGGCAGGTTCAAACCCAGCCCCAGACAAAAACTGCAAAAAAAAAAGGTAAATTCTAAATGACTCATTCAGTACTGGACTAAATTATAAAACTATTGATATATGTTACTAATTAAATTACATGTTACAGTCATTGCTGTAGAAATAATTGGCCTAACGTACCTAAACGTGTAAGCCAACTGACATATAGGCTCTTTTCTAAATACTTCCTTCCCCCCAAATCTGCAAGAGTTGTAGAAAACAGCTAGATAGGAGGAAGTTCTCTGGAGTTAGAGTCACTGCATTTTTTTTTTTTTTGCAGTTTTTGGCCAGGGCTGGGGTTTGAACCCGCCACCTCTGACATATGGGGCCGGTGCCCTACTCCTTTGAGCCACAGGTGCTGCCCTAGAGTCACTGCATTCTTTAGTCTAGTGATCTAATCCTTTGTACCATCCTCTTTTATGTTCTTTATATATATGTCTTTTTTTTTTTTTTGGTAGCAACAGATTCTCACTTTGTCACCCTTGGTAGAATGCTGTGGCATCACAGCTTGCAGCAACCTCCAACTCTTGGGCTTAAGAGATTCTCTTGCCTCAGCCTCCCAAGTAGCTGGGACTACAGGCACCCGTGACAGTGCCTGGCTAGTTTTTTTGTTGCAGTTGTAGTTGTTTAGCTGGCTCGGGCTGGTTTTGAACCCGCCAGACTTGGTGCATGTGGCTGGTGCTATAACCACTGTGCTACAGGTGCCGAGCCTGTATATTGTATGTGTTTTAACAAAACTGTAAGTGCCTGAACCATTGAAGTATATTAATTCAACTTATATTTATTGATTGTTACAGTGATAAGGAAAACAAAGTTTTTCCTTGCCCTTAGAATTTGTAGTGTCATGGAAAGGGCAAACAAAAAAAAATTGTTAGTATATATTTTGTGTTTTATCCTTTGATGGAGGAAATTTTAAGTAGTTAACTTGGTAAGGCTGGGTGCGGTGACTCATGCCTGTAATCCTAGCACTCTGGGAGGCTGAGGCAGGTGGATTGCCTTGAGCTCACAGTTTCAAGACAAGCCTGAGCAAGAGCCAGACCCCATTTCTAAAAATAGCTGGGTGTGGGCAGCACCTGTGGCTCAGAGGTAGGGGGCCAGCCCAGTATACTGAGGGTGGTAGGTTCAATCCCAGCCCGAACCAAACTGCAACAAAAAAAATAGCTGGATGTTGTGGCAGGTGCCTCTGTAGTCCCAGCTACTCGGGAGGCTGAGGCAAGAGAATCGCCTAAGCCCAGGAGTTGGAGGTTGCTGTGAGTTGTGTGATGCCATGGCACTATATGGAGGGCAATAAAATGAAACTCTATCTCTACAAAAACAAAAACAAAAACAAAAAACAA
>NW_003852407.1:15842614-15844322 GCF_000181295.1 Otolemur garnettii
CTGTAGTCCCAGCTACTCGGGAGGCTGAGGCAAGAGAATCGCCTAAGCCCAGGAGTTGGAGGTTGCTGTGAGTTGTGTGATGCCATGGCACTCTACCGAGGGTGATAATGTGAGACTCTGTCTCTACAAAATAAATAAATAAATAAAAATAGCTGGGCGTTGTGGCGGGCACCAGTAGTCCCAGCTACTGGGGAGATTGATGCAAGAGAATTGCTTGAGGCAGAGTTGGAGGTTGCTGTGAGCTATGATGCCACAACACTTTACCAAGGGTCACAAAGTGAGACTCTGTCTAAAAATGAAGTAGGTTGATGAAAGAAATCATCTCTACATAGGTAACATTTAATAAGACTTCTCTGGCTGGGTGTGGTAGTTCATACCTGTAATTTTATACTCTGGCCTAGGTGGATAGATTGCTTGAGCTCAAAAGTTCAAGACCAGCCTGAACAAGAGCAAGACCCTGTCTCTACTAAAAATAGAAAATGTAGCTGGGTGTGGTGGCAGGTGCATGTAGTCCCAGCTAGTTGGGAGACTGTGGCAAGAGGATCTTTTGAGCCCAAGGGTTGAGGTTGCTGTGAGCTATGATGATGCCATGGCACTCTATCCAGGGTGACAGGGTAAGACTCTGTCTGAAAAAAAAAGAGACCTCTCTGCACTAGTGGGGAGGGAGCCTTCAGCCACCAGATACATCTGAAGGTGCTAAGGTGATACAGAGCTTTGGATGCAAAGAGCCAAACCTGAAAATGGTCAGCCTTTCAATGAATGCCTGTTAACTATTTCTCCTAGATTTGACAAAAATTATAACAATAAGGTTTAGATTTTCCTTCAATTTGCAATCAGCAAATTGCTATTTAAAATCAACACTTTGTTCTCAATAAACTATATTTGACTTTTGCAGGGAAATAATTATCACTATATACTGTGTTATAAGTATGGGGGAATTATATGTGATAATGGGCTCGTTTAGGTTGTTTTCATATTTCAGTTTAATTGAAGGGTTCTTAAATATTTGCCTTTTTTTTTTTTTTTGAGACAGAGTCTCACTTTGTCACCCTTAGTAGAGTGCAATGGCATCATAGCTCACAGCAACCTCAAACTCCTGAGCAAATGAAGAGTTCCTTGGACTCAAGGAATTCTCTTGCCTGATCCTCCCAAGTAGCTGGGACTACAGGCACCCGCTACAATGCCTGGCTGTTTTTAGAGATGGGGTCTTGTCTTGATCAGGCTGGTCTCCAACTGTGACCTCAGTCAGTCCACCTGCCTTAGTTTTCCAAGTGCTGGGATTATAGGCCACTGCACCTGGCCCTTAAATATTTGTTGAAAACTAACATATGTGTTCACTGATTTGCTTTAGATTTGTAAGAAGTGTTAAAAATAAATACTGCATATTCTTAGTTCTTATTTATTTGATTTTAGAAAAATAAGAAAGTCCGGCCTGGTGAGGTGGCTCACACCTGTAATTGCAGCACTCTGGGAGACTGAGGCAGGTGGATTGCTTGAGCTCACAGCTTTGAGACCAGCCTGAGCAAGAGTGAGAACCCCATCTCTAAAAATATCCGGTGTTGTGGCGGGCGCCTGTAGACCCAGCTACTCAGGAGGCTGAGGCAAGAGAATTGCTTTAGCCCAATGGTTTGAGGTTGCTGTGAGCTATGATGTCACAGCTCTCTAACAAGGGCGATAAAGTGAGATTCTGTCTCAAAAAAAAAAAAAA
>NW_003852407.1:15844662-15845989 GCF_000181295.1 Otolemur garnettii
AAAAAAAAAAAAAAAGAAGAGATCTTGAAAGGATTTGATACAAAATTTGTAAGGATTTGATGTCAAACTGTAACTTTTATAAACTTGAGTATATATTTATTATATTTTTGAGTATAATTATGATACTATATGTTCTGGGTACATAACTTTCTTTTCTTTTCTCTTTTCATACTTTCCACATCCCTTTCCTGAAGATTTATAGTATAAAGTGATTTGTGTAGCATTACTTAATGGAAGATTTAAATTATTAGTCAGCAGGCCGATGGAAAAACAAAACGACAAAACCTCATTATGGAAATGTCAAGACAAGTACAACTAAGTAAAAGTTCCTGTGTAGTCATCACTTAGCCTCAATAGTTATAGTCTTTAACACCTAAAAAATAATTTATTTTTTTTAATTTTAATTTTTATTGTTTGGGATTCATTGAGGGTACAAAGAATTAGGTTACACTGATTGCATTTGTTAGATAAAGTCCCTCTTATAATTGTGTCCCTCCTCCAAGAGGTGTGCCATACACTGTGACCTTTCACCCCCACACTCCTCCCTTCACCCCACTTGCTCATTCCTCTACACCCCCGCCTCATATTAGCTCATCTACTGCCTTTATGTTAGAATTGAGTACATTGGATTCTTGCTTCTCCCTTGAGGAATGTGTTCCACCTTCATTCCTGTTAATACAAAAGATAGAAAGACTCTCGGCTCAGTACCTGTGGCTCAGGTGGCTAAGGCGCCAGCCACATACACCTAAGGTGGCGGGTTTGAATCCAGCCTGGCCTGCCAAACAACAATGACCGCTGCAACCAGAATATAGCCGGGCGTTGTGGCGGGCGCCTGTGGTCCCAGCTACTTAGGAAGTTGAGGCAGGAGACTTGCTTGAGCCCAGGAGTTGGAGGTTGCTATGAGCAGTGATGCCACAGCACTATACCCAGGGGGACAGCTTGAGGCTCTGTCTCAAAAAAAAAAAAAAAAAAGATAGAAAGTCTCCATCTTTTTTTAGTGGCTGAGTAGTATTCCATGGCATACATATAGCCCAGTTTGTTAGTCCATTCCTGGATCTGTGGGCATTTAGGCCGTTTCTACATTTTGGTGATTGTAAATTGAGTTGTTATAAACTGTCTAGTGCAAAAGTCCTTAAGATAAAAGAACTTTAATTCTTCTGGGTAGATCTCTAGTAATAGGATTGCAGGATCAAATGGGAGGTCTAATTTGAGTTCTTTGAGAATTCTCCATACTTCCTTCTGAAAAGGTTGCAGTCGCATCAGCAGTGTAAAGGTGTTTCCTTCTCTCCATATCCACACCAGCATCTGCAGCTTTGAGACTTTGTGA
>NW_003852407.1:15846157-15847223 GCF_000181295.1 Otolemur garnettii
CTGTAGCATCATAGCTCACAGCCAACCTCCAACTCTTGGGCTCAAGTGATTCTCTTGCCTCAGCCTCCTGAGTAGTTGGGACACAGGCACCTGCCATAATGCACAGCTATTTTTAGAGATGGGGTCTCACTCTTGCTTAGGCTGGTCTTGAACCTGTGAGCTCAGAACAATCCACCCACCTTAGACTCTTAGAGTGCTAGGATTATAGGTATGAGCCACTTCGCCCAGCCTTATCTCAGGGTAGTTTTGATTTATATTTCTCTGATGATTAGGGACTTTGAGCATTTTTTCATATGTTAGCCATTTGTCTGTCTTCTTCATGTCTCTTGCCCAGTGATACATGGCATTGTTGGCCCTTTTTTTATTGATTAATTTGAGTTCTCTATAGATCCTAGTTATCAAGCTTTTGTACAATTCATAATATGCAAATATATTTTCCCATTCTGAAGGTTGTCTGTTTGCTTTAGTTGTTGTTTCCTTAGCTGTACAAAGTTTAATTAAGTCCCATTTCTTTATTTTTGTTGTTGGCAATTGCCAGCGATGTCGTCCTCATAAAATTTTTCCCCAGGCTGATATCTTCAATTGTTTTCCCGACTTTTTTCAAGGATTTTTATTGCTTCATGCCTTAGATTTAAATCTTTTATCCATCTTGAATCAATTGTTGTAAGTGGTGAAAGGTGCGGGTCCAGTTTCAGTCTTTTACATTTGACTATCCAATTCTCCCAGCATAATTTATTGAATAGGGATTGTTTTCCCCAGTTCCATGTTCTTGTTTGGTTTATCAAAGATCAGGTGGCTGGAAGAGGTTAGAGTTTAGTTTCATCTTTTGGTTTTCTATTCAGTTCCAAATGTCAGTGTCTCTTTCTGTGCCAATACCATGCTGCTTTGATCATTGTGGCCTTGTAGTATAGCCAAAAGTCTGGTAGGGTGATACCCCTGCCTTTGTTTTTTTTTTTTTTTTGCAGTTTTTGGCCAGGGCTGGGTTTGAACCCACCACCTCCGGCATATGGGGCCAGCGCCCTACTCCTTGAGTTGAGCCCAGGAGTTGGAGGTTGCTATGAGCAGT
>NW_003852407.1:15847588-15849825 GCF_000181295.1 Otolemur garnettii
CCTGCCACCTTAGGTGTATGTGGCTGGCGCCTTAGCCGCTTGAGCCACAGGCGCTGAGCCGATTGCTTTGTGTGGTATAGATATTTTCACAATGTTTATTCTTCCCAGCCATGAGCGTGGTGTGTTTTTCTGTTTGTGTTAGTATCTTCTGCTATTTCTTTTCTTAGGGTTTTGTAATTTTCTTTGTAGAGGTCCTTCACTTCTTTCGTTATGTATATTCCTAGGTATTTCATCTTATTTGAAGCTACTATGAAGGGAACTGTGTCCTTGATTAGCTTCTCATCTTCGTGGTTATTGGCATATATAAAGGCCACTGATTTGTGGACATTGATTTTATATCCTGAGACATTGCTGTATTTTTTGATCACTTCTAGGAATCTTGTGGTTGAGTCTTTGGGGTTCTCTCAGTGTAAGATTATCATTAGTGAAGAGCAAGAGTTCGATCTTCTCTACCCCCATTTGGATGCCCTTTATTACCTTCTCTTGCCTGATTGTATTGACTAGAACTTCTAGCCTAGGGTGACCAGATTTTAACATCCGTAAGGTGGGACAACATGGTGGGACAACATGGCGGGGGTGGGGTGGGTGGGGCAGGGCCTGACAACAATGCAAACTTTGATAAGCAGTTCTTGATAATCACTTCTCAGCAATTATTTGTTATTATTACAGTTTAACATTATAAAATTAACAAAAATAATATAAAACTCGTATTCTGGTGAAATAGCCACATGGCAGCCGAAAACCGTATATTCCCTTCTTGTTCTCCCACTCGTATGTGCATTCCTTCCAAAAATCTGGAGTTTTTTAAAACGACGCGGGACAAATTGTTGAAAAGCGGGAAGTCTGGTCACCCTATTCTAGCACTGTGTTGAAGAGTAGTGGTGATAGAGGACAGCCCTGTCTAGTTCCAGTTCCGAGTGGAAAAGCTTTCAGGTTTACTCCATTCAGTATAAGGTGTAGTTTTGTGGTAGATGGCTTTGATCAGTTTAAGAAATGTACCACCTATCCCTATATTCTTTAGAGTTCTAATTAGATAAGGATGTTGAATTTTATTGAATGCTATTTCTGCATGCATTGAAGATCATATGGTCTTTTTTTGCTTCTGTTGATATGGTGAATTACATTTATGGATTTGCATATGTTAAATCAACCTTGGATCCCTGGGATAAAACCTACTTGATCGTGATGTATGACTTTTTTTTTTCTGAGACAGAGCCTCAAGCTGTTGCCCTGGGTAGAGTGCTGTGCCATCACAGCTCACAGCAGCCTCCAACTTCTGGTCAAGCGATTCTTCTGCCTCTGCCTCCCAAGTAGCTGGGACTACAGGTGCCTGCCATAACACCTGAGTATTTTTTGTTGCAGCCATCATTGTTGTTTGGTGGGCCCAGGCTGGATTCAAACCTGCCCGCTCAGGTGCATGTGGCTGGCGCCTTAGCCGCTTGAGCCACAGGCACCGAGCCTAATGTCTGACTTTGAATGAAAAGCTGTAATCTTTTGGCTAGGATCTTATTGAGAATTTTTGCGTCTATATTCATTAGTGAGATTGGTCTGAAATTCTCCTTTTTAGTTGGATCTTTTCCTAGTTTTGGTATCAGGGTAATGTTTGCTTTGTAGAATGTGTTAGGGAAGATTCATTCCTTCTCAATCTTTTGGAATAATTTCTGCAGTATGGGTATAAGCTCTTCTCTGAAGCTTTGATAGAATTCTTGTGTGAAGCTATCTGGACCAGGGCATTTTTTTTTTTTTTAAAGAGACAGAGTCTTACTTTATTGCCCTCAGTAGAGTACTATGGTGTCATGGCTCACAGCAACCTGCAACTCCTGGGCTTAACTGATTCTCTTGTCTCAGCCTCCCGAGTAGCTGGGACTACGGATGCCTGCCACAACACTCGGCTGTTTTATAGTTGTTGCAGTTTGGCCAGGGCCAGGTTCAAACCCACCACCCCCGGTATATGGGGCTGGTGCCCTACCCACTAAGCCACAGGTGGTGCTCTGGACCAGGGCATTTTTTTTTCGGGAGATTTTCACTGTTTCTTTGATATCAATTCTTGAAATTGATCTGTTCAAGAGATTTATTTTTTTCTTGATTGAGTCTAGGGAGAGGGTGTGATTCCAAGTATTGATCTATTTCCTCTACATCGTCAAATTTCTGAGCATGGAGTTTCTTTTTTTTTTTTTGAGACAGAGCCTCAAGCTGTCCCCCTGGGTAGAGTGCCGTGGCATTACAGCTCACAGCAA
>NW_003852407.1:15850795-15867267 GCF_000181295.1 Otolemur garnettii
CCAAGTAGCTGGGACTACTGGCACCTGCCACAATGCCTGGCTATTTTTATGTTGCAGTTTGGCTGGGGCCAGGTTTGAACCTGCCACCTGTGATATATGGGGCTGGTGCCCTACTCATTGAGCCACAGGTGCCACCCAAGAACCTGCCAGTCTTGGTGTACATTGCCAGCACCCTACCCACTGAACTATGGGTGCCACCAATTGTATCTTCGTTGTTATGTTTGAGGAGTTTAACGATTTCCTCTTTTATCTCTTCCTGAACTTAACTATCATTAGGTTGTTTAATTTCCAAGTCTTTGTGTGGGGATGAACTGTTTTGTTGGTCGAATTCTACCTTCATTGTCTTGTGGTCTGAGAAGATACAAAGTATAATTTCTATTCTTCTTCTTCTTTGTTTTTTATTTGAGACAGAGTCTCACTTTATCACCCTGGATAGAGTGCTGTGACATCATAGCTCACAGCAATTTCCAACTCTTGGGGTTAAGTGCTTCTCTGACTCAGGCTGGTCTAGAACCTGTGAGCTCAGGGCAATCTACCCCTCTTGGCCTCCCAGAGTGCCAGGATTACAGGCATGAGCCACCACGCCTGGCCTAATTTCTCTTCTTTTGGGCAGCACCTGGAGCTCACTAGGTAGGGCTCTGACCACATACACCCAGGCTGGTAGGTTTGAGCCCCACCCGGGCCTGCTAAACAGCAGTGACAACTGCAACCAAAAAATACCTGGGCATTGTGGCAGGTGCCTGTAGTCCCAGTTACTTGGGAGGCTGAGGCAAGAGAATAGCTTAAACCCAAGAGTTTGAGGTTGCTGTGAGCTGTGACAGGATGGCACTCTACTGAGGGCAACATAGTGGGAGACTGTCTCAATAAAATAAAATAAAAACTAATTTCTATTCTTTTAATTTTGTTGAGGTTTGATTTGTATCCTAGGATGTGATCGATTTTGGAGTATGTACTGTTGGCTGATGTATATCTATATTCCTTACCTTTGGGATGTCTCTTAATCCCATTTGTTCTAGGGTCACATTTAAGTCCTTTGTATCTTTGTTTAGTTTCTTTCTTTCTTTTTTTTAAAATATTCACAGCAGTTTTATTCATAATACAAAAAATTAAAATCCATATTGTTACCAATTAGAAGAGGGGTAAATAAATTGTGAGATATCCATCCAATGAAATAACACTCAGCAAAAAAAAGTAATAAATTTTTGATAAATAGGTATTCCAGATAAAAGGTATTCCAGTCTTCCTTACTGCTCTGCGCCAAAAAGCATGGCATAGGCGTATCTGCATAGCCACGCCCATTACTAGGTCTAATTATTGGGGTAGGACTAGGAACAATCCATATTGTTACCAATTAGAAGAGGGGTAAATAAATTGTGAGGTATCCATCCAATGAAATAACACTCAGCAAAAAAAAAGTAACAAATTTTTAATACATGTAACAACATGAATAAACCTCTTAGGGCATCTGGTTGAGTTAAAGAAATCAGACACAAGACTACATGCTTTATGATTACATTTACATGAAATTCCAAAGTAGGCAAAACTAATCTACAATGATAGCAAATCAGAACAGTGGTGGTCCTTGAGAACTAGAGATAGTAGTAACTGGGAGAGGGAATAAGAAAAGCCTTCTGGAGGGCAAGATATGTTCTGTTTTGATCTGAGAAGTAATGATTACAGAAGTATACACATATAAAAACTTAGTGGCTATTCTAAGGTTTATACACTTTATCCTATGTAAGTTATATCCTAATAAAAAATAAATAACCCAAGGAAGATGCATTTTAAAATATTGTTCTTTCCCCAAATATATTTCTTTCCTTACTGTCTTAACCATGAAGTCCTATAAAGAACTATATTTTTATAAATTAAACATATAGCAGTTCTTAACTGGGTTTTGTCTATTTTTTTAAAAAACAGCATTGGTCGGTAGTTTGTTTTGTTTTTTTTTTTAACCAGGTTCAGTTTAAAAGACATTGTTCACCTTGTTATACATGTATCTAAGCATGAAGTCCAGGAGGAATGATTTCCCTTTATGAAAAGCTCCTGCCACAGATACCATTACTATGTTGAGATCTCGAATGTGCTCCTGTAGCAATATCTGCTCCAAAGCTTCTTCATCAAGCTCAAAGTTATGGTCATCTTCATGAGCAAGAATAATCTGTACTGGACATGGTTTCTTCATAACCTTATCAGAGTTTACAACCATTTTTCCCCGAAAATAAGACACTGTCTTATATTTATTTTTTCTCTGGAACCTGACAGGGGGAGCCAACCTTGTTGGTGGGGCTGGCGCTAGTGATGCCTGAACGCCTTTCCTCTAGCCCTTTGCACATGCGCAGTAGGATACCCGCGACTGCGTTTGCCACACGTGCACCGGACAAGTGCAAACGGCTTGGAGAAAGGAGCTGTGGCAGATAAAAGGCATTCCAGTCTTCCTTACTGCTCTGCACCAAAAAGCATGGCATAGGCGTATCTGCATAGCCACGCCCATTACTAGGTCTAATTATTGGGGTAGGGCTTATATTTAACAAATGCATAGAAATCCTGCTAAGGCTTATTTTTGGGGTAGGTCTTATTTTCGGGGAAACATGGTAGATTCTCATCTTCATAATTCTCACCTAAGGACGTCGTGGATGAGACGTGGTTAACCTCAGTGCTTGGGTCACAGTCCACCGCTGGCACCACAGCCCCTAATGCGGCTGCTGCCTTCGTCCTACCTTGTTCCACCATCTTATACCGATTTAAAATTAACTCCTTACTCTTTAGTTTCTGTTTAGAGGATCTGTCCAATTCTGTCAGAGGGATGTTAAAGCCTCTGACTATTATGGTGCCATGGGATATCATATTGCTCAGACCTTTCAAGGTCTGTTTCATAAATCTGGGAGCATTTAAATTGGGTGCATAAATATTTAAAATTGAAATGTCTTCTTGTTGTTTTATTCCTTTAACCAATATAAACCAATATAAAGTGCCCATCTTTTTCTTTCCTCACTTTAGTTGCTTTAAATCTGCTTATATGTGAAAATAAGATTGCCACCTCTTCTTTCTTCTGATTTCCCATTTGTTTGAAATACTGTTTTCCATCCCTTAACCCTGAGTCTTGATTTGTCCTTCAAGGCTAGGTGTGTCTCCTGGAGACAGCATATGTATGGCTTATGGTTTTTTATCCAGTCCGCCAGGCTAGCCACTTCAGTGGTGAATATTCAGTTCATTGACATCTGAGAGAATTGCTAAGTGTGGTGGAGTTTTGTCCATCTTATTTTGTTAAAGTCTATTGTGTAGTTTTATCCTTTGAGCCATTGTGGCAGCTAAGTTTTGACCTTTAGCTTCTGGGTATCTAATTTGCTGATGGTTCATTGTAATGGTCAGTGTTGAGAACAGGTCTAAGTATTTCCTGTAGAACTGGTCTTGTTGTGGTGAATTTCCTCAGTGCTTGTATATTGGCAGAAAATTTGACTTCTCAATTTTGAAAGGTAGTTTAGCAGCATACGGAATTCTGGGCTGAAAATTGTTTTGTTTAAGAATGTTGAAGGTCTGCTTGGCGTCTGTAGCTCAGTGACTAGGGCGCCAGCCACATAAACCAGAGCTGGTGGGTTCGAATCCAGCCCAGGCCTGCCAAACAGTAATGACACCTACAACCAAAAAATCGCTGGGTGTGTGGCAGGCACCTGTAGTCCCAGCTACTTGGGAGGCTGAGGCAAGAGAATCACTAAAGCCCAAGAGGTTGAGATTGATGTGAGCTGTGATGCTACAGCACTCTACCCAGGATGACAGCTTGAGACTCTGTCTCAAAACAAACAAACAAAAGAGAATGTTGAAGGTGGATGGCCGTGCTCTTCTGGCTTGTAAGGTTTCAGTTGAAAAGTCTGCTGTCATCCTAATGGCTCTGCCTCTGTAGGTCATTCGGCACCTTCTGGCTGCTTGCAAAATTTTCTCTTTCATCTTGACTTTGGACAGATTTATTACAATGTGACTTGGAGAGCTTTTGTTTGAGTTGAGATGACCTGGGGTTTGTTATCTGTCTGAAGGGAGTGTGTCGGGGTCTTTAGTAAAACTTAAGAAGTTTTCATTTATGATACTCTCTCATAGGGCTTCCTTTCCTTTGGGACAATCTTCTTCCCTTGAGGAATCCCCGTTATTCATGTTTGAACACTTCATGGAGTCTCATAGTTCTCTAAGCGCCTATTCTGTTTTGTCTCTCTTCTTTTCTGCCTCCTTAACTACCTGGGTTAACTCAAAAACTTTATCCTCTAGCTCAGAGGTTCTTTCTTCTCTATGGTCTAACTTAATTTTGGTACATTTTACTGCATCTTTACATTTCCTGATTGTCTCGTTCATTTCTTTAAGCTCTGCCATATCCTTTCTATAGTCTACATATCTCTCATCTGTCTTTTGGTTGTGTCTTTCCATTTTCATGTCCATGTCTTTTATTGTCTTTATCATCCATATTTTAAATTCCCTTTCTGTCAGGTCCATTAATTCTTTGTAGGTAGAGTTTTCTGCAGTAGCTGCCTCATAGTCCTTCAGGGGAGTTCATCTGTTTTGGTTTTTCTTTTTTTTCTTTTTTCATTTTGGAGACAGAGCTATCTCAAGCCCTTGGTAGAGTGCTGTGGCATCACTGCTCACAGCAACCTCCATCTCTTGGGCTTAAGCCGAGTAGCTGGGACTACAGGTGCCTGCCATAATGCCTGGCTATTGTTTGGTTACAGTTGCCACTGCTGTTTTAGCTGGCTGGTGCTGGGTTCGAATCTGCAACCCTTGGTGTATGGGGCCAGCCCCCTGCCCACTGAGCCACAGATGCCGCCCTGTTTCTTTCTCCTGGCCAAATAAACAGAAGGCCTTGCTCTTGATGACAGTATGTGGCAGTATGTCACCTTGAGACCAGCTGGCACTGTGTTTTGTTTTGTTTTGTTTAGGAGCCAGCACAGCCAGTAACCTCAGTGGTCCTTATTCCAAACTTAGTTGCCATTGGTGGTTGGCTGATTGTTTCTTCAGCGTTCAAACCCGTTCAGGTTGAGATCTTAAAGCTCATAAGAACCCTTCGGTTCTTATGAAAGGGCAAGTCTCACAGTGCCCCTTGGGTCCAGTTCCCATTGAATGCAGGAGTCCCTCAGCCTGTCTCAAGAGTGGAGTTCTAATCCTGGCAGATAGAATTAAGATGGCTGTGCTTTAGGCTCCAGCTAAGAGCACTTCACGATCTTCCCACACTGGGGAAGCCACTGAGACCTTCTAAGTATGGCTGCCTTGCCAGCCACCAAACCTGTGGCAGATCTACTCCAACCAGTGTTCAAATTTGGTTGTTATGTATTTTTCAAGTCTGCCCACTCTTCCAAGCTTTTCACTCAAAACACAGCTTCTCCCAAAAGCTGAAAACTTCTAAAAGGCTTCCTGCTGTCCCTGACCTCTGGGTGAGGGGGGGCAAGCCAATCCCAGCCAGCCGCAGTCATCTGCCTAATTCATCATATTTCCACCGCTTTAGATCATACGCTGTTATTCAGCTCACCATCTCTTTGCTGTGCTCCCTGAGCCACAACTCTGGGTAAGGTCCCCGCACCATGTATGGCTGGGTTCTCTCTTTTTCCCCATTTGTTCTTACAGAGCTCAACTGACCAATCCCTCCTGTCTGCCCTCTTACTCTGCCCTCTCAGGAGGGCAAACTTCTTGTCTAAAAATAATGTCTTAAAATAGTGTCAGAGATTGAGCCAGTATTTGTTTCCTTCATCATCTTTTTTTAGCCATTTGTTTGAATCAGGATATAATAGACTTCATGCATTGCAATTGATTACTATATTCCTTAAGTCCCTTTATATCTATGGGTTCCTTCTATCTTTAATTTTCAATTTCTTCTTTGACAAAATTAAGTTGGACTGGCTATGCTGGTTCATGCCTATAATCCCTGCACTTTGGGAAGTCCCTGTTCCTGGTTCTTTAAGAGTACGTGCTCAGAAGTGAAATTACTGAATCATATGGTAATTATGCTTAATTTTTAGAGGAACTGTGATATTTTTTCCATAATGTCTTCACTGTTGTACATTCTAGGTGGTAATGCACCAGTTCCCCATTTCTTTGCATTCTCTCTAGCATCTGTTATTTTCTTTGTGTGTACAGGTTGTTGTTTGATAATAGCCATCCTGAGGGGTGTGAAGTGGTATCAGTTATGGTATTGATTTGCATATCCCTAATGACTAATGATGTTGAGCATTGTTTCATGTGTTTATTGTCCATTTATATATTGTTTTTGGAGAATTTAAGCCCCTTGCCCATTTTTGAATTGGGTTGGTTTTTGTTGAGATATAGGAGTTTTAAAAAATAATGTATGTTGGCTGTTAATCTCTTAGGAGATTTGCAGATCCTGTATGATTATTTTCCCATGCTGTGGATTGTCTTTCCACTTTATTGATAATGTCCTTTGCTAGATTAAAAATTTAAGTCTTGTTTATCTAGTTTATCTTTGTTGTTGTTGCTTATACTTGTGTCTTAGCCAAGAAATCATCATCAAATCAAATGTCATGGCTCGGCGCCTGTGGCTCAAGCGGCTAAGGTACCAGCCACCTACACCTAAGGTGGCGGGTTCGAATCCAGCCTGGGCTCGCCAAACAACAATGATGGCTGCAACCAAAAAATGGCCAGGCATTGTGGCAGGCGCCTGTGGTCCCAGCTACTTGGGAGACTGAGACAGGAGACTTGCTTGAGCCCAGGAGTTGGAGGTTGCTGTGAGCTGTGATGCCATAGCACCCTACCCAGGGGGATAGCTTGAGGCTCCATCTTAAAAAAAAAAAAACATCAAATGTCATGAAACATTTTTCCCATCTTTTATTCTGACAATTTTGTACTTTGAGCTCCTACATTTAGTTCTTTGATGCATTTAAAATTAATTTTTGTATAATATGTGAATTTTTTTTGAGGCGAAGTCTTACTATGTCCCTGTCAGTAGAGTGCTATGGCATCATAGCTCATAGCACACTGAAACTCCTGGGCTTAAGTGATTCTCTTGCCACAGCCTCCCAAGTAGTTGGGACTATTGGTGCCCTGCACAATGCTCAACTATTTTTTTGTTTTTAACAGGAGTTTGAGATCAACCTGAGCAAGAAGGAGACTCTGTCTCTACTAAAAATAGAAAAAATAGCCAGGTGTTGTGACGGGTGTCTGTAGTCCCAGTTACTTGGGAGGCTGAGCTAGGAGGATTGCTTAAGTCCAGGAGTTTGAAGTTGCTTTGACCTATAACACCATGACACTGGACAATAGAGTGAGCTTCGTCTCAAAAAAAAAAAAAAAAAGCCAGGCACGGTGGCTCATGCCTGTAATCCCAGCACTGTGGGAGGCTGAGGAGGGAGAATTACTTGAGCTCAGGAGTTCGAGACTTGCCTGAGACCCTGACTCATTAAAAAATGAAAAACCCAGCCGGGCACTGTGGTGAGTACCTGTATTCTTAGCTGTGTCCAGAGGCTGAAGCAGATGCCCACAGCCTGAGTCTGAGGTTGCAGTAAGCTATGATGCCACTGTACTCTGCAAAGGGCATAGTGTGGGACTCTGTCTCAACAACAAGAACAAAAAAACTAGGAAATAAAAATAAAAAATAAGAAAATAAGCAAGGATGGCGGTGCCTGTGGCTCAAGGAGTAGGGTGCTAGCCCCATATACTGGAGGTGGTGGGTTCAAACCTGGCCTCAGCCAGAAACTGCAAAAAAGAATGAAGAAAAAAACTTTTTAATTAAAAAATAGAGAGCAATTTCGCTTATGCCTATAAAAAATCTTGCTGGAATTTTGCTAAGTTATATCAATCCTATATATGAGTTTTGGAAAAATTGACATGTTCATTATGTTGAGTCTTGCAGTCTGTGAACATGGTATATTGTTCCATTTGTTTATATCTTCTTTGCTGTTTTTCATCAAACTATATAGCTTGTTTTTGTTGTCTTACTCTGTCGCCTGGGATAGAATAACAGCCTTATTTTAGCTCTCCGCAACCTCAAACTCCTGTGCTCAGCAGTCCTCCCGCCTCAGGCTCCAGAATAGCTGGGAATACCGCTGCATGCCACCACTCTGAGTTAATTTTTCTGTTTTTAGTAGAGATGGGGGTCTTGCTTTGCTCATGCTCCTGTCAAACTCCTAACCTCAAGGGGTCCTCCTGCCTTGACCTCCCAGAGTGCTATGGTTACAGCTTCCAGCCCAGATTATAGCTTTCACCATGTAGATACTGTACGTGTTTTGTTAGATTTACACTTAACGTTGTTTTGAGCAATTTAAAATGGTATTACATTTTATTTATGCCATTGTGTTCATTCCTGATATATTGAAATATAATTGGTTTTTGAATATTTATCTTAGTTTACGTGACCTTGCTGAACATACTTGGTTGAATGAGAGGGAATATCCTTGTTGCCTTTTTTCTGGTTTGGGGGGGAACATTCAGTCTGTCACCGTTAGATACAATATTAGCTATAGGGTTTTTAGGTATACTTGAGGTCAAGTTGAGGAACTTCTCTATTGCTGGTTGTAGATTTTTATCATGGATGGTTGTTGAATTTTTTTGAGGAGCCTTCTTGTGTCAGTTGATATGATCATGCATTTTTCTTCCTTAGCCTGTTAATGTAAGTGTTTTACATTTATATATATTTATATTGATGTTCTTGTCTTGAACCAGCTGTACCTTCCTGGAATACTTTAATCTGTGTAGCTTAATTAATTTTTTAATATATTGCTTAAATTTCATTTAGTGATATTTTGTTAAGGGTATTTACATCTGTATTTCTGAGGGCTTTTTGGTCTGTAGTTTCCCTTTTTTGGTACTGTCAGATTTTGATATCAGAGTAACAGCACTGACTTCATGAAATGGAATGTGTTCCCTTTTCTGTGTTCTAGAAAAGATTATGCAGAATTTTAAAATTATTTAAACATTTGGAAGACTTATGTACCTAGACATCAACTTTTTGGGAGTTTTTAAATTGTGAATTCAATTTCCTTAATTGTTATAGGGCTGTTCACATTACTTCATATTGAGTGAGTTGTGGTAGCTTGTAATTTTTGAGGAAGTGGTCCATTTTGTCTAAGTTGTACAATTTTTGTGTGCAGAGTTATTCATAGTATTCCTTTTTAAATGGGGGTTCTTACTCTTGTCCAACCTAGAGTATAGTGGCACAAATCATTGATCTATTCACTGCAGTGTTGTTCTGGGTTCAAGCAGTCCTCCCACCTCAGTCTTCCATGTACCTGGAATTACAGATTAAGAGTCACCAAGTCCAGTATTCCTTAACTGTCTTTTTTTTTTTTAGACAGAGTCTCACTATGTTGCCCTCAGTAGAGCACTATGGCGTCACAGCTCACAGCAACCTCTAACTCTTTGGGCTTAAACAATTCTCCTGCCTCAGCCTACCAAGTAGCTGGCACTACAGGCACCGAGACATTTTCTTTCTTTTTTTTGAGATAGAGTGTCTTTCAGTCACCCTAGATCAGTGGTTCTCAACCTTCCTAATGCCTCCTAATGCCTCAACCCTTTAATGCAGTTCCTGATGTTGTGGTGACCCCCAACCATAAAATTATTCTCGTTGCTACTTTGTAACTGTACTTTTGCTACTGTTATGAATCGTAATGTAAATATCTGATATGCAGGATGTATTTTCATTGTTACTAAGGGGTCCGGACCCACAGGTTGAGAACGCCTGCCCTAAAAATAGAGTGTCATGGCTTCATAACTCACAGCAACCTCACTCTCCTGGACTCACTCTCCTGATCCCTGATCCTCTTGCCTCAGCTTCCAGAATAGCTGAGACTACAGGTGCCACCACAATGCTAGGCTGTCCTGTTTGTCTTTTTGATCTCTGTAGAGTCTGTAGTGATTGACCTGTTTTATTCTTTTTTTTTTTTTTTGAGATAGTCTCACTTTGTTGCCCTTGGTAGAGTGCTATGACATCACAGTTCACAGCAACCTCAAACTCTTGGGCTTAAGTGATTCTCTTGCCTCAGCCTCCTAGTACCTGGGACTACAGGCACCCACAACCCCTAACTGGTTTTTTTGTTACTGTTGTCATTGTTGTTTAGCAGGTCCTGGCTGGATTTGAACCCACCAGCCCCAGTGCATGTGGCCAGCACCCTAACCACTGAGCTCCAGGCTCTGAGCCCATTTTATTATTTTGTTTTATTTTTCCTTTTGAGACCGTGTCTCACTATGTCACCCTCAGTAGAGAGCTGTGATGTCACAGCTCACAGCAACCTCAAACTCTTGGGCTTAAGCGATTCTCTTTCCTCAGCCTCCCAAGGAGCTGGGACTAGGGGCACCCACCACAACACACGGCTATTTTATTTTTTTGCAGGTGTTGTTATTTAGCTGGCCCAGGCTGAGTTCAAACCTGCCAGCCTTGGTGTATGTGGCCGGCGCTGTACCACTGTGCTGTAGACACCAAACCCCTATTTTATTCTTCATTCTGGTAATTTATGTCTTCTCTTGTTTCTGTGTCATTCTTATTAGAGGTTTTTCAGTTATATTGATTTTTTTTTTCAAAGAACTAACTCTTTGTTCCTCAGTGTTAATGTTTTTATTTACCTTGATGTCTTCTCTTTATCATTTTATGCCTTCTACTATTTGGGTTTGTTTTGCTCTTTTTCTAGATTCTTGAGATGGGAGCTTCGGTTATTCATTTGAGACAGTTCTTTTCTTTTTCCCCTTCTCCTCCCTCCTCCTTTCTATTCTTTCCTCCTCTTCCTCCCTTCTTCCTTCTTTTTTTTATTGAAATAGAGCCTCTGTTGCACTGGTAGAGTACCATGGCATCATAACTCACAGCAACCTCAAACTCTTGGTTTAAGAAATTCTCTTGCCTCAGCCTCCCAACGAGATGTGACTGCAGGTGCCTGCTATAATGCCCAGCTAGTTTTTCTATTTTAGTAGAGATGGGGGTCTCAGTTTTGATCAGGCTTGTTTTGAACTCCTGAGCTCAGGCCTCCCAGAGTACTAGGATTGTATATAGGTGTGAGCTACTGTGCCCAGCCTGTTCTTCTTTTCTAATGCATGTATTTGGAATTATAATTTTCTCTCAGCACTGCTTCAGTTGTGTTGCACAGACTTTGGAGCATTGTATTTTAACATTTTCATATGATAGCAGAAGCATTTTTATGATGACCTTTAAGTCTTTGTTAGATAATTCTAACAACTTCGTCTACTTTGTTTTGATATCATTTGATTGTTTTTGAGATCTTGGCTATTGATGTGGTTTTGGGGGTTGGGGGTTGGATTGATACATAGATTTTTTTTGGATTATGTTGTGAGACTCTGGATCTTGTTGAATCTAATTTTAACTGAATTTCTCTGACACTGTCATGTCGAGGGAGGAAGGTATTCTTTGTTAATGTTGGGTGTGAGTGGAAGTCCTGCTCTCTACTGGGTCTTCACTGACACTGTGGGGAGAGGGAAAGTAGTTCTTTATTGCTGGGCTTTGGTGAAAGTTGTAATGTTTCACTAGTCCTCCCTGTGACACAGCCCTGATGGGCACTGCTTACTTTTGCTGCTAGATGGGAGTGGAAGTCGTACCCTCCTTTGCCTTTTCAACACTACCATGCTGGGTGCCACCTTATAGTCTTGTGAGACTAGAAATCTAGATTTCCCATTTTGCCTTTGCTAGTGAACATGTGGTCATAGTTTCTTTCTGTGTCTTTTAGTTGGAGTAGATTGGTTAGTGAGTAAAAGTTTTCTGGTTTTGGTGGGCTCCCCCTTTACTGGTCCTTTGACTAGAGAGAGAAAATTTTTGTTGGAACCCCTTCCCCGCCCCATTTTTTTTAAGAGACAGTGTCTCAATTTGTTGCCTTCGGTAGAGTGCTATGGCGTCACAGCTCACAGCAACCTCAAACTCTTGGGCTTAAGCAATTCTCTTGCCTCAGCCTCCCAGTAGCTGGGACTACAGGCACATGCCACAATGCCCGGCTGTTTTTTTAGAGGTCTCACTCTGGCTCAGGCTGGTCTTGAACTCCTGAGCTCAGGCAGTCCACCTGCCTCAGCCTTCTAGAGTGCTAGGATTACAGGCATGAGCCACTGGCCGGCCTATTGGAGCTTTTTAATGTCAGCATCTATTAGAGTTTCTGTATTCTTCAGCTCCAGATCTAGGATATATGAGGCTAAAAGACAACCCAGGGACTCACCTTTATGTTTCCTGGGTCCCAAAGTCCCTAGCCAGTCTACCACTTTCTCTCTTGTTATATTTGTTTTATATACAATATCCATGATTTGTAGTTACTTAGTGACGGGAATAGCGAAAAGTATGTCCCCTCTATCTTTCCAGAAGCATGTAATACTTACTTTCATGTAATTGGAAGCTAAAAACTAGTTTTATTGGGGAAGGGGGATTAAAATATACATTTCTTATAAAATGTAAAATAGTACAATAGTATGTAAAATTGAGACTATCTACTCCCTAGTTAATCTGTAAACGCAGATAAATCTATAAAGAATTTGTTTTTTATGGGAAACTTAAAGTTAATTCTTCTTGGTTTTTGTTTGTTTGTTTGTTTGTTTTGTTTTTGGCTGGGGCTGAGTTAGAACCCACCACGTCTCGTATGTGGGGCCAGCACCCTACTCCTTTGAGCCACAGGCACTGCCCTCTTCCTTTTTATTTTTTTTTTTGAGACAGATTCTCAAGCTGTCACTCTGGGTAGAGTGCTGTGGTGTCACAGGTCACATCAACCTCAAACTCTTGGGCTTAAGCAATTCTCTTGTCTTAGCCTCCCGCCGGGCCTACAGGCACTGCCGCAATGCCTGGCTATTTTTCTGTTGCAGTTGTCATTGTTGCTTAACTGACCCAGGCTGGATTTGAACTCACCAGCCTCGGTGCATGTGGCTGGCGCTGTAACCACTGTGCTATGGGTGCCAAGCCTTAAAGTTAATTCTAAAGATTGTTGGGGAAAGTAAAAGTATTATTGAAGGGACAATAATAAGACAGGCCGTATACCTTTTTATGTATTCAGGCAGATTGTATAGTCATGAATTATAGCAGGATGATGTTAGTACAGGAATAGGGATAATATGAATGGAAAATTATAGAGATTTAGGAGACACCCATTTTATATAGGTAGATGGCAAATTAGGCACATCAAGTCCATGGGGAAAGGATAGAGTCATCTTTTGTACGTAATATGTAATACAAATTCCAGTTGAATTAAAGATATAACACTGAAAAATTAAGTACAGAAGCATGCAAGAAAGATTCTATACATTTATGACTATTTTTAATCTTGGATTATGATAAGACTTTTTAAATGTGATATAGGCTAGGATTTATGTAAGAAAGATTTGCCTTACATAAAATGATAAAATCCCTGAATGAGTTTGGTAATAATTGTTCTTTTTTTTTTTTTTGAGATGGAGCCTCAAGCTATCCCCCTGGGTAGAGTGCCATGGCATCACAGCTCACAGCAACCTCCAACTCCTGGGCTCAAGCGAGTCTCCTGCCTCAGCCTCCCAAGTAGCTGGGACTACAGGCGCCTGCCACAACGCCTGGCCATTTTTTGGTTGCAGCCATCGTTGTTTGGTGGGCCCGGGCTGGGGATTCGAACCTGCCACCTTAGGTGTATGTGGCTGGCGCCTTAGCCGCTTGAGCCACAGGCGCCGAGCCGGTAATAATTGTCCTTAGTAGAACTTAAGTTTAGTAGGGAAGCACAACACTGAATAAAAACAATTATGGTCAGTATGGATATGTCATAGGAAAAGTATGGGGCAGCATGAGAGCATCTTGGGCTTCCTAACCTGTGGTGTCTGATTGTCAGGGTTATTAACTGAGGGCTGAAAAATGGTGGGAATAGGGAAGAAGTTGGAGTTGTAGTGTTGGGTGTGAAGAGTAGTGTAGAGGGTGGAGGCAGGTCTTCTAGGGCCCTTTGTTCATATGAGATTTGAAATGTTTGCTCTCGGATTTTAAGCAAGAACTCATGGGATTAATCCCTGCTTAGGTAGTTTGAAATGTGAACTTGAACTCTTTTCAAGGGTCAGGCTGCCAAAAATCTGAGATATCTTGGCAGTGGGATAGGAGTACATCATCAGCTTTATCCATTTTTCACCCACCTCAGCTATTGAGAAGCAGCCACCTGTGTCTCACTGAACAAAGAGGTCCTGTCTGGGACAGTTAGAATCTATTCAGGAATCATTTGTCGATCATATACTTTCTGTGGCCAAGAAAGAAAGAAAGAAAACAAGATTAAGTTAAAGCAGTTTCTGCCTTATCACCACCTATCTGTCCATTGTGAACATAGCTTTATCTTCTTACCCTGCGATGCCATAGGCAGAAGGAACAATCTTGAAGTTAGAATCTGTAGGTTTTGGAAACAGCTGCAGAGAATATATGCTTAGGGTACATTTACATAGTGTAGACCTGTTTTTTTTGTCTCAGAAAATGCTTGTTTTCACAAAAACATGTTTTTTAAATTATTATTATTTTTTTAATATAATTTTTCAGCTTTTTTTTGCAGTTTTTGGCCAGGGCTGGGTTTGAACCCGCCACCTCCGGCATATGGGACCGGCACCCTACCCTTTTGAGCCATAGGCGCCGCCTCAAAAACATGTTTTTAATTTCAGTTTGTAGGCCTACATTTTATTTATTTATTTATTATTATTTTTTTAAGAGTCAGAGTCTTCATCACCCTCAGTAGAGTGCTGTGGCGTCACAGCTCACAGCAACCTCTAGTTCTTGGGTTTAGGCTAAGGTGACCAGATGTCCTGGTTTTGGCAGGACAGTCCTGATTCTTAACAATTTGTCCCGCATCCTGCGGCGTTTTTTAAAAGTCCAGATTTTTGGAAAGAATGCATGACAAGCTGGGGAACAGCGGGAGAACTGGAAGGGAATATACGGTTTTTGGCTGCCATGTGGCTGTTTCGCCGGGATATGCGTTTTGTATTATTTTTATTAATTTTATAATGTTAAACTTTAATAATAACAAATAATTGTTGAGAACTGATTATCGAGAACTGCTTATCAAAGTTTGCATTGTTGTCAGGCCCAGCCCCCCGGCCCCACCCCCCCCAATGATGTCCCGCTTTACTAATGTTAAAATCTGGTCACCTTAGTTTAGGCGATTCTCTTGTCTCAGCCTCCCAAGAAGCTGGGACCACAGGTGCCCACCACAACGCCTGGCTATTTTTTGTTGCAGTTTGGCTGGGGCCGGGTTTGAACCTGCCATCCCAGTGAGTGTGGGACCAGCGCCCTACTCACTGAGCCACAGGCATAGCCTTGTTGCACTATATTATAAAAATGACTTCTTAAAGTATAAAATTAAGATCCATCTCCATGCTTTTCTGAACTAAAAGAAATAAGGTTTAGTTAGGAGAGGATATAAAAGTTGGAGGTAGACCTACTGTGTGTATGCAGGTGGTGATTGATGTAGTAGGAATTAAGAAAGCATGAGGAAACTAAAGAATCTGGAGAAAAGGGTTCTAGAAAGTGGCAGAAAAGTTCAGAACCTTTCATTTAATAGCTAGAGTTATACTTGTAAATGTATGAGAGAAAATGAGGTGTGTATGTATACTAAAACTCCTTGGTTTCAGGAGAGATCAGTAACTGGGGATTATTATGACAAATACTTATTATTAAGTTTTTTTTTTTCTAATAGATGGAGTTGGTGGAGGTGATATTTGAGAAAACATGGAAATTATCCAGAAAATTTTGTGGGGAACCTGCAGTCTCAAGGCTACATGTGGCCCTCCAGATCCCCAAGTGTGGCCCCTCAACCAAATAGAATAGGATTTCTTCTGTACAAATTTGCATTCAGTCAGAAGGCTAAAGGCATTCGAGGATTCAGAAGGCCACAGGTTCCCCACCCCATGGCAGAAAACCTTTGTTCAAGTCTCATTCGAATTTCACTCAGTTTCTAGAATATTTCATATAGCAGTATTCCACGTTAGATTCTCATATTCTTTTTTCTACCTGTAATCAAGCAGTATCTCTGGTTCATTCTGAATGACAGTTAGTGAAAAAGAATTATTCAACTCCAGAAGGAGTAGCAACTTATTTTCTTATTAACTGAGATCTTAATTATTTGTAATTATCCTTTGGTTAAATACATTTAAGAGTTCCAGCTCAAACTATAGGATTTAATATATATCTCCTAAATAAGTAGGGTATTAATAGCACCTCATTCTAGTCTAGTAGTAATGTAGTTTACCAGGGGACAAATGTAACGAAATCATTAATAGATGCTTATTTTTTGGATAATGGCTTTTCTCCTGAGTCCCTTCTATAAGACCTGTAGTATGCTCATTGTTCCCATTGATGTGTATGTATATATGTTTATGTGCTGCTGTGTAGCTATATTTGCTTATTCAGTTTTTTGCCGCTTTCCATGTTGAAGGCTTTCCTTGGGAAGATGATTCTTAGATTTATAGACAACACATTAAGATTTTGTTGTATTTACCAGCATTGTCATCTACTATAGTTTTAAATTCAACCTTCATAAACAGATAGGTGATTAAATTATGATCTGCACTGTGTCAAAAAGAACAGA
>NW_003852407.1:15868123-15886201 GCF_000181295.1 Otolemur garnettii
CCGTCATTGTTGTTTGGCGGGCCCAGGCTGGATTCGAACCCACCACCTTAAGTGTATGTGGCTGGCGCCTTAGCCACTTGAGCCACAGGTGCCGAGCCAATGATGACATTTCTTTCATCCTTTCACTGACCAACTTTATTTCATACTGTTTATCTAATAGTCCAAACTCTGATTTCCTTTTAAAGCTTGGTAATTGATCTTTTATTTGAATGTTGTGAAATTATTGTGTAATTATTTCTTAATTGTGTGATGAACTGAACTTATATCCCCTTGCCCCTTTTTGGGGATATGCCCAACTTATTAGGTAACACCATGTTCTCATATGTTAGCCAGGTTTTTCCTTTTCCTTTTCTGTGTGCTTGTTCATATACAAGGCCTCTGGATAAGGGCTATGTGTGCAATTCGTAGGAGCTTGTTTTAGTTCAGGGAGGTGAGATAGAAGAAAACAATACTTTATAATATAAATGTTGAGTAGCGCTTATTTGGCTTATGCTGTATTGGTACAGGTATAGTAGTATACATATATATAGACGCACTGGGATATGATATTACATTTATGATTGTTTTTGTGTTGTTGTGATGTATTAGTAGAGAGAAGAAATAAAGGGAGAAAAAAGTAAAGTTAACATTTCAGTGGTGTGATGTGTCATGTGCTAATTTGTATGAACTTGTAAGCTCCTGATTGAACAGGAAAGGTTCATTTTTTTCTGTGTTCTACCATATTCCTTGGCATATAGCAAACATTAAATAAATCCTGTGTATCCACCCATCCATCCAGGTTCTCTCTCTGTTATCTGGGTTAGAGTACAGTGGCGTCCTCTTAGCTCACTGCAGTCTCAAACCCCTGGACTCAAGCAGTCTTCCTGTCTCAGCCTCCCAAGTAGCTGAGAGACCACAGGCACGAACTATCACATCTGGCTAATTTTTAAAAAACTTTCTGTAGAGATGGAATCTCGCTGTCTTAGGCTGGTCTTGAAGTCCTGGTGTCAAGAGAGTCTACTGCCTTAGGCTCACAGAGTGGTAGGATCATAGTCACCAGGGTTGGCCAAATAAATCCTATTTAAATTAAATGGGAAATTTGGAAAATGGATGTCCTTGGAAGGGACCCTGTGAACAACAGAAATGGAGTTGGCTTGGCACCTGTGGCTCAAGTGGCTAAGGTGCCAGCCACATACACCTAAGGTGGTGGTTTGAATCCAGCCCGGGCCCGCCAAACAACAATGACGGCTGCAACCAAAAAAAAATAGCCAGGTGTTGTGGTGGGCGCCGATGGTCCCAGCTACTTGGGAGGCTGAGGCAGGAGACTAGCTTGAGCCCTGGAGTTGGAGGTTGCTGTGAGCTGTGATGCCATGGCACTCTACCCAGGGCAACAGCTTGAGGCTCTGTCTCAAAAAAACAAACAAAAAAAAACAACAAAAAAAAGACTACTGAACTGTACACTTTAAAAACAGTTAAGATAGTAAATTTTGTTGTACGTATTTTACCACAAAAAATATGCAAAATATCTAGATATTGCCAAAATGTAGCCCCTCTCCAAATTTTCAGGGGAAAAACATTTAATTCCAATTAAAATTATGTGTACCTTCACAGAGAACAAATAATTAATGTAAGTAATCACAACAAACAATCCCAGAAGAAAATCAGACAATTATTTAAGTAGAATTTTGACATATTTAAAAATAAGGGTGACATAAACTCTTATTAAAGAAACACAAGAAAGTTAACAGGGCAAACCATTTCATAATTCCCTAAAGAAATACCTCCTTTGGCAACAGAAAATAAAGCTAAATAATGAGTCTGACCTAGTCAACTCCAATGTTTCTTTTTTTTTTTTTTTGAGAGCCTTAAGCTGTCCCTCTGCGTAGAGTGCCATGGCATCACAGCTCATAGCAACCTCCAACTCCTGGGCTCAAGCGAGTCTCCTGCCTCCACGTCCCAAGTAGCTGGGACCACTGGCCCCCACCACAACGCCTGGCTATTTTTTTTGCTTGCAGCCATCATTGTTGTTTGGCGGGTCTGGGTTGGATTTGAACCCGCCACCGTAGGTGTATGTGGCTGGTGCCTTAGCCACTTGAACCACAGGCGCTGAGCCCAGTTCAGTAGTCTTAAGTACATTTATCATTGTTGTGGAACCACTTTCCAGTACTCTTCTTGCAAAACTGAAACCATACCTATTAAGCAATAGCTCCCTGCTCCTCCCACCTGCTACCCCCAGACCATGGCAACCACCTTTGTGTTTTTTTTTTTTTTTTTGAGACAGAGCCTCAAGCTGTAAGTGCCTTGGCATCACAGCTCACAGTAACCTCCAACTCTTAGGCTTAAGCAATTCTCCTGCCTCCACCTCCCAAGTAGCTGGGACTTCTGGCGCTCGCCACAATGCCTGGCTATTTTTTGGTTGCAGCCGTCGTTGTTTGGAGGGCCTAGGCTGGATTCGAACCTGCCAGCTTAGGTGTATGTGGCTGGCGCCTTAGCCGTTTGAACCATAGGCGCCAAGCTGCAACCACCTTTTTATTTTCTGTCTCTATGAATTTGACTGCTGTAGGTACCTCATATAAGTAGAAGCATACAGGGATTTGTGTGTGTGTGCGTGTGTGCCTGTGTCATTTGGCATGTCTGCAAGGTTAATCCATATTGTAGCATGTGTCAGCATTTTCTTTTTTCAGGCTGAAGAATACTCCATCATATGTACTTACCACACTTAGCTTATCCATTTATCTGTTGAACATTTGAGTTGCTTCCACTTTTTCTGACTATTGAGAACCATGCTGCTAACATTTAAAAATATTGGGATTTAAGTTGCTATTTAATCTTCTCAAAAGGTTAACATCTAACATCCTCTTTCATTTATGATGGGCAACCTGGTCTGGTTATTAAGAAGGAATGTTTAGCAGTTGGACTTTTTGGATTCAAATCCTAAATTCAAAGTCAGTAGCCTTTCCTGGCTGTTTCACTGTGAGCATGTGACGTTTTTGATGTTTGTTTTTCACCTGCCACATGGGGATGATAATGGTTCCTTATGCTGTTAGGTTAAATTAGACAGTATATTTTAAGTGTTTACAATTTTATGTAGCACATGGTAAAAGTGCAATGAATGACATTAGTAGGAAAAGAAACCCTTTGGTTCAGGTACCCATTCAAGAGTATTTTAGGCAGTTTCCCAATTAGGTAATGATACAAACTTGAGTTTCTAAACTCATTTGTTGCTAAGAACAACAAATGGATTGAATGATATGAGCCTTTTCTGTGCATGAGATTGAGAGGGCTGGAATAGAGAAAAGAGAGGGATGAATGTCGATAAAGTTGCTCTTATCCTTTCCATGGAAGAGAGACCTGTTATCTTAACTAGTTATATTTTATACTGTGGTTCGTCTACCAGGAGAAGCAGAGATTGGTCTCAGTTATGACCATCTCTCTTTATTCCATGCCATTGACTTTCAAAAGCCTGAAAAGTGGTGGGCAGCAGCTGTAGACAGGCAGACTAGGTTGTGCAGTGGCATGGCACAAGTTTGTAAAGTCCGATAAGTTGTGACTCAGTATTTTATAGTGTATTGTAAGAAGGTTGGGTATCTAGTTTCTCCTCAAGAAAACCACTCACAAGTGACTTTTAATGTACTAAATGCTTTAATTTATAAATTGAATAAAGTTTAAAAGACCACATGCAGCCTGATCAAGATTTTTCTGGTAAATTTATCCCAGATGAATAGTATACTGGATAAATTTGCCCTGATTGTACGTTTCCTACACTGATGTACTATGGATTCCATGAAGTATGATGCTTTTGATTATATTTTACTACATTTAACAATTTGAGTTTAATTCTTTTTTTTTTTTAGACAGAGCCTCAAGCTGTCCCCCTGGTTAGAGTGCGCTGGCATCAGAGCTCACAGCAACCTCCAGCTCCTGGGCTCAAGCGAGTCTCCTGCCTCAGCCTCCCAAGTAGCTGGGACTACAGGCGCCCGCCACAGCACCCAGCTATTTTTTGGTTGCACCCGTCATTGTTGTTTTGGCGGGCCTGGGCTGGATTCGAATCTGCCAGCTATGGCATATGTGGCTGGCGCCTTAGCCACTTGAGCCACAGGCGCCGAGCCGATTTGAGTTTAATTCTAGTAAAATTATATTATAAAAGTAGTTAATACAAAAGATCACATTTGGCTTGGCACTTGTAGCTCAAGTGGCTAGGGTACCAGTCACATACACTGGAGCTGGTGGGTTTGAATCCAGCCCAGGCCCGCCAAACAGCAATGATGATAACTACAACCTCCCCCCCCACCACCACCAAAAAAAAGGCAGGCATTGTAGCGAGCACCTGTAGTCTCAGGTACTCGGGAGGCTAAGGCAAGAGAATCACCTAAGTAAGCCCCAGAGCTGGAGGTTGCTGTGAGCTGTGATGTCACAGCACTCTACCCAGGGTGACAGCTTGAAACCGTCTCAAAAAAAAAAAAAAAAAAAAAGATTGTGTTCAGCAGTAAGTTTTCCTTATGTGTAAGAACCTTGTTTGAGTCATAGTCAATACCTATGCTCCTTACCCTTGTAACCAGTAAAAATGTGCTCTCGCCTACCATTGTTAGAATCTTGTCTACTTCCTTAGAAGGATGACTGTACCCACAGAATACAGTGAGTAGGGAATATTTTTGCCACAATGAATTCCCTTATCTAAGGCCATGTAGTCCGGGGTGGGAGGGTCATTTGGTCTCTCAACATTTAATCTACTAGCTTCACAAATATTTATTATATAAACAAAAACCATGTAACTGAATGGAGTGGTGTCTGTTTCAACATTTTGTATTCTTTTGTTATTTCACAATGGTGTAATGATTTTGAATCAACATAGGTATAAAAACAATTCTAAATTCAGTTTAGGGTGCCATCTTAATAACATGACCAATCATCATATTATTTTAAATGCTATATTTCATGTAGTTTGTAATGCTTTCGATAAAATTTAATACAGAATAGAGTCACAGAGACATGTTTTTACACAGATATGAGGATATCAGTGTATAAAAACTATTAGTTCTGGAGCGATGATGAGATTAGGAATCAAAGATGCTAAGTAGTTGGGTGGGTGCCTTAGTTAAATTGCAAGGAGATGGAAAGATGTGTTATTGATCTTGGTTCTTTTCTTCCCCCACATGGAAGGTTTCCAGAAGCCACAGAGTAGTCATCCTGGTGAGTTTAGCAGCCGGGGCTTGATTAGTTTGGTAGCAGTTGAGAGACCGGGGTTGAACATGATGAGGATGAGTGGGTTTTCTTGAGTTCTGAAAGTACTAAATTCAGGTATTAAGAAAGTTTGTACAAGTTAATTCAGTGAGGATACTTTAAATAGATTACATTTTCTTTTTTTCCAGCCAAACCAAACAGGAAGCTTACTTTTCTGTACCTAGCCAATGATGTCATTCAGAACAGCAAAAGGAAGGGGCCGGAATTTACAAAAGATTTTGCACCAGTTATAGTGGAGGCTTTTAAGCATGTTTCAAGGTACGATAATTGTTTTTGGTATTAGGTAATCTGTTTTATTTCTACCATATGTCCTTTTCTTAAAATTTGCCTTAAGTCATTATATTTTTAAAAACACTGTATATATTTCTTTGACACTTTAATTTGAAAAGACCTCTAAAAGACATTTGTAAATATGTTGTGCTTTCTCTGAGAAAAAAATGTTTCTGAATTATTGCTAAGGTGGGCATTTGGAGTACCTGAATTATAGCTTTCCTTAAAGATATTGAAAGCAACTGCTATCCTGGAGTGAACTTCATTTAGAATGAATTGAAGGTGTTGCGTTAAAAATTTGTGTGCTTATAAAGCTATATATCTTGTAATTAGTATTTTTTTTATATACTTAGAACCCTTTCCTCTCATGTTGTTTATAACGATTTTTAGAGTTTTCTAATGTCTGGGCATATGTCATAACATTTTTTAATGCTTTGGAAATAAAACAATATTTATAATTAAGGTATCATATGTGTTGAAAACTTGCTACAGAAAATTCTAAGGGTGGAAATCTGTAGTTTGGCTTATGTCCTTTTAGCTGCTTATTTTCAAACATTATGTGCAGACATTTGATAGATTTACTGGATACACATTATTGGGTTAGACTATTAAGTTCATCTAAATTATGGAATTGAATGGTGAATGATGTAAGGATGCAAATCTACTTACCACGTGCCCTGCACTTGTAGTTACATTAATAGTAGACATTGTTTAAAAAAAAAATAGCACCCTAGGCAAGAGTGCTGTTAGGTCAGCCTAGCTCACAGCAACCTGAAACTCCTAGGTACAGGTAATCCTTCTGCCTCATCCATCTGAGTAGCTGGGACTATAGGCACCTGTCACATCGCCCTGCTGATTTTTCTGTTTTTAGTGGAGATGGAGTCTCACTCTTTCTTGGGCTAGTCTCGAACTCCCGAGCTCAAGCAATCCTCCTCCCTCAGCCTCTCAGAGTGTTGGGATTACAGGCATGAACTGCTGTGCCTGGTCTGACATCATATTCTTTTCTTCCTCTCTGAATGATTTTGTGCACTGCATGTATTTACTTATTATCCACACCCTAGTGACTTTACAGTCTTGCATTCCAATCCAGATTTTTTTCGGGGGGGGGGGCACATTTGTATGCACAGTTATCTGTTGACATTTCCGTTTGTATGCATCCCAAACATCTTAAACTCACTGTTGCTGTTGAACTCATTATGTCCTTATTTCTTGCCAAATTTACTCAATGAATGGCAACTCTAACCAAATACTCATGCAAAAAATTAGGTATTATCACCTTTTCTTTCTTCTTACTCCCCTTATGTCCCATATAGTACACATTCACTCAGTTGTGTAGATTTCTTTCTCTACTAATTATCATAATGTCTTTTCTGTGTAATTGTAATAGCCTCCAGTGTTGTTTAGTCCCTTTAGGAAACTTAGGGCAAAGGTGTCTAACCTTTGGCCTACAGGCCCCATGTAGGTTATTTGACGACTATTTTGCTTATCTGTGATGTGTCAGATATTGTGAAAAGTATGCATGGACTTTTTTTAGGGGGGGCTAATCACCTTTCTTTGGCGTTTGTGCATTTAATGTGTGGCCTTAGACACCTCTTTTTTTAATGTCCTGCAGAAAAGAAAAAAGCCCAGAGTTGCAGAGCTGATCATAGTACTTTCTTGCCTTTCAGCAGTTCTCCTTTGTCTTAGAGAACAAGTCTATAAAGTCCATGTTCCTTCATGGCAATGCCTTTCTCTCCAGACTCCTGTTTCACATTCATACCACACACAGTCTATAGTCTACAGTTTAAGCTCACTGAAAGTTTTAGTTCTTTCTGCTTCTCCCTAGAGTTCAATAAAATACTTATTGACTGCTTTCTATGTTTGATGTCTTGATTAGTAGTGAACAAGGTACAATTCTGTTCTATTGGAACTTATATTTCAGTGGATGACAAAGGTTATAATTACACAGATAAGTTATTGAATGTATACTGTAATGTTAGATAGCAAGTGTTATAAATAAACAAAGCAGAGAGTGAATCCTAGAGGGTGTGAGGGTGTTCAGTTATACAGTAAGATAAATTACAGTTGTTTGGGGGAGGTGGCATATGTACAGAGACTAAAGGAAGGGGCGAAATGAGCCATTGGCTGTCTAGGAAAGGATTCTAGTTAGAGAGAATAGTTGACAGAACAGTGAAATAGCTGTGTGTTGGGCATGTTTGAGGATCAGCAGGGAGATTTGTATGGGACCTGAGACGTTGCCTGGAGGCAGAGCTTGTGAGCTCTGTGGCCCAGGGTAAGAAGTTTGGCTTTATTTTTGGTATGATTGGTCGCTCTTGAAGGATTGAGAGCACTGTGGTCTGATTTGTATTGGTAGATTGCTTTGTAGACAATAGAGTAAAAGAGTAGAAGTTGGGAGATCAGTGAGAAGACTGTTAAGAAAAATCTAGCCAAGAGATGGTGGTGGCTCAGTCTACAGTGGTATTGCTGAGAGATAGGAAATGATTAGGAGCAGTCTGTTTTTCATTTCCCTCTATATCCAGTTTTCAGTTTGCAGATTAAATAACTGTTTCCTTAGACATTCTTCCTGTTCTCTTAAACTGGGCCATGTCTCTCTGATAATGCCTGTCTTTAGCACTTTGTTCCCTTTTGTGGCACTTAAAAATAAGAGCTGCCATAAAGCTCTATGTGCATTTCCAAGTCAAAGATTATATCTCAATCATTAAATACTTGTTGAATAAATTAAGAAGTCACCTGTTAGAAATCTCCCTTGCATCATGTTCAGCCCCGGTAGATTAGGAACATTTTCTTTGTTAACCCCTGGTTTTTTGTAATTTCTTGTTTAACAGTAAAATCTTTAAGGGAAGCAGGGATGCTTTATCCCTGAATTACTGGCCACCTAGTGATGGTGCTCAGTAAACATTGGAGTTTTTTCCAGGGGGTAAATGACTGATTGTATTAAAAATCACCATTAGTGTTTCAATAGTACTATGCATTTTTACTGTTAAAATTTTTATTTTTCTTTAGTGAAACCGATGAAAGTTGTAAGAAGCATCTTGGAAGAGTGTTATCTATTTGGGAAGAAAGATCTGTTTATGAAAATGATGTGTTAGAACAACTTAAGCAAGCTCTGTGTAAGTGTATAACCTTGATCTCTTATGTGAACTCTTCATTAAATTATATTTCTTCATTAAAACTTAAATGTTCTTTCAATTCAGATGGTGATAAGAAGCCTAGGAAGCGAACTTATGAACAGATAAAGGTAGATGAAAATGAAAACTGTTCCTCTCTGGGATCTCCAAGTGAACCACCACAGGTAGAAGTTTTTCTCTGTGAGGAGAGTTATGTTACTTTTACTTCGTGTGAAGGTTTATTAATTTTGATGTTTTACTTCTGTAAATTGATTGTTAGCATAATTTTGGGTATAGGAAAGAAGCCACATGAATATCTCTTATTGTCTGGTTAAGCAATTGCTTATGAGGCCTGGTATGGTGGCTCACACCTGTAATCCCAGCACTCTGGGAGGCTGAGGTGGGTGGATTGCCTGACCTCACAAGTTTGAGACCAGCCTGAGCAAGAGTGAGACCCCATCTCTACTAAAAATGAAAAACCAAGGCAAGAGAATCACTTGAGCTCAAGAGTTTGAGGTTGCTGTGAACTGTGACACCATGGCACTCTACCAGGGGAAACAAAGTGAGACTCTGCCTCAAGAACAAAAAAAAGAATAAATTACTTATGTTTAATGTGATATGTTGTGTATTTTGCGTAGAAAGAGAATTTTTAATTGCTAAGTATAATTAGGTATGGTGAGATATCAACTGTTTAAAGTTTCTTTTTAAAATAAAACATGATATGCCTGTTTATGATTTATGTACACTAAAAATTTCATTCTTAGGCATAAATATTGCCCCTTTAGGTATTTTTGTTTTTAAATGTAATATGACAAGTATGTATTTATATGGTTCTGTGTAATTGTGTAGAACTATGCTACACATTTTATAGAAAAATAAAACAGTTAGTTGTGGCAATAAACTTTCTGGTCATTGTCATTGCTCTAGATTGGTATTATCTTAATACTACATGTTCTCCCTGGTTGGTACAATATACCACTCCTTAACTATAAGATGAATTCCAGAAAGACATTTTAAAATTTTTTTTAATTAAGGAGGCATTGAGTGTTTAAGCTTCCTCCTTTCAAACATATAGGAGACACAGCTAAAATTTAAAGGAGAAAATGAAGACATAGCAGTACTCTTAAAACAAGGTAATACATTTTTGTGGGCTAGAAACAGTATGGAAGCACCAGTCAGTATCTGAGCCAGAGCCTATTTCCTTCTGAGCTCTGGTCCAGAATTAGGCAGGTAGCTAGAAACTGGTGTCCTGTAGAGCAGTGTTTTTCAACCTTTTTCATCTCATGACACACTTGGACCTATAGTTAAACGTCTGCGGCACACTTAAATTATGTTGATCTAAAAAAGGAGAGAATATACTTACTGCGCTTTGAACTTCTTCAAAAATAATGTAATGATCTTTAAAAATTTTTGCGGTATGCCTAAAATCCTCTCATGGCCCACTGAAAGTAACTGCTCCAGAGTAAAAAGAATTCACAGTGCTCTGTGAGGGGTAAAGGAATAACCAAACCCTAAGATTTGTGTTTCTTCCTATTTGGTAATAACTCATGACAGAAAATGATTTTGTGCTTAGAGCACCATTATAATTCCATGCACAGCATTTTACCTGAGTTCTAGATAAAAGCTCTGACCTTCTCTCACTCCCCTGATGATAGAGTAATCCAAATTGTGCTTCTTTTAGGAGTATTTCCGAGTAACCTGCCTCTCTTTAGTATGTGTATAAAATGCTATTGCTTTTTGTTTTATAGTGACAGTTTTCAGATTAATCATGCTGCTTATTTCTCACTGGTTCAGCTTTGTAGTCACCATTTTATTTATGTCACTGTTTATAAGACAGCTAAAATCTCTTTGTAGATCTAGTAACTCATTCTCTAGTAGGAAGTCCTATGCTAGTGTTGTTTCCTACAACTTTGCTTTCTTATCTGATCCTTGATGTAGCTTTGGAAACTTAGAATAAACTCTTGTAGAAATGTGAAGGTGTTAGACGATCAGGTTACAGTTGAAGCATACATGTGTTTCAAGACCATAAAGCCAAATTTCTTTTTTTTTTTTTGAGACAGAGCCTCAAGCTATCCCCCTGGGTAGAGTGCCATGGCATCACAGCTCACAGCAACCTCCAACTCCTGGGCTCAAGCGAGTCTCCTGCCTCAGCCTCCCAAGTAGCTGGGACTACAGGCGCCCGCCACAACGCCTGGCCATTTTTTGGTTGCAGCCATCATTGTTGTTTGGCGGGCCCGGGCTGGGGATTCGAACCCGCCACCTTAGGTGTATGTGGCTGGCACCTTAGCCGCTTGAGCCACAGGTGCCGAGCCAAAGCCAAATTTCTTCTTAGAACTCCTATAGAGGATTAAACATACTACAACAGCCACCAATATCACAACTCATTTGGAGTTACTGAGAACAAGACATTCTCCTGGCAAACCTGGAAATCTCTTGTGACTTGGAAGGCAGGCCACCAAGTAACTCAGTAATCTTGGAGGAGCAAAGTTCAGTCCTGTAGTAGTAAGGCTAATATTAACCATTAAGCATTTTATGGCAGTTCCGTGAAGGATTAGTGAAGAAAAATTGCATGTAGTATTTTTGGAGATCATTTCCCTTACCACCCTTGAAGATCATTTCCTTGAGTATATACTCTCTTGACACCTATGAAATCATTTCCCTGAACACGCTTAGTAATCTTTCCGCCCATTATTTATCTTCTCAATAAAAGGACTCTGCGAGAAGTGCTTGGGACTATTCTGCACCTATGGTTAGCCTCACCTCTTGTAGCTACTGTCAATCTGTGTCTCACGTGGTCATTTATGCAGTCGTGGCAAACTCCATAAAACTAGAACTTTCCAAGACTGATTAAAAAAATAGTATTTTATATCAGTTAGTTGGGGCACCGTGAGAAACAAGCTTTTCTGGTCCTTGTCATTGCTCTTTAGCTCACTTTCATTGTAGAAAGTATATATCATATAACAGAAAATTTTTTTTAAGTATTGGGATTTTAAACATACTTCCAAAGAATTAAAAGCATACTTAGAAGAGTATATTTCTTATTTCATTCTTTCTTTTTTTTTAGAGACAGAGTCTTCATTTTGTCACCCTCAGTAGAGTGCCGTGGCATCACACAGCTCATAGCAACCTCCAGCTCTTGGGCTTAAGCAATTCTCTTGCCTCTCCCTCCCGAGTAGTTGGGACTATAGGTGCCTGCCACAGCGTCCAGCTATTTTTTTGTTGCAGTTTGGCCAGGGCGGGTTCAAACCTGCCACCCTCAGTATATGGGGTCGGCGCCCTATTCACTAGGCCACAGGCACCACCCTATTTTTTTTATTTTATTTTATTTTATTTTATTTTGAGACAGAGTCTCACTTGGTCACCCTGGGTAGAATACCATGGCATCATAGTTCACAGCAGCCTCAAACTCTTAGGTTCAAGTGATCCTCCTGCCTCAGCCTCCTGAGTAGCTGGAACCACAGGCACCCACCACAAAGCCTGGTGGTTTTTCTATTTTTAGTAGAGATGGGGTCTCACTGTTGTTTGGGCTGTTCTTAAACTACTGAGCTCAAGTAATCCACCTGCCTTGGCCTCCCAGAGCACTAGGATTACAGGCGTTTGCTACCACGCCCAGCCAGAATAATATATTTCTAATTAAGTTCATTCATTTCTAAAACATTTGATCATTTACTATGTGCTAGATTCCAAGGAAAGTATTTTTTGTAAGGGAATAGCTTAAAGAAAAATTAGTAACTGGCTGTCAGCAGCCTTCTTTTTCTTTGTTATCAACCTGGAAGAAGCATTTAGGCATCTTAATATATACATAGAATTAGTAATATCCTATATTTTAAAGTCTGAGAGTGAAGCCTTAGAAATTAAAAAAAGACAAGAAAGACGGCATAGAGATGGAGACTAGTTAGTAGAAAGAAAATTTAATCATTTTCCTTTGGAATAACATTATAGACATTGTGACTTATGAAATCAGCAGGAAAGAATTGTCCTTTTAATTATAGCTTTCATAAAAACAGTGTAACTAAACTATTTTAATAATAAAATCAAGGCGGCGCCTGTGGCTCAGGGAGTAGGGCGCTGGCCCCATATACTGGAGGTAGCAGGTTCAAACCTAACCCTGGCCAAAAAGCTGCCAAAAAAAATAATAATAAATAAAATTAAATTTAAAAAAATCATTTGTATACTGACTAAACAAAATTAGTCACCAGATATACAAAATTATGAAATATTTAAAGGCTCTATAGATAACACTATAGGTAGTTGAAGGTATCATACTTGAACATATTCCCAAAGTCCCCTCTCTTATGCTTTTATTACAGCATGTGGAAATGGAATCTGGGAGACTCTAATGTCTTGAAGTAGATAATTTGGATTCCCCTTCCCCTAAAATCCAGTTTTATATTAAAAAGGTCTTTTCATGTGCAATGATAAACTATTTAATGTACTGTACATAAAACTTGTATTCTGTAGGTTGAAGTTATAGCCTACATTCCCTTTACTACTTAATTGTTTGGCATATAAATCAATTACTTAACTCATTTTAATAATCAGATAATTATTTTTATACTATCTGTTTCCACTATTGGTGTGAACTCTTAAAGGTCTAGGGCCTTGTCTCATTTATATTTTCATTTATTTATTTATTTAGTATGTATGTTTATTTAGAGATAGGGTCTCACTTTCTTGCCCTGCCTGGAGTACAGGGGCCCAATTATGGCTCCCTGTAACCTTGAGTTCCATATTCAAGTGATACTCCTGCTTCAGCCTCCTTAGTTGCTGGGACTACAGCTGTATGCTACCATGCCTGGCCAGTTAAAAAATTTTTTTTGTAGAGTTGGGTCTGGCTATGATGCCCATGCTGGGCATCTTGAACTCCTGGCCTCAAGTGATCTCCCACCTCAACCTCCCAAAGTGGTGGGATTACAGGCATAAGCCAGTGTGCCCATTTTTATGTTTTTAATACCTAACATAGTTTAGCTTTGTTAGAAACAGGCTGTTCTTAAAAGAATAAAAGAAACAGGCTATTCTTAAAAGCAGTTTATATTGGAAGCTTTAGAAAATAGCCCAGGAGGGTTAAAGAGTATGAAATGAATTTCAGATCTTTTGCATTTAAGTTTCATATATTTTGGTTCTGAAGTTGTGTACTTTTTAGACTCTAGATCTCGTTAGAGCATTACAAGATCTAGAAAATGCAGCTTCAGGTGATGCAGCAGTTCATCAGAGGATAGCTTCTTTGCCTGTTGAAGTCCAAGAAGTATCCCTACTAGATAAAATAACAGGTAAGAAAAGAAAATGTGATCCAGAACTCTTTGGGCACTGGGATGATGGAACAGTATATGTCACTGGTTTTGTTGTGTAATATTTTATTATCCTGTGTTTTTCTTAGATAAAGAATCTGGAGAAAGGCTTTCTAAAATGGTAGAAGATGCTTGTATGTTGCTGGCAGATTACAATGGCAGACTGGCGGCAGAAATAGATGATAGGAAGCAACTCACTCGAATGTTAGCAGATTTTCTTCGTTGTCAAAAGGAAGCCCTTGCAGAGAAAGAGCATAAATTGGAAGTGCGTAACTTTTTCCTTCTTTAGCATTTAATTTATTTAGCTTTTTTTTTTTTTGATAGTAATTTAAAAATACTTTTATGTACCTGTATGTTTGGCATTTTTTAACTATAAACCTTAGAACTTTTTAGGAAATAGCTGAAGTAAGCAGCTCTTTGAACCAAATCAACCTGTCTAGAATTGATTGCATTTTAAAATTACATGAAAGTCCATGGAATAGTAATTTACAAAAATAATAGGAAAATAGCACTTGGTATGAAGTCTGTTGTTAACTGCAGTAAATTGTGGTTGGATTTATTTAATTTTGTTTTGAGTACATTCACTGTTTTAGGTATATCATTAAGTTTTCAAATTACTAATTTATTCTATCCCTGATTCTGATGCTTACCATATTACCCCCACTCCTGGCTCACACCCTTAGGTGCCAGTTCATTGCTCCTTTAAGTAACACTGTTGATGAGAAGTCTGGGGGTGTAGGAGGTAACAGAAAGAAATACACCCATCTTTTCTTTGATTAGAGTAGCCTTGATAAGGGTTAGGTGAGCCAGATTTAGTTTTATTTAAAATAAACTTTTAGTGGAGTAGTTCTTATTTAAATTGTTTACTGCGGTAGCAGTTTCTTATTCTAATACTATATAGAATTTCTAATTTGTCTAATTTCCTTTATTTGCAGACAGTTCACCGTAAATTTGTAGATATGTCATGTACCCTATTAAGTTGCTTTTATGCATGCTTAGTTCTTGGCTTAGCAGTAGTCACTTCTGCCAACAATGGTGCTTAGATTGCTCTTACTACCTGTGAGATTAATCCTACCCAAATTCCCAGCTCAGTTCAGCACTACTTCTTTTTAGTTGCTCCTCTTTTGCTCACACAAACACCTCAGATAATTTTTGTCACCATGTTTACCTTTGAAGAGGTTGCTCACTTCTATATGGAAAGGAAAAGGAGTTTTTTAGAGGATGAATTTGATAGTTAACTAGCCAGTATTTGATCTTGTGATGAAACTTCAGTCTTAGACATACTGTTGTTTATTGCCCACAGAATTAAGGGTAAGTAATGTCATACAGTTTCTGTATTTCAGTATGGTTTCTTTAACTTCTGTCAAGCTTCTGTTGCAGGTATTGGACATGGGCGTATCTTCTAATGATGTCATCACCATTAGCATATTCTTCCTGCTAAAAATAAATATCAACCTTCAAAGCCTGTATTGTCTCATGTTTTTCAAAATTGAAGAGAAGACTAAAACTTTTATTGTTCTACTTTCTACTGCTGTCTCACTTATTTGTCACCATTTACAAAAATAGAATTTATATAAATAGAAGTTTAGAAAATCAGATGCCATTCCTTAAAACCCCTCTTGCCCCAGTACCTTACAGCTAGCTTTTATAGTTGATAGTCACAGATGGTGAGGCTGATGATGATAATAATGTTAACAGTTAGGCATGTGTCAGGTACTATTGTAGGCACCTCACATAATCAACTCATTTAATCTTACACAGCAAGGTGGATTATTATCCACACTTTACAGATATGGAACTGAGGTACAGGGAGATTAACTGAGATTGCCTAAGGTCACAAATTATTTAAAACCCAGGCAGTCTTCCTGTGGAGTCAATGTACTATCAAAAAGTTGTATTTGCATCCTGTAAAAGAAGTGTTAAGATTATAATATTTCTCCAGCTCTTTCTGCTCCCTCTCTTCTCACAAGTAATCACTGTTTTGAAATACAGGATTATAGGAACATTTTTGTTGTTGTTCTTTTACATAACTGGAAACCACCTCAGTTATGATCAGCATTTTTTTTTTTGGTAGAGACAGAGTCTCACTTTGTTAGCCTCGGTAGAGTGCTGTGGTATCACACAGCTCACAGCAACCTCCAACTTCTGGGCTTAGGCAATTCTCTTGCCTCAGCCTTCCTAGTAGCTGGGACAATAGGCACCCGCCACAGTACCTGGCTATTTTTTTGTTGCAGTTTGGCCGGGGCCGGGTTTGAACCTGCCACCCTTGGTATATAGGGCTGGCGCCCTACCCATTGGGCCACAGGCGCTACCTGATGACCAGCATTTTTTTACAAGTAAAAGAAATGTTTAGGATTTTGTTAAAGTTCATAATCATGATGGTTGGGTGTTCACATGCACACATTGAGATGTGCCTCCCTCAAACTTTGTCATGACCTCTGCATATTACCCATCTGACAGGGAAAAAAAATACTTAGATTTCTACATAAACTTGGAAATTACTGCACAAAACTACTTTTTTTTTTTGAGACAGAGCCTTAAGCTGTCACCCTAGGTAGAGTGCTGTGGCATCACGGCTCACAGCAACCTCCAACTCCTGGGGCTCAAGCAATTCTCCTGCCTCCACCTCCCAAGTAGCTGGGACTACAGGCACTGGCCACAACACCTGGCTATTTTTTAGTTGCAGCCATCATTGTTGTTTTGGCAGGCCCTGGCTGGATTCGAACCTTCCACCTTAGGTGTATGTGGCTGGCGCCTTAGCCACTTGAGCCACAGGCGCTGAGCCTAGATCTACTTTGTTTTTAAAATAAGTATGTAGTATATTCATTATATGAATATAATTTTTTCCTCTTTTAATGGTGTCAGATTGTCTCTGTTAAGTAAGTCTTGACTTAAACCACTGTTGGTTCTTGGAAACTGGGATTATAAGTGAAAAGACATGCCACTCTTCCTGGAATGTTTCATTCAACATAGCTTCGTTGATGAGAAAAAAATTGTGTTTGTTACGCATTGTTTCACTTAAAGTCTGTTTCCAGGAATCTATTCACAATGTTAAATGAGGACTTGTATACTACAGAGAACATCTTGATGATGCAGATTTGCAGTTTTTTAAATATATCTGCAGGATTGATTCTCAAAAGAATACACCTGGGTCAAAGGGAATTGATGTTTAAATGTTGATGATGTACTCAAGATCTCAAAAGATTTTGCCTTGTTAAACTTTTTGCAGCGTGAATCTTCTTTTCTTGCCCACACTAAATGTCAGTAATCTTTTTAATTTTTGCATATCTGAGGTGTTAAAAATTCTTTTGTCATTATATCAGTTATCTTTTAAAAATATTAGTTGTTTTATTTCTACTACAAATTCCCCATGTGTATTGACCACTTTTCTGTGTGGTTCCATTTCATCTTAACCTTTGTCTTTGCCTTTGTGGCTTCTGGAGTTTCTAGTTACACTTAAGATGGCTTCCTCCGTAACTGTGAAAAGGCTTTACCAATTTTTAGTATTTTTTTTCTGGTAATTTTATCCATTGGAATTTCTGTTTAGGGGATGATATGGGGTCTGTTTGAAAGTGATAGTAAAATGTGCTTTTATAATTTATTGATGAGTCAGTTAGTGATTTAGTCTTTTATACTGCTATTGTGAAATATCATTTCTGTCATACTTAATTCTTATATGCAATGTTTACATGGGTTAGTTAGTCCCTTTCCTGCTGGCACATTTGTCTTACCCACCTTTAATTACATAGTACATTTTGATTTTTTATTACTTTCTAGTATTCATGTTTTTATTTGAGGCAGATTCTCATTCAGTGCCTTGGGTAGAGTGCTGTAGTTCCATAGCTGACAGTAACCTCAAACTCTTAGGCTCCGGCAGTCTTCTTGCCTCAGCCTCGTTAGTAGCTAGAATTACAGATACCTGTCACAATGCTCAGCTGGGTTTTCTGTTTTTTAGTAGAGAAAGGGTCTGAGTCTTGCCCTTGCTCTTGCGTCGGCTAGTCTTGGACTCCTGAGCTCAACCAATTCACCTGCCTCAGCTTCCCACAGTGTTAGGATTATAGGCATGACCCATCTCGCCTGGCCTTCATGTTTATAATTTTAATTACAGTTACTGTGTAAACAAGTTTTTATTTTCCCCCTTCACTTATTTTCACATGTTTTGCCTTCATGTTTTTTTTTTTTTTTTTTTTTTT
>NW_003852407.1:15887672-15906672 GCF_000181295.1 Otolemur garnettii
GGCCATTTTTTGGTTGCAGCCATCATTGTTGTTTGGCGGGCCCGGGCTGGGGATTCGAACCCGCCACCTTAGGTGTATGTGGCTGGCGCCCCAGCCGCCCGAGCCAGAGGCGCCGAGCCAAGCCCAGTTTTTTTAATAGTTAGTTTACTCTGTGTTTTTCCATTGAAATCATATTTAGAGGCCTACCTCAGAAATTTGTGTTTAGTTCCAGAGTACTGCCCTAAAGGGAATATCACAATAAAGCAGGCAACACAAGTTCTCAGTTTCCAGTGCATATGTTTCCTGAGCCTTCAGCAAAGTCCTAATCTTTTTGCTGGTGATGAGCCTTATTTCAAACTTGATGACTATTGATGAACCAGGGTAATGGTGGTGGTGGTGGTAATGGGTGAAGGTTGGGTTGGCTATGGCAATTTCATTTTTGTTCTGTTTTGCTTTTTCTTTTTCTTTCCCTCCCCTTCTCTCCTTTCTTTGAAGGTTGGGTTGGCTGTAGTAATTTCATTGTTCTCCTCCCTCCTTTTCCCCTCCCGTTTTTTTTACCCTCTTCTCTCCTCTCTTCTTTCTCTCTCTCTCTCTTCTTTTTTTTAAGAACAGGTCTCTGTTGTCCTGGTTGAAGAGTGGTATTGTCATTGTAGTCCTCTTGCATTCAAGAAAGCCTCCTGCCTTAGCCTCTTGGCTAATTTTTCTGTTAGAGAAAAGACAGAGACAGGGTCTTGCTATATTCTTCACACTGGTGTCTTGAACTCCTGGCCTCAAGCAGTTCTCCCACTTTGGCTTCCCAAAGTGCTGAGAATCAGGTGTGAACCATCTTATCTGACTGATTCTTTGATTTTTTTTAAGACAGCATCTTGCTCTGTCACCCAGGCTGGGCAGTGGCACAATCATAACTCACTCCAGCCTTGGCCTCCCAAGTAGCTGGATTAGAGGTTTGTGCCATCATACTTGGCTAATTTTGTTTTTCATTATTTTAGAGAGATTGGGTCTTGCTGTGTTGCCCAGGCTGGTCTCAAACTCCTGGCTTCAAGTGATTCTCTGACCTCAGCTGGGATTCTCTGACCTTCCCAAGTAGCTGGGATTACAGGCATGACCACTGAACCAAACCAATTTGCTAAAATAAGACAATGAAGTTTGTTGCATTTATTGACTCTTCCATGATAAGTTTCTCTGTCATACAAGATTCTGTTTAATAGCATTTTATACACAGTAGAACTTTCACAGTTGGAGTCAGTCCTCTCAAGCCCTTTTGTTGCTTTATCACCTGACTTTTTTTTGTTATTTGCAGCAGTGTTCACAGCATCTTCACCAGGAATAGATTCCGTCTCAAAAAACCACTCATGCATAAGAAGCAATACCTCGTCTGTTCAGGTATTGTTATGAGATTGCTGCAGTTCAGGCATATCTTCAGGGTCCTCTATTGAAATCTTGAACCCATCTAAGTCACCCACGAGGGTTGGGATAAACTTCTTCCAAGTTACTATAATGTTGCTATTTTGATCTTCCATTAATCAGGAATGTTTTTAATGGTATTTAGAGTGGTGAATCCTCTTTGGATGGTTTTCAGTTTGCTTTGTTCAGATCTGTCAGAGGAATCAATTATCTTCGGCAGCTTTTGCCTTAACAAAATGTATTTTTTAAAGAATAGTAAGACTTGGAATTTGAAATTACTCCTTCACCCGTGGGCTGCAGTTGTGTTAGCAGGCATGAAAACAATGTTTGTGTCTTTGTACATCTTCATCAGAGCTCTTGGTGGCCAGGTGCATCCCTTTTGAAAGGATTTTTTTTTTTTTTTCTGAGCATTGCGTCTCAGCAGTGGTCTTAAAATATTTAATAAATAGTGCTATCAACAATGTTTTGTTATCCAAGCTTTGTTCCATTTATAGAGCACAAGCATAGTGGGTTTAGCATAATTCTCCACGGGCTCTAGAACTTTCAGAATGGTAAATGAGCATTGGCTTCGAATTAAAGTCACCAGATGAATTTAGCTTCTAACAGTCAGCCTGCCCTTCCAAGCTTTGGAGCCAGGCATAGATTTCTCTCTAACTATGGAAGGTCTAGATGGCATCTTCTTCCATGTTAGACGTTGAAAATCTGCTGTGTGTTGCTACCTTCCTCAGTGATCAGCTTCCACGTTAGCACTTGTGGCTTGGCTTTGCACTTTAATGTTATGAAGAGGATTTCTTTCCTTAAACCTCCAAACTAACTGCTCTAGCTTCCAACTTCTTCCGCAGCTCACTCACCTCTCAGCCTTCATAGAATTGAAAGTAATTTTAAACGTAATAATTATTAGGGCCTTGCTCTGGATCAGGCTTTAGCTTAAGGGAATGTTGTGGCTAGTTTGATCTTCTGTTCAGATCTCTATAATATAGACTGTCCGTATCAGCAATAAGGCTATTTCAGTTTCTTACTATTTGTGTATTTTTAATTTCCTTCAAAAACTTGTCCCTTTGCATTCACAACTTGATTATTTTATGCATGTGGCCTAACTTTTGGGCTATCCTGGCTTTTCCTTTCTTAATAAGCTTACTCATTTCTAGCTTTTGATTTAAAGTGTAAGACCTGCATCTCTTTCTTTTTACTTGAACATTTAGAGGCAATCGTAGGTTTATTAATTTGTGTCTCTTCAGTATTGTGCCTCAGGGAAAGGAAGAGGAAAGCCCAAAGAAGGGAAGAGACAGAGAAAGGGCTGGTTGGTGGAGCAGTCATGATGCTTCTCCTTATTCAGTTCATCACTTTATGTGGACGTGGTTCCTGGTGCCCCCCAACATTTACAGTAGTACATTAAAATTCACTGATCACAAATCATCACAGCTTGTGATAATGAAAATGTTTGAAATACTGCAAAAAAAACCAAAATTTGACACGGACATGAGGTGAATGCTTGCTATTGGGAAAGTGATGCCTTGTAGACTTTTTTGGTGCTGGGTTGCAGCAGACCTTCAATTTGTGAAACTCAGTGAAGTGAAGCACAGTAAAGTGAGGGATCAAATTTAAATTTGATTTAAATTTAGAAGTAATTTGATAAGGTGTAGCTATGTGGATTTTCCAGAGGAATGTATTCTTTCATAAAGGTTTATTTTTTGAGTTCTAAATGTCATTGTTGAGGCTCGGTGCCCGTAGCTCAAGTGGTTATGGTGCCAGCCACATACACCGGGGCTAGCAGGTTCAAACCTGGCCTTTTGTTGACAACTGCAACAAAAAAATAGCCAGACATTGTGGCAGGTACCTATAGTCCCAGCTACTTGGGAGGCTGAGGCAAGAGGATGGCTTAAAAAAAGCCTGATGATACCACAGCACTCTACCAAGGGTGACCTCTAACAAAGGTGACATAGTGAGACTCTGTCTCAAAAAAAAAAAAAAATATATATATATATATACACACATATATATATGATTGTTGAAACATTTTTATGGTTAATCAGTTTTTCCAGGAATCATGTAACTTTTTAATCATTGTTACTGATAATAAAAGTAATCTTTTTTTTTATCATAGGAAAGACTTAGCCCAGTTTATTTGCTCTATTTTATATCCTTTTATTTTCATGTAATACATCCTGTGCATCTTACATCATTTTCCTTTTTAATGTATAGATGGATTATAATTTAGCTGCTCTGTTGATGTAAGTGGTATTATATTTCAGTGACCCTATCTTCAGTTAGCTCTTCACTCACATATGTCATCTATTCTTACAATAAATTTCTAAAGGTGAAATTGCTGATTCATATTAAAGGCTTGATACTTAACTACCAATATGACTTTCAGTAAGATTCTGCAAGGGCATTGTCTTCTTTGATGGTTCAGAAATGTTAACTATAGAGCTTCTTTTCTAGGCCATTCATTTTCGTTTTTTCCTTTTTTTTTTCCCCCATGGCATCACAGCTCACAGCACCCTCCAGCTCTTGGGCTTAGTTGATTCTCTTGCCTCAGCCTCCCGAGTAGCTGGGACTACAGTGCCCACCACAATGCCCGGCTACTTTTTGTTGCAGTTTGGCCGGGGCTGGGTTTGAACCCGCCACCCTCAGCATATGGGGATGGCACCCTACTCACTGAGCCACAGGTGCCGCCCAAGGCAATTCATTTTCTCCAGAGAAAACTACCTCAGGATTGCTGAGCAGACATATATCATATCATGGGATATCTGCTTTCAGAATGGCTGCCTTTCTAATCTAGATCTCTGAATGCAGATTTTTCCCCCTCAGTTTCTTATGTTCCATCTTTAAGCTCTGTGGGATAAGAGTTTTAACAGATTCAAGTTAAGATTTTTTAGTTGACCCTCACTGTTAACCTTACGATTCACTGTTACATTTTAAGAAGCCTGGTACCTAGAAGTCCTGAGCCTTCTGGATGAGTTGCATTACTTTTGATCATTATCCTCTGTTGTAGTTTTTTCCCTGTTACGAAAGGTTCATCACATCTGTGGTCCCATTTCCTCTGTCCTTGGGAGATTTTGCCTATATGAATTGCTTTATTTTGTTTTGTTTTGTTTTGTTTTTTGAGACAGAGCCTCAAGCTGTTCTCCTGGGTAGAGTGCTATGGCATCACAGCTCACAGCAACCTCTAACTCCTGGGCTCAAGCGAGTCTCCTGCCTCAGCCTCCCAAGTAGCTGGGACCACGGGCGCCCGCCACAACGCCTGGCTGTTTTTTGGTTGCAGCCATCATTGTTGTTTGGTGGGCCCGGGCTGGATTCGAACCCGCCACCTTAGGTGTATGTGGCTGGCACCTTAGCCACTTGAGCCACAGGCGCCAAGCCTGCTTTATTGTTTTAATGTCTTTTTGGGAAGGGATGGATAAACATGAGTTTTATCTATCGTATAAATGGAAGGTTATGTTTTATTAAATACAACTGCAATATACATCTTATAACTGTTGCCAAACCACCCCTGTCTAAATTGTTGTTGTGTATTACTTGGGTTGTTGACAACTGACCTTTCTGTTCCCTGCAGCCAGCATTGTGTTTTTTGTTTGTTTGTTTGTTTTTGTTTTTTTAAAGAGACATAAGCTTGTTCTGTCGCCTGGACTAGAGTGCCATGACCTCTGCCTAGCTCACAGCAACCTCAAACTCCTGGGCTCCAGCAACTCTCTTGTTTCAGCCTCTCTAGTAGCTGGGACAATGAGCATGTGCTAGCCACACTGGGCTCATTTTTCTGTTTTTCCTAGAGACAGGGTCTCACTTTTGCTCAGGCTGGTCTCTAACTCCTGAGCTGAAGGGCTCCTCCTACCTTGGCCTCCCAAAAGTGTTAGATTACAGGTGTGAGCTACCGTGCCTGGCCTTATATATATATATATTTGTAGAAATAGGGTTGCTATATTGCCCAGGCTGGTTTCAAACTCCTGGCATGAAGTGATCCTCGTGCCTTGGCCTCACAAAGTACTGAGATGGCAGGCATGAGCTTTGGCACTCTTCCCCCTTTAAATCTCATCAATGCCTCCTACTATACTTAATTGGATTTTATTTTAATGTCTCATGATTATGGGATCACTAGCCTCGATACTCCATCTTACCTAGTCTTGTACATCTTAAATCACGTATTTTAGCATTCATTTTGCTTTTCAAGCAGATGAAGCATGTTCTCACATCAGAGGCCTTGTCCATTGCTAATAGTGACGGGAATGCCCCAGCCTCTGATGTTGCTTAGGTTGTTCTTTTCCCAGTTGAATATCCTGTGTCACATCTTCAGAGTCCTCTGTTCCTTTGGTTCTTTCACCACCTCTGCCTTCCCAATTGACATCACATCACATTGTCAGGTTTTTTGTTTCTCTTGCATGTTGCTTATCACTTTCTGAAAATTTAAAACTTCGTATAGTTACTACATGTGCCAACCACCAGAATGGGAGCCCCAGGAGACAGCCTTGTTCTGTTTCCTGTTTGTTGCCATAGCCTCAGTGCTTAGTGCAGTCTCTTGGTAGGTTCTCAGCTGTTTGCGTTTAATGAATAAATACATTAGACCTTCAGGTGATGGATGAATGAATGCCACTACAAATGTAAGCTGCAAGAGATATATACCTTAAGTTGGTAATTTATTTGTAATTACACTGGAAAAGAATGATACTTTAATAAATAAAAATGATTGAAAGATATTTGAGGTTTTTGAAGAAAATTATATCCAATATAACTCTTTAACTACATCACCTTTGAAGACTTAACTGTGTGTTCAAGACATACAGCTTCGGCTCGGCACCTGTGGCTCAAGCAGCTAAAGCACCAGCCACATACACCTAAGGTGGTGGGTTCGAATCCCCAGCCCGGGCCCACCAAACAACAAATGATGGCTGCAACCAAAAAATGGCTGGGTGTTGTGGCGGGCACCTGTAGTCCCAGCTACTTGGGAGGCTGAGGCAGGAGACTCGCTTGAGCCCAGGAGTTGGAGGTTGCTGTGAGCTGTGATGCCATGGCACTCTACCCAGGGGGATAGCTTGAGGCTCCATCTAAAAAAAAAAAGACATACAATTTGTAGAACTGTAGCAGAGCATTTCAAACAAAGGAGTAAATGACCTTTTTTTTTTTTTTTTGAGTCAGAGCCTCAAGCTGTCACCCTGGGTAGAGTGCTCCACCTCCAACTCCTGGGTTCAAGCGAGTCTCCTGCCTCAGCCTCCCAAGTAGCTGGGACCACAGGCACCCGCCACAACACCCAGCTATTTTTTGGTTGCAGCCATGATTGTTGTTTTGGCGGGCCTGGGCTGGATTCGAACCCACCACCTTAGGTGTATATGGCTTGCGCCTTAGCCACTTGAGCCACAGGCGCTGAGCCGTAAATGACCATTTTGAAGTTGTAAAATTATTTTACCAGCTTTCCTTTTTTCCTTCAGAAGAATAACACATTAACAGTAGTAAGAATAATGTAACAAATGAACAGTAGTAGTCTGTAGTGCACAAGTACCAAATTTGTAAAGAGTAACAACATTGCCATCTAAAGGAAGAACTGGAACTACAAATGAAATCAGAATACTTAACAACAGTGTTCTTTATGTAGTAGTATAGAAAGAAGAGAAATTTAAACTGTAATTGGCCTCTGTGCTTGTTCACTTATTCATGAAATGGAAATGGTAATATTAATAACTGTCAAGAGAGGCATTGTCATAGTTGGAGGAATTACGCATATAAGCAGTTACACTATACTTGAGGCAAAGGAAGTCTTTAAGTGATAAAACTACTACTAAAATTTGTTAATTGCTTTTGCAGATAAGAGTTGTTAGGAATGAGAGGAGATTGAAAAATAGATTGGGACATTGTTGAGGGCACTTGAATGTTCTTAGTTTTACCTGATGTTGATAACAGGCCAAAAGACTTAAGAGGAGTTGTGACATAAGCAGTGTCGACAACCTAGTTATAGTTGCTGAGTGGATTAGAGAGGGGAGAGGCAAATGTCCCAAGTTGCCTCCAGGCAGGTTGTCGGATACTGGGAGAGCAGGTAGGACTTAACTAGAAAAATTTATTATGTGTTGGGTACTAAAGGTCCTAACTATAGTGGGTGGTAGCAGTGTCATTTGTTGTTTTCATTACAGAAGTAGTTTAGAAATGTGAACAGAAAAACAGCCAAACTTTGTAAAATAATTTAAAGAGGTTTACTCTGAGCCAGATTTGAGGACCGTGACCCAGAGCCATGCCCAAGAAGCCTTGAGCAAGTGGACTTGGGGCAGTCAGGTTACAGTTTGTTTTCTGCATTTCAGGGAGATGGAAATTACCTGTAAAGTCATAAATCACTAGATGGAAGATGTGCATTGGTTTAGCCTAAAAAGGTAGGACTTCTCAAAGGAAGCTTACAGTGGGTTTAAAGTGGGTTTAAGGAGTCTTTGATTTGTAATTAAAGGTCTGAAGCTGTGTCAAGGCTTGGAATGCCTGGAAATTAAAGAAGTCTGTCAGAGACAAGCCAAGGGACACATACCCAGACTCAAGTGATTTCTTATATATATTGAGGATCTGCAGGTTTGTCTTGCATAGCCTCAGGCTTGTGAATGAATTACAAAGGACCTCTTCAAAGAGACACCACCTAAAATTTCATCCAGTAAATGACATTTGGCAAGATTTAGAGGAGTAGAGTCTTCTGTATGTGCTATTTTATATACAGGGTGTCCCAAAGGTTGTCACACATAGGAAAATTAGCTCATTACATTTTATGTTATTTATTTTTTTACTTTTTTGCAGTTTTTAGCCAGGGCCGGGTTTGAACCCACTATCTCCAGTATATGGGGCCGGTGCCCTACTCCTTGAGCCACAGGTGCTGCCCCATTTTATGTTACTAACATTTTTCATGTTTATATATCAACATGTAGAGAAATAGTTTGTGAAATTTTGTAATAATTTTCTTACCAAAGGTACATTTAGCATACAGTTTTCATTGTGTATGTATGGTGGCCTTTGGGACACCTTTATTGTCTTTTTACACATTAGCTGTAAGCCATTTTCATGTGATTATAAATCTCATTTTAATATCTAAGTCGTATTCCATTGCATAGAAGTAGTATTTCTGTAACCAGCACCTAGTTGTTTAGAATATATATTTTTTCCAATTTCATGCTATTGAAAACACATTGCTCAGGATCACCTGTCACCTAAGTCTTTTCCTACCTGTACTAGTTTTCTTATAATTTCCTAGAAACAGAAGGAAAAGACAGAAACTAAAGCAATAACCAGATATGATTTTCATGCTTAAGCTGATTGTAATTTAGGAAAACAAAGTCATATCACAGTGGAAATGGGAACTCTTACATATTGATGTAAATTCACATGGTCCAATCTGTGGAGAACAGTTTGGCAGTCCGTATCAGAAGCCTTTATTTTATATATTTTTCTTCTTTGCTTTTTACCAGATCATTTAAATTGTATATTGATCTAAATGTAACCAGTTGGTAGAACAAATTCTGGTGCAGAGAGTATAGGTTCTTTCTCTTCTACTTTTAAAAATTTGTAACAAAAAAGACATAAAATTTACCATCGTAAGTATTTGTTGATTTTTAAAAAGTAAAAAGAAGAATATACTTAATGTGCTTTGAACTTATTTCAAAACTAATTAAAAATTTTAAAAATGTTGGCAGCACAGCAGAGTGCTGCAGCACACTGGCTGAAAAATCAGAGGTCTGGCTAAACAGGATGATTCTGGAACCACCTACCAAGCAGTTTTTGAAAGACAGTACATAAAAATAAGCCCAGAGGGAAAACTTTTCTTTTAGGAAGTAGTTAATTGAAAAGATTACAGATGAAAAGTAACTACTGAAAATGCCTGAACACCTGGAGATTCTTCTTTCCCCTCTTATCCTCAGTATCCATCAGAAAACAGGGTATTCTTACAGCTGTGTACGGAGGAGAACTCCACTTTTTCTGGTCAGCAAAGGAGTTTTGGGGAATTACGGGCAAGTAAGCAGGGAAACAATATAAGCAACAACATCAGTGGCATGATGGCCGTTAAGTGAGAGCAGAGGAGAGATGGAGTGGAGCAAGTGAGAGATGTGAGATTTTGGAAAATTGGAATCATGCTGATAGAGTTTAAAATTAATGTAGTAAGATGGTACTTTACTGTTGAACATAATGCATTAATTACTAAAATATATGGAAAAAATCATACTGAATTTTAGCATCAAATGGGTATAAAAATATATAAAATTTCTGCATATCAAAATTGGCATACTATGAGGGACAATTATTTTTTCTCCACAGATTTTTCAATTGCAATTTTTTTTTTTTACTGTGGTCATTGATGCTTTTTAAGGCCTTGAGTAGTAGTCAAGATAAAAATTAGTAAAATTGGGCGGCCCCTGTGGCTCAAAGGAGTAGGGCCCTGGCCTCATATGCTGGAGGTGGCAGATTCAAACCCAGCCCCTGGCCAAAAACTGCAAAAAAAAAAAAAAAATTTAGTAAAATCATAGGTAAATCATTAAATATAGACAGTGCTATTAACAAATAATGGATCTTCTCATTGCTAAATAGGAATGACATTTAGTAGCCAAGAGGAACTGATCATTGTGAAGGATTTAGTTTTTAGTGTATTGACCTGGGGATTATGATATTCATGTGAATGGTAGTCTCTTTTTAATCACCTTTCTTTCAGTCTGTCAAGCAAAAGATGTGTAAAATTGTCATGTTTTGCTTTTTTGTGAGCTGTGAAGATACAGCCTCCTTTTAGAATTCTTGAAATCTCCTTTGCTTTTGGATCACAAAACATCACAGTGTTTTGGTGCTGAGTCTCAATTCAGACGCAAAAATTCTTATTTTCCTGTAGTATGGAACATATAGTCAGGCATCTAAATATTTACCACTCTGTGTGCCTGATATCTATTCTTGTTTCTTGTCACAAGCATTGTCACCTACATAACTCCATAAACCCTCTTGTAAAAAATTGAAATACTGACTGTAGCATCATCATGGGATGGTGGTTATCTGTTTGCTAGCTACTATCTGAAAGCCTGAATTTGGCTTCCAAAAAGCTGTTTAGAATTATGGGTATAGAGTTTATAAAACTGAGCATTTTGTGAAAGCTGGAGATGCCGTGTAGATAATTCTGAACTATTGAAAATTTCACAATATGTTTATAAGTGAAGAAAGAGTTAAAGAATTTTCCTTTGACAGAAGAACGAAGGATGAGTCAAGGGAACAAAAACTGGAAGGAAAGAAGAGAAAAAAGATGAGGAAAGGACAGAAGAAAAATTGGGAAGAGGGAAGAAGGTAGAAAGTAACAAACAGTACAGGTTTATTCATGCCTGGCAGAATTTCGTGTTGTGTCCCCATCCAGCAGGTGGTATCGCATAGGCCAGATAGAGGAGCAACTAGGTGTCTAGTGCAGGTGATCTGGGAATGGTTCTAGGATGTGAGCTGAGGCTCAGCCTCTTAGATTTTATTCTGCTATTCCACTCTGACATTGCTGCCTCTTTCTGACTAAGGCTAATCATTGAACACAACTAGCACCATCTGTACTCATAATGGGGGGGGGGCATTTTAACTAGGAGAGGCTACTCTTGAAGATTCTCTTAACTTACTAGTTTTGAGATTCTCAGAATTCTTAGGCCTCTTAAATGAAACTTCCCACTATATCTATAAACTATATGGCTGAAAAATTACTATCTTTATACTTAACCTAAAACCCTACTATTTCACTTAACCTTCATTATTTCACTTAACCTTCATTGTTCATGAGAAGATACTATAAGATTTAATCATAAAATAATAAGTTACTCAGCATTAACTCTGTGTCACCAAGGTACTGTTCTAAGTACTTTTCCTGTTTTTATTGATAACTACCATTGTAGGAGGTAGGTATTATTGTACCTATTTTATGAAGGAGAGCACTGAGGCTCAGAGTTGTTCACATGATCTTCATGGGAAATTTGAGGAATACATTTAAATTTAAAAAGCTCCTGGTAACATTTTGATGTATTTCCTTTGGTCTTAAAAAAATCATTGCTAGAAAATATCATTGTAAACATAGTTGTAAAAAATCAGTTGTAGCCATTCCGTATGTTCAGATCTTCATCTTGAATGTATGTCTTGGTTAGTCTTCGGTGAATATAGAATATGGAGTAATGAACCAGGAATTGGGAGTTATGGACTCTAGAACTTACTGTGTGTGATGGAACAAAGTGTGTACTGTGAAGGCCATTCTTTCCTCATTTTCAAAATGTATTTCAAATCTAATGAATTATAAGATCTATCCTAGCTTTAAAATTCAGTGCCTTTGACTTTTTCTCTATTCCTTATCTAATAGTTGGGTATTTCTGAATACTTCAGGAGTTTTTCCCTTTTAAAAAACTTTAACAGATTTAAGGAGTACAAGTTGAATTCTGTTACATTTATTTATCGTATAGTGGTGGAGTCTGGGCTCTTAGTGTACCCATCACCTGAAGAGTGCACATTGTACTTTTATAGGTAATTTTTATCCCTCACCCAACCCTACTTTTCCCCATTTTGGTCTCCAGTATCCACTTTAGTAGTGAGTGTGTCATTGCACAACCATGGATTGGCTCATTCTTCTAAGTGAGAACACGCAACATTTTTCTTTTCCTGAGTTCCTTCACTTAGGATAATGGCCTCTAGTTCCATTCAAGTTGTTGTAAAAGACAGTATTCTTTCCTTCTTATGCTTGTGGAGTACTCCATAGGGTATGTGTGTGTACATGTATCATACACACTTTAGTATTTTAGTTTAATTCAACTTCCAAGAGCAATAAATGTAGTGTAAGTTTTCTTTCCTTGTATCTATTTTGTAAGCATTTTCCCATCATAAAAATAATACATGCTTATTATAGATAGTTTGGAAAATACTGAAAAGTCTAAAAAAGAAAAGCTATTTAGAAGTTTATACGAACTGCTGAAAACAGCTATTATCAGTATTTTGATGTATTATGTTTCACTGTGCTTTGTTATTTGCTTTAGATAGTTGCATCTTTCCATTTTTATCTTTTGAAAAGTGCTTATAAAAGCTTTCTTTTTAACTTAAAATTATAGGTAGCCAGCATTTTTTTTTTCCTATCCTTGTTTCTCTTATTTCAAACAGGAATGGAACTTTTTTTTATAATCTACTTATCCACATGGGGGTAAATAAGTTATACTTGTTGGTCCTATTGCAAGAATAAGGTCTACATAGCAAATGAGGGTCTTTGCTACAAAGATATTGGAAGTTATTTGAATAATAAAAGTCCTCACTGCCTCTCCAAGTCCTTCAGTGCCTCACTGTAATGTACTGGTGGCGTGGTATCCTTGCTAACTATATTATCTAAATCTTTAACCCCTTCTTTTTTTTTTTTTTGTTTTTTTTTTTTGTTTTTTTAGAGACAGAGTCTCACTTTATCACCCTCAGTAGAGTGCTATGGTGTCACAGGTCACAGCAACCTCCAACTCCTGGGCTTAGATGATTCTCTTGCCTCAGCCTCCTGAGTAGCTGGGACTACAGGCACCAGCCACAATGCCCAGCTATTTTTTTTGTTACAGTTTAGCTGGGACAGGGTTCAAACCCACTACCCTCGGTATATGGGGCTGGCACTCTACCCACTGTGGGTGAGCCACAGGTGCCGCCCAACCCCTTCTAGTTTTTGAGGTAAGATTGATGTTAGAGCTGGAATTTAAGTATTGTTAATTTTGATATAATTGCACATAAGAGGTTCAGCTTAAATACAAACCTCTTAAGCATTTATATCAATCAAAATTTTAAGGAGAGCCGTATGTCATTCAGACTGATATAATCTCATAGACTTGTCAGACTTAACTTTTTTGTGTGTGTGTGAGACAGAGCCTCAAGCTGTCCCCCTGGGTAGAGTGCTGTGGCATCACAGCTCACAGCAACCTCTGACTCCTGGGCGCAAGCAAGTCTCCTGCCTCAGCCTCCCAAGTAGTTGGGACCATAGGCGCCTGCCACAACGCCCTGCTATTTTTTGGTTGCAGCCGTCGTTGTTTTGGTGCCTGGGCTGGATTCGAGCCCGCCACCTTAGATGTATGTGGCTGGTGCCTTAGCCACTTGAGCCACAGGCGCTGAGCCCAGACTTAACTTTCTAAAGCCAGAATTCTTTTCACAGCAATCCCCAAATCTGATCATCATTAGGTCAGGCTATAGAAAATGCAAATGCTTCAGAGCAATGTCTTTTATTCCATGATCTTGGAACCTTTCTAGAATCTGGATATCTTATTCTAATATAAGGAAATATTCCTGGGAGTTTTGTAGGATTAATAAACTTAATACATTTTAAAGTTGAGGTAGAATTAACATACAATGAGATAAATATTAAGTAGGCTGCTGATTATTAATAAATTTTGCTACAGTATAGATGTTTTAATTCTAATTTCTAAAGTTATTTTAGTTTTCTGAGTCAGGAATATAGCTAAATGTGTTCATTTTCCTTGATTACAAAAAAAAAGTAAAGGATATGGCGGCTCACCCCTGTAATCCTAGTACTTAGGGAGGCCAGGGCAGGTGGTTTGCCTGAGCCCATGGGTTTGAGACCAGCCTGAGCAAGTGCAAGACCCAGTCTCTACCAAAAAATGAAAAACTTGAGGATCACTTGAGCTCAAGAGTTTGAGGTTGCTGTGAACAAAAAAGTGGTATGGGTCTGTGATGTGTCTGTGAAACATCAGAAAGGCAGATGATTGAATAAGGGAAGAACATAGAGGTTTTAACCTTCTTTGAATGGCCAAGGGCTTTGAAAGAGGCATATATTTATACAAATATGTTTACAACTTCAGTGATTTAGGGCTGCCTTTAAAACTCACCCCTGATTAACTCACCGTAGTTAAGATGTTTAAATACATTTTCAGGAAATGTTCTTAGGAAATCAGACTGTTGGTCCATAAGTAGAGAAAATTGAATGGGGATCACTGTGAAACACTGCATTGCTTTCATCATACCCTTTCTCTGCCTGACAATTTTAGTGTAAATTACTACATTTAGATTTTCCCCAAGCTAACTGCATCAGTATCATCAGGAGCTTGATAGTGTGTAGCTGTTAGTCACCATGATGATGGAGTCCAGTGTTAAGTTACACTAATAAACTAACATTCTTAGGATAGTAAATAAGTTCTGTGTCTCAGATGCTAGTTAAGGCATAGCTAGATTTCTGTATTCAACTCTAGATTCCACATTAGCAATAAACTTGCCAGCATATATCCAGAGAAGCAGGGCTGGGCTCAATGGCTCACGCCTGTAATCCTAGCACTCTGGTAGGCTGAGGCAGTGGGCTGGTTCAAGTCCACTCTGAGCCAGAGCAAGACTTCATCTCTAAAAAAATAGCCAGGCGTTCTGGCAGGTGCCTGTAGTCCCAGCTACTTGAGAGGCTGAGGCAAGAGTATTGCTTAAGCCCAAGAGTTTGAGGTGGCTGTGAGCTATGATGCCACGGCACTCTACCAAGGGTGACAAAGTGTGACTCTGTCTCAAAAAAAAGAAAAAAGAAAGGGCTCAGCGCCTGTGGTTCAAGTGGCTAAGGCGCCAGCCACATACACCTAAGGTGGCAGGTTCGAATCCAGCCCAGGCCCGCCAAACAAAAATGACAGCTGCAACCAAAAAATAGCCAGGCGTTGTGGCGGGCGCCTGTGGTCCTAGCTACTTGGGAGGCTGAGGCAGGAGACTTGCTTGAGCCCAGGAGTTGGAGGTTGCTGTGAGCTGTGATGCTACGGTACTCTACCCAGGGGAATAGCTTGAGGCTCTGTCTCAAAAAAAAAAAAAAAAGAAAGAAAAGAAAATACCTTGGAGAACAGTTGGGGGAATTGGGGAGAGTGATGTTGGGAATAGGTCAGAGAGGAGAATTTGGATTTACTTCCTAGGGCAGAACTAGGACTAGTGAATGTAGAAGTGACAAGACTATTCTGTCGATTAAAGCTGCCTAATATGAAAGTGCTATTTAATAGATAATGAATTTTAGTCTCTGGCATCTACATCTAGGGCAGACCAGACTCATGTATATCATAAATTCCAGATAAGGAATTTAAAATTATTCATTAATATGTTAAGGGCTTTAATGAAAAATATAGGCACCATGCAAGAACAAATGGATAATGTAAGTAGGAGAGGTAGAAATGCTTAGAAACAAAATGAAAGCAGGTGTTAGGAATGAAACACTAACAAAGAGAGCCGGTGACGGGCACCTCAGTAGACTGGACACTGCCAAGGGGAGAGTGGGTGGGCTTGAAGACAAACTGAGATGCAAAGTGAAAAAAGAATGGAAAAGAAACCTGCACAAATAATTCAACAATTGTGGGACAGTTTGGGAAGGTGAAGCATACATGGGTTTGGAATACCAGAAGGAGAATAAAGCAGAAGAAATATTGAAGTAATAATGAGAGAAGTTCCAGAATTACAGTTAGCAAACCACTGATGCCAGAAACTCAAAAAACACCAAGCAGGATACCAGAAAGCCTACAGTTTGTACTTAGGTATATCATATTCAAAAAGCAGAAAATAGAAGACCAAAAAAAAAGGAAAGAATGGGGGGGGGGTCACGTTGTCTGTAGAGAAACCAAGACAATTACAGTTGACTCCTCAGCTGAACCATCCAAATAAGAGGAGAGTGAGGTGAAAAGTGTTGAAAGAAAAAACCCACCAACTTAGAATTCTATTATCAAATGAAATTATTCTTCAAAAGTGAAAGAGTGAGTTTGCTATTGCCAGACATAGTCAAAAAGAGATTGAATCACAAGGACAAGAAAAATGTTGGGTCCAGTGATTGCCTAACTGCATTCTATATATAAACTATCACCTGTTCATCAGAAATGTGTTTCCGTCATTTCAAGGAATATTGCAAACCAGATTCTGCTCTTGGAGCTTTACTCTAAGATACTGAGGATCTGAGGAAGGCTGTAGCAAGGAACCTGACTTTTGCTTACAAATACAAGCCCAGAACCTTAGATTTTTGTCCTGCTTGTTAAAACATTGTAAAACAAATGCTTCATAATGCACTGAATTTGAGAAACACCAGATCACACGTATGACCCTGAGATAATGTGATTTTTTTAGTGACTAGATAATAAGGAGTGAGGTTAAAAAATACACAAAATAAGGGCAACATGATTCCTCATTTAAATACCAGTACATTAGAAAAACTGTTAAAGGTTATTTCCTCTAAATTCCTTCTCCGTGCTTGAAGTTACATGCTACCTACCGAGCTCCTGGCTTTCTTACCCCCTTGCCCTCAAGGTCAAAACTGACAATTATCTGTAGGTTCAACTTTCCAGTAATGTTGGCCCCTATGCCACTGCCTTTTCCTGTGCCCATCCTTGTGTTGTTGCTAATTACTTTTGTTAAAGAAAATTCTTTTCAAGATTCATGTGCCATCATTCACGAGAAAATAACTAACTCCATTCCACTAATAGGAATTTCAGAGGTATTTTAATGGCAGAATTAGACTATGTGATGGAAGTCACAGTTTGTTTCCTTATGGGATTTTGAGTTTTAGGGACATGTCTTGTGGTTCTATTGCTGTGCTCATTCTACAGTTGATAAAAGGTAGATTTTAGTTGGGAAACATACTTCAGAATACCCATCCTCCAAATAATTCCAGGATATAACAGGGTGGTTAGTTTAGTGATTAAGCATGAGGACTGACAACAGATTTTCTAAATTTGAGCCCCCTTCTGCCCCTGTCCCTCGACTTTGGGTGAAGTTTCTCAATCAGTGGTTGTGGTTTAATTTCATCATTTGCAATCCATGGCTATGAACAGTCTCTACCTGTGAAGATTAAATGGAATGTTTACAATAATGGCTGGTATATAGTAAGCACATGAAAAATGTAGGGTCCCTGTGTGCTAGCTGAAATCTTGAAGTGTATAAAGCTTATTTTTAATTCCTTTATCATAATTTAGCATTATTAGTTTTTCAAAACCCAATTGATAACAGCTAGACATTGGGTTTCTTGCTGACCATCTGATTACCTTTGTCATCAGTCTGAAAGACTGATGAAACTTTACAGTAATCGATAGTAAAGATACAGTAAGGGAGGGGTAGTGAGCCCTGAAGTGAACTAAAGGAAGGAAGACAGTTTGTTGAACATCATTCATTTACACTAGTGTAATTCCCAGTAAAAGATAAAACTCTTTACAGTCAAGGAAAAATTAAAAGCTCCAGCCGAGAGGTACAGGATAATGTGAAAAGAGATGAGAAAGTATTTGACATGTTGGATTTTATATTAAGTTTCAATTCTAAGGTTAGATACCACACTAGTTTTGAGCATTTGTTTTTTATCTTTATCTGCCTTGCACTCTGTCCCCTGGAGAAGTTAACAGCTTGACTAATCTTCACAGTCTCAGAAACTTTCTGACATCATGAAATTTCTTGGCCTTGTTTTTTAAGATGTATTAATCCAGTTAATTTTTTCTAACCAACCCAGCAAAGAGCCCCAATTACAGCACAAGCAAAAATGTAGTAAATTATGGTGGATTCTGAAAATGAGATTCATAACTTCTTAATAGTTTTATTGAAGGAAAGGCTTAGGAAAGACTTGCCTGTTAACTTCTTAAGAAAGGCAAAGAGGCCAGGCACCATGGCTCAACACCTGTAATCCCAGTACTCTGGGAAGCTGAGGCAGGTGGATTGCCTGAGCTCACGAGTTCAAGACCAACCTAAGCAAGAGCAAGACCCCTCGTCTCTAAAAGCCAGGTGTGCTAGGTGCCTGTAGTCCCAGTTACTTGGGAGGCTGAGGCATGAGAATCAGTTGAGTCCAAGAGTTTGAAGTTGCTGTGAGCTATGATGCCACAGCACTCTACCAAGAATGACAAAGTGAGACTGTCTCCAAAAAAAAAAAAAGCAAAGAACGTGATACTACAGATAAATAAGATCCCTTAAGAAAACCAATTTTGCACCTTTTTCCTTTACAGATTCTGCTTTTCTTTCTCTCAAGGGATGGGTAGGAAGCCAGGAATTTATAACACAGTAGATATAATGCATAGAATTGGCCACAGCCTTTAATTGCCACAAAAGATCTTGTATCCACATGGACAGTTGAAATTCTCTGAACTCACAATTATGTATGGAAGAGGAAAGCAGAATTACTGGTAGCATCTGCAAGAAAAAGGAAGCCATGTGAATATTTTAAGGAAACTGAGACTTAGATAATCCTAGGGAGTCCTTGCCCCAAGTCACTTAAATAGTAGACTGAGGAAGAATTACTTCCATCTAGATTTTCAGACTTCAAGGAGTTTTTTTTTTTTTGAGACAGAGCCTCAAGCTGTCCCCCTGGGTAGAGTGCCATGGCATCAAAGTTTACAGCAACCTCCAACTCCTGGGCTCAAGCGAGTCTCTTGCCTCAGCCTCCCAAGTAGCTGGGACCACAGGCACCTGCCACAATGCCCAGCTGTTTTTTGGTTGCAGCTGTCATTGTTTGGCGGGCCCAGGCTGGATTCGAACCCGCCACCTTAGGTGTGTGTGGCCTGCGCCTTAGCCACTTGAGCCACAGGCGCCGAGCCACTTCAAGGAGTATTGACTGGGGGACTTGTTAGTACTCAGTGCTCTGCTGGATATTACAAGAGATGTAGATACATAGAAAGTGTGTTTCCCCTAATTATGGATTGGAAACTAGTCCAGTAGTGTTTTTTTTTTTTTT
>NW_003852407.1:15906692-15912046 GCF_000181295.1 Otolemur garnettii
AAGCTGTCCCCCAGGGTAGAGTACTGTGGCATCAGAGCTCACAGCAACCTCCAACTCCTGGGCTCAAGTGAGTCTCCTGCCTCAGCCTCCTGAGTAACTGGGACCACAGGCGCCTGACACAACGCCTGGCTATTTTTTGGTTGCAGCCGTCGTTGTTTGGCGGGCCGGGCTGGATTCGAACCCGCCCCCTTGGGTGTACATGGCTGATGCCTTAGCCACTTGAGCCACAGGCGCCAAGCTAGTTTTTTTTAATATATAGCATTTTTTATATATTTTTTGGAGATAGAGTCTTACTATGTCACCCTTGGTAGAGTACTGTGGCATCACAACTCATAGCAACCTCCAACTCCTGGGTGATTTTCTTGCCGCAGCCTCCCAAGTAGCTGGTATTACAGGTGCCTACCACAACACCTGGCTATTTTTTTGTTGCAGTTTGGCCAGGCCAGGGTTCAAACCCTCCACCCTTGGTATATGGGTGGAGCCAGAGCCCTACTCACTGAGCCACAGGCACTACCCGAAACATCCATTTTATTTGTATTATTTTTTTCAAGTTTTAGATCAGTATAAAGGTACATGTGATTAGGCTACATCTTTTGTTAGCTAAAGTCCAAGTTGTAATCAGCATCAACCAAACGTCCTCCCTCCTGGACCCTCCCTTTTCTTTCTACTCCTGACCTGGACTATAGTAGTGTTTTATTGTTCTTAGGAACATATAATCGTTTATATATTGATTTCATAGTAGTACGGAGTATATTGGATATTTATTTTTCTGTTCTTGGTGACATTTTACTAAGAAAACTATTTCAACTCCATCCAGGTAAATGTAAAAGATGTAAAGTCTCCATCTTTTTAATGGCTGAATAATATTCCATAGTATACATATACCACAGTTTGTTGATCTATTCATGGGTTGGTGGGCATTTAGGTTGCTTCCACAACTTCGCAATGATGAATTGAACCACAATAAACATTCCAGTGCAAATGTCTTTGTGGTAAAATCATTTTGGGGACTGCAGAGTCAAATGGAAGGTCTACATTTAGATCTTTGAGGATTCTCCATACTTCTGTCCAAAAGGCCTATATTAGTTTGCAGTTCCACCAGCAGTGTAGAAGTGTTCCTTCTCTCTACATCCATGCCAGCATCTGGCGTTTTGGGACTTTGTGATAAGGGCTAATCTTGCTGGGGTTAGGTGATATCTTAGAGTGGTTTTGATTTGCATTTCTCTGATGATTAAAGATGATGAGCATTTTTTCATGTGTGTGTTGCCCATTCGTCTGTCGTCCTCAGAGAAATTTCTGTTCAAATCTCTTGCCCACTTATAGAGAGAGTTGTTTGCACTTTTCTTATTGTTTAATTTGAGTTCTCTATAGATTCTAGTTATCAGGCCTTTGTTAGATTCATATCATGCAGAAATCTCCCATTTGAGGGCTGTTTGCTCTGTTTGTGCTACCTTAGCTATGCAAAAGCTTTTTAGCTTGAGCAAGTCCCAGTTATTTATTTTTGATGTTGCTGCAATTGCTAGGGGGGCCTTCCTCATGAAGTTTTTTTCCCAGGTTGATAACTTCAAGTGTTTTTCCCACACTCTCTTCTAGAATTTTTATTGTTTCATGTCTTAAATTTAAATCTTTTATCCAACGAGAATCAATTTTTGTCAGTGGTGAGAGGTGCAGGTCCAGTTTTAGTCTTTTGCATGTGTATAACCAGTTCTCCTAGCACCATTGGTTAAATAAGGATTCTTTTCCCCATTGCGTGTTTCTGCTAGGTTTATCAAAGATTAAATGATGATATGTGGCTGGGTTCATCTTTAGGTTCTCTGTCCTTCCATAGATCTGTGTCTCTATTTTTGTGCCATATTATGCTCTTTTGATCACTATAGTCTTGTAATAAAACCTGAAGTCTGGTAACGTGATGCCTCTAGAATTGTTTTTATTTCTAAGAACTGTATTGGCTATTTGGGTTTTTTTCTGATTCCATATAAATTGAAGTACTTTTTTATAGATCTTTAAAGTATGACATTGGTGCTTTGATGGGGATTGCATTAAATCTATAGATTGCTTTGGGTAGTATGGACATTTTAATGATGTTGATTCTTCCCAGACATGAGCATGGTATGTTCTTCCATTCATTGACATCTTTTGCTATTTCCTTTCAAAGAGTTTTATAATTCTCTTTATAGAAATCTTTCATTCTTTTATTAGATATATTCTCAGGTATTTCATCATCTTTGAAAGGAAGAAGGAATAGTAAAAGGAATAGTCTTTGATTTTGTTTTCAGCTTGACAATTATTGGTGTATACAAAGGCTACTGATTTGTGGGTATTGATTTTGTAACCTGAGACACTGATATATTCCTTGAATCACTTCTAAGAGCTTTGTAGTTGAGTCCTTGAGGTTTTCCTGGTATAAGATGTCATCTGCAAAGAGGGAGACTTTGACCTCCTCTGCCCCCATTTGGATTCCTTTGCTCTCCTTCTCTTGCCTGATTGCGATAACTAGGACTTCCTACACTATGTCAAATAGCAGTGGAGACGGTGGGTATCCTTGTCTGGTTCCAGATTTGCGTGGGAATGCTTTCAGTTTGACTCCATTCAATATGATATTGGCTGTGGTTTTTCTGTAGATAGCCTCTATCAGCTTAAGGAATGTTCCTTTTAAGCCTATTTTCTTGAGTGTTTTTATCATGAGCCTTTTCTACATCAGTTGAAAGAATCTTATGGTCTTTGTTTTTTATTCTGTTTATGTGGTATATTGTATTTATAGATTTGCATTATACTTTTTTTAAAGAAACTTTATTTTAGGACAGTTTTAAGTTTACAGAAAAACTATGAAGTGTTCCATATACTCCACATCAGTTCCTTCTTTTAACACCTTACATTAGTGTCATGTATTTGTCGTAATTAGTGACCCAATATTGATACATTGATATCAACTAAAGGCTAAACTTTTTTTTGAGATAGAGTCTCACTCTGTTGCCCAAGTTAGAGTACCATGGTATCAGCCTACCTAACATCAACCTCAAACTCCTGGCTACAAGTAATCCTCCTGCCTTAGCCTCCCAAGTAGCTGGGACCAGAGGTACCTGCCACAGTACTTGGTTAATTTTTATCTATTTTTTATAGAGATAGGGTCTTGGCTTTTGCTCAGTTAGGTCTCAATCTCCTGAGTTCAAAGGATCCTCCTGCCTCAGCTTTCCAGAGTACTAAGATTATAGGTGTGAGGCACTGTGTCTGGCTCAGATTTTCTTAAATTTTATTTAATATCCATTTTCTGTTCTAGTATCCTAGCCAGGATATCACATTACATTTAGTTGTCAAGCTTCTCATGGCTGTGCTAATTCTCAGACTTTCCTTGTCTTTGATGACCTTGCTAGTTTAAAGACTACTGATCAGGTATTTTGTAGCCTCAACTGGTATTTGTCAGGTGTTTTTCTCATGCTTAGACTGGGGTTACATGTTTTGGGGAGAAGTACCACAGAGATAGAATGCCATTTTCATCTCATATCAAGAGCACATACTGTGAGCGTGACTTACAGTGTTGGAGTGACTGTGACCACCTAGCTTAGGCAATGTCAGGTTTCTCCACTGTAAAGGTTTCCCACCCCTTTCCCTACTGTACTCTTTGGAAGTCAGCCATGCACAACCCAAGAAGCACAACTTAAGAAGTGGGAATCTATTAAAATTTTCAAATACAAAATTTGTTCGGTGGACCTTTTTCAGATACCAAATTACATCTGATTTGTTACTGAATTTTCCTGTAAGAACATGGATAGCGGATGTTTTGAGTGAGTTAATTACTGAGGTATTCAGATAATGGATGTGAATGATATATTCTCAAAGGATGGGATTATAGTCATGGCACTCAAAGCATTTGTTGGGAAAACCAATATTTTAGTAAGAAAAATGTTGGAAGCTTTCCAAATACAATAGAACCTCTATACGTTGACCATCCAAGGGACTGTAACAAACTTTTCAACCTACAGAGGTGGTCAACATAGGGAACTAGGCCTACTGTACTGATATGTACATGCACTTTACTTTCTTGTCCAGTCTTTTAGAAAATGCATGAAATCATAATCAAAACATAGTGTCATACAAAAATCAATACCTTTACCGTTTTCTTTTGTTTTAATTATTCTTTCTTAAAAAAGTCGATCTTAGTCTCTTTATTACTCTTACTACACCTATAAGTGGAGAAAGCACTGTCAGTGTTGGCTACACGACTCAGCATACGTGGTCATTTTCCCACAGTACATGATTCCAACTGCATTATCAGATCCCTGGCATCCTGTTCTTTTGGAGTCTCTGCAATTGCTGTGTCTTCCTCACTTGCTTTCTCCACTTCACCGGCTGCTTTTGCCCTTTTATGCTGGTCTCTACTTCAGTCAATATCATTTGGAAAATTGCTTCTGGGTAAGGTTCATTATAGGCTGCTTCCTCATTGTCTACTGCAACAAAACCTTCAAAATCTTGGGATTCTGCCATGGGCAACAGTCTATCTGATGGGGCCAAAACATGGTGCTCTTGGGTTGTTACAAATCTAGCTTTCTTGAAACACTTCTGTATCTTTTTTTGGAGACAGAGTTTCACTTTGTTACCCTTGGTAGAGTGCTGTGGCATCACAGCTCACAGCAACATCCACATCCTGGGCTTAGGCTATTCTCTTGCCTCAGCCTCCCGAGTAGCTAGGACCACAGGCGCCTGCCACAATGCCCGGCTGTTTTTTGTTGCAGTTTGCCAGGGGCTGTGTTTGAACCCGCCACCTTCAGTATATAGGGCTGGCGCCCTACCCACTGAGCCACACGCGCCACCCTTCAGTATCATTTCTGGCTGAACTTTATTCCAAGCAGAAGTGATCCAGAGGACAGCATTCAGAGCGTTAACTGACGCAACAGATGAAGTTGGTTCCACAGGCAGATCACAGATTTGTGTTTAGTAATGACTCTCTGCAGGGGCTGGGTTTGAGTTGGGGTGGTGGTTAGATATTTTAATCATGCCTTGGTCAGCAGGTTGGATTTTTGAGGTCATATTTGGAGAGAGAAATATTTCAGTGTCATGATCGTGAGATGATTCACTTTCTGGTGGCCAGAACAACTGTCTGCTGTCAGTAGAACAGACAGTTGAGTCTTGACTTCTTGGTCAATACCCTTCCTCCTCAGGTAGGGCCCCTGCCATCCATGCACATTTGTTTCATCTCCAGGGTGACGGGGAGCTCTGTTTTCTGGTTCTTAATGAGCTTGGCTTTGCTGATTTACCGATCACCCAGGGCTTTAAATTGTCTCTGGTTGAGCTAGTGCAAAGTAGAAAAAACTGTGAAGCATTCTTTGGAAAGTTTTCAGCTCTTTTTTTTTTTTTTT
>NW_003852407.1:15912115-15914264 GCF_000181295.1 Otolemur garnettii
CTCACAGCAACCTCCAACTCCTGGGCTCAAGTGAGTCTCCTGCCTCAGCGTCCCAAGTAGCTGGGACTACAGGCACCCGCCACAACGCCTGGCCATTTTTTTGGTTGCAGCCATCATTGTTCTTTGGCAGGCCCGGGCGGGGGATTCGAACCTGCCACCTTAGGGGTATGTGGCTGGCACCTTAGCCACTTGAGCCACAGGCACCGAGCCAAGTTTTCAGCTCTTATATTTGTCACCCTTCATGACAAGGCTCCTGTCAGGCATCGCCTTGAAAAAGAATCCACGCACATTGGCATTAAAGATGTCTTAATCTTTGAAGCCTTTGGCGAAGTGCAGGAATTTTTTTTTTTTTTTTTTGAGACAGTCTCACCCTGTTGTCCCGGGGAGAGTGCTGTGGAGTCACAGCTCACAGCAACTTCAGTCTTTTGGACTCAAGTGATCCTCTTGCCTCCGCCTCTCAGGTAGCTGGGACTATCGGCACCTACCACAAAACCTGGCTAGTTTTTCTGGGTTTTTTTTTTTAGTAGAAATGGGGTCTTGCTCTTGCTCAGGCTGATTTCGAACTCCTGAGTCCAAGCAGTTCACCTGCCGTGGCCTCCCAGAGTGCTGGCATCCAGGAACTTTCTGATGAACTCTTCTACAGCTTCTACTGCAACTTCATTGGCTTCAGTGCATAAGACTTTCTGGGAGATCTCTAGTCCCAATCTAAATTTCTTGAGCCAACCACTTGATTCTTAGAAATCTGCCACCCCACATTCCTGTGCAAATTCTTTAGCAATTTCTTGGATCATTGGCCTGGATCCTGAAGCCAGCTTAATGTGGCTTCACTGACTTCATTAAGGGAGGTTTTCCTCCTTTTCCACTGTAGGTCTTGGCTTTCCTTACCACATCTCTCCGAGTACTCACGTTTTACATTTTTGGATGTTGCCAACTGTGTGGTCTTACTAACACCGAAATGCTCCATTGTCTGTCTTTGGCTGCTGCTTTCCAGAAAGTGTAGATCACCCTTTTCCTTCAATGTCAGCGTTTTGAGTTCTTTCCTTTGGGCTGTCGTGTCTCAATTAACTATAAATTTCTTTTAGTAGTTGTAGGATGGAAAATTCAGACCAGTCCTACAGGTTGAAAAAATCTTTCACAACATGTGATAAACATAGGACAGTAGGCCTAATCCAGCATATAGTAATAATAGAACATGAAAAAAGAACTTACACTAAAGAAAAAATAATACAACAGAGGGGCAAAGCCACACTTTCTACCCATTGGTATAGAATGGACTCAACTGGTCAGGTTATAGGGGGTAAGTTAATATTGTGAGACACAGTCCAAGCGGTCAAGATACAACTTATAGAAGTGGTCAGTATAGAGGGTCAGTCTTCCATTGCGTACATGTGGTGGTCTGTCCCACCTGTGAAAATTATGTCAACTTAAGGTTGTGGTCAACTATGGAGGTTCTACCATATGTGCTTACTACTCCGTCCTAGTTCACTTTTACTGCTTTTTCCGTAATCCTTAACCCTGGGAACACTGCTGTATTCTGCTGTGAAGCCATTTCTCTCCTTTGATCTGTATCTGTGGTTCTCATCCAGAGGAAGGAGGAGGAGACATGCCATCCTTTCAGTGGACACTTTAGAGTCAAGGAATGTGGTGTGATGTGATGGATAGTTTAGTCAGATTCACTGTACGTATACACGTGTTTCTACTGAACCAAACTATGAAAAGTAAAGTTGGACAAAAATCTTCCTGGCTCATGGTAGATGTGCAGAGTGGAGAAAGGAGATTTAAATGATTGAGAAACACTGCTGCATGTGTCTTTATGTAAACCTAAATGGTTCACATGCTTCTTATGGTTTTAGCTAGACTATATTTGCTGATGGTAAAGCCTAAATCTTTATTTCTACTTCAGAATGTTGGAATCACATCTCCAAATGCCAACTAGAAATCCCGTGGGTATTCACACTTAGCATACATAAACTGAACTCTTTGTCCTCCTCCAAGGAGTCTCTAACCGTCTTTTTGCTATTTCAGATATGAGCCTGAAAACTCATCATTCCTCATATCAAAACCATAATCAGGCTCGGCGCCTATAGCTCAACCGGCTAAGGCGCCAGCCACGTACACCTAAGGTGGCAGGTTCAAATCCCCAGCCCGC
>NW_003852407.1:15914550-15927931 GCF_000181295.1 Otolemur garnettii
CCTACTACTGTTGGCTTGGTTCAGGCCTTGGTCCTTTCTTCCCTGGGTAGTTTTAGTAAACTCCTAGCTGAGTTTTTTTCTCAGCTGCTTCATCTGTACTGCATCTGAGATGGTCCTCTCAGACTTGTGTGTGACCATATTGGGAAGAAAATGCAGCTCTCCTTTACCCCATGCCCTGGGGTAATAGTGCATTGCCATGGCGGCTGCTTCCCTCAGACCAAATCTCTGAGTTGAGACTCTGGAACCAGCTCTCGGAGTGATACCCTGTTGTAGGAGCTGAGCTCTTGGTGAAGGAGGTAGTCACAGCCGCCTGCGTTTGTCTTGATTTGCCTCTTCTACTGTGGAGCAGCCTCCTCATGAGTTGGGGGTGAGAATTATCAGGACCTCAGTATTTACAGTGCTCCAAACCCAGGAACTTCTTTTAAGGGCTAGGTAGAAGGGATCCCCCAAGACTGTAACTGCTATAGCCTGGGACTTCGCACCAAGTTGCTGGGGGCAGGATGAGAAATACTGCTGTTGAGCACTGTGAGAAGGAAGCCACCCAAACGGGGCTTGCAGGGAGTGTAAGCCTGTGTTGTTGGCTGCAGCTCTCTAGGGTGGAGTCTGCCCTACTGAGTTACCTTGGGAGGGTAGAGGAAGGGCACAGTAGTGGTTCAAATACCATAGACTCTCTCATACTGAGTTTTCATAGCTTTTCTTGCTAAATTTCAGTTTATATTTGTGAAAATAGATATGAGATTTTTCTTGTTCTAACTCAAGAATACCTGAAATTTTATATGCTAAGGTTAAGTATAGTAATATGTTAATCTTTCTGCAGGCTTAAAGCAACAAGGACTGTGGGTTTTTCTTCTTTCTTTCTTTCTTTTTTCTTAAGGGACAGAGTCTCACTTTATTATCCTCAGTTGAGTGCTATGGTGTTACAGCTCACAGCAACCTCCAGCTCTTGGGCTTAGGCGATTCTTTTGCCTCAGTCTCCCGAGTAGTGGGAACTACAGGCGCCTACCACAATGCCGGCTATTTTTTGTTGCAATTTGGCCAGGGCTGGGTTTGAACCCGCCACCTTCATTATATGGGGCTGGCCGTACTCACTGAGCCACAGGCGCCGCCCAGGACTGTGTTTTTTTCATAATAGAGTTTACCTAGTTATATACTTCCAAAACTCCTCTTTCAATCCTATACATTGGAATAATCATAATCTTTCTTTATTTGTCATTGATTGAGTATAGTATCAGATTTTATGTAGAGTGTTTTTAGGGAGATAGCTCTTTTACCCCCAAATGCTAATGAAAGTGATTTGATGTTACAGGAATACAAGCGCAAGTTAGCCAGAGTTTCCCTGGTGCGCAAAGAACTCAGGTCCCGGATCCAGAACCTGCCAGACTTATCTCGATTGCCCAATGTCACTGGCAGCCACATGCACCTGCCCTTTGCGGGGGACATCTACAGTGAAGACTGATGACCAGTCTCTTTCCAGTCCCAGGACTTTGCAAGAAACGGAGACAGGTTAGGTGGACAGTCCTGTAGCGTTATTTTTGTATATTGTTGGGAGAGTAAAACTTAACAAAAGAAACAAGTAATTTATAAAATTGTTTAAAATGTTGGTTTGTTTATTATTTTATTGGTAAGTTAACATGACTTAGCTTAAACAAAGTGATGATCTCTGTGTATTAATAAGCTCATAAATAGTGATTATTTTCAAAAGATCTTTTTGTAAATTTTTTTTGATCCAGAACCTTGTGAGAAATTCCATGTTTCTATTTCTTCATGTATTTTCAATTGTTTTTCTTTATTTTCTTCAGCATCTAATCACTGTATATTATGTAATTCCTGGGAATAACTAATCAAGTGGAGACTTTATTGTAGTATAGTTTGATTTGATTGTAGAAGGGACTAAATGCTCCAACATAATTTTTACCCTTCTCCCCAAACAAACGTCAATTCTGTGCCTCTCTATGCCTTTGATTCCTTATTCCCTAGAGGTCAGTAATTTAATTTAACACTAAACATGGATGTCAGTTTGAGGTTCAGATCAAAGCCTGCAGAACTTTTCTCTGATAGCACTGTGTGGGTTCCATGCTAACTTCTGATGTAGAACAAAAAGTGTGTTAAATTCATTAAACTGTTTAGAATTTTTTGAGTAGATTAATATGGAAATGCTTTGGAAATGTTATAAATTTTGACATTCTACCAAAAGGACAACTTTGTTTCTGGAACTGATTTCTATTTGTCAAGTCAATCTCCTGTTAACATCATGATCCCTTTAACAAAAAGCTTTCGCAGAATGGAAAGACACATGAGATAATTATACTTTTATTATTCCCTTAGCCATATGACTTTAAAAACAATAGTATTTTTCGCTTTAGTAGCTCAAGAACATAATATTCATTGATGTTCAGTAAAATACCTTGGAACAGTTTAAATGTTCCTGAAGGTTTTTCAGTGACTGTGTATTTGGCAGTTACCCCACACTACAGGGTAGATCCGGTAAATTTCATATTGGTAGACTGACAGTTACCAACACAAATGTACCTTTACTTTTTATTTCCAACCCTGTGTGTTAAAGCAGTTGCATGCTCTTCTGCTTTCTTTTTAAATCACATTGTTAAGCTGTGAAGCTATGGATTTGTATTCACTAATGGCTTAAGATAAATATTTTTTTCATTCATTACTTTACATATTAGACATTTTTCTTCTCACTGCAAGCAGATTCAAATTAGATAGTCAATAAAACATCTTTTAAATCCCACAAGCCAATTATGTCTCACTATTCTGAATGGCTTCACTCTATTTCTCAATATTAGAGATTATAGTAAAAATGAATTAAGTATGAAAAAGGCAAACATTTATTTTGAATAGCCAGTATTTCTGGAAGCAGTGCTTTTGACAGTTTGACCTCTCTCCAAAGCAGAGACGCATATAAATAGTCCCCATCCATATATAGCTTATATTTGAAAGTTTTTTATCAACTTTTGGAACTTGGGGTACATTTTCTCATAGAAACAATAGTTCTATTCTCTAATACTATCACTGAAAGCTCATTTGGGAACCTGATCCACTTAATCATGAATGTACTTAACTTGTAATGTGGTTGACAGACTATTAATAATAGATCCTAACTAGCATTTGTAGCAACACTGTAAAGAAGTGTTGCTACAGTGTGCACCAGTCAGACCCAACACAGGGGGTCGGCTTGTTCTCTGTGCCTCAGTCCTCAGGTACTGGAGATGGAAGAAAAATATTCAGCAAAGGAGGGAGAGGTAACAAGTGCACAATTATAAAACCTGGTTATATGTGTTACGAAAGTATGCCAAGTAAGTTAGTTTTTATTGCTATTAAGGTAAAAGCAGAATCTGTGTCTTAATTTATTTTCAATAACTTGACCTTATTTATGATCTGCTAACGTGATTTATCCATCCAAAAATATGTATATTTTTCCCATTTAAAACTAATTGATAAATTATGTACTCCTGGGAAGATTCAAAATGTTTTAGAAGTTTGTTCAAATATTTTCACCATTTCAAACAGACTTCTGACTTAGATATTTATGCTTCTGCGCTTAGTATTTATGATAAAAATGCATTATTTTTTTAAAGAGCTTGATGAGATTTGTGATAAGTGATAGTATCAAGAACCTGAACCCCACCCTTGACCGATCCTCCGTAAACCTCAGTTGTTGGTTAACTCGTTAACTGAACACAGACAGTATGGTCTGGTTTAGAAGTCATGTCTTCAGCCTTATGATGGTTAACATGGTAAGCCTTAGCAGTAAACAGTCTTCCTTTCTAGAGGGAAGACTAAATTTTCTCAAGAAACGGGGTTAGATAGGGGTACTGTGATACCAAATTCTAAATCATGAGCATTTTCTCCACTGTGTAACTAGGGCAAATCATGCATCTTTGAGTACACTTAGGCCTAGCCCCTTGAAAGAGAAGCATGTTGGCACGTTTATAGTAGGGGTACTGTGGTTTGAATGGATACCATCACTCTTTTCTCCACAAACAGTGCAGAGAGCTGTCTGGAGTGGCAGTGTGAACAGATTCCCTGGTGCTCCCTCTGCTCCTTCCGTCACTACAGTAAGTAAAAGGACCATAGGGGGGAACCCGCAGGCTGAGAAAATCAGCTGTGCTCCATAGCCAACCCTCTCCCTCGAGGAAAACCATCCTAAATGCAGCTGTTCTGGTACCTCTCACTACATGCACTCTGAAGTAGGGCTTTTCCATAGGAAATACTTCAGAATCAGGAAAAAGATGGGATGACCTGGGCATCTTGATTTGCAAAAAAAAAAAAAAACAAAAATAAAACTAAGTTGTCAGTCGTCACTGAAGATGAGCAACTCATCTTTTAAAATATATTTATTGAACTGGTTCTGAGAGATCTTTATAGAGGAAAAATTCACAAGTTAAAATTAACTAAATGGGAAAGTTAGAATGTGTTTTCTGAATTTTCCATTATTTGAAATAATATAAGGCTACTCAACTGCTTTGTATTCTACTAAGAAATAGCTCCTAAAGATGTACTCTTGTTTCATAGTCGTTGCACTATATCAAAGCCTGAAGTGTAAACCCAGTTATTATTCTCTGTATAGAAAGGGAACATTGTGTTACTTAATGAATTTATTTATACAGAGCATTTGTTGCCAACTGTAATTCTAGCCATCCACACACTAGCCTGTTCTGGAGGTGGCAATAGCACATGGGAAAATGAACTTTCCCTATTTGTTTACCCTTTTTTCTTTGGCTGTATCTTAAGATGTTCTTAATAAAGTTTTATGTTCTTTTTGAATGTGTGTGAATTTTTGTGAGTCTGATTCATTGGACATGGGGTGGAGAGGGGGAAAGATGGATAGGCTGGGAAAGAAGCAAAGTATTCAGTGATGTATCATGGAGAAACTGCTGAAGGAGATTACTTGGTCCGTCGTTCCTCAACTTGATCAAGTATCAGAATTAGCTAGGGGGCTTATTAAACTACAGATGGCTAGGCCCTGCTCCCGGAGCTTCTGCTTCAGTAGGCCTGGGGGAAGGCCCGATGGTTGACATTTCTAACAACTTGATTCTGAACCACTGTGTTTAAGGACCACATTCTGATAGCCACCACTGTAGGCTAACTTGGAAGTTCAAGACTTGCTTCATGATTTAAAATATTAAGAAATTCCAAGTAATAGGATAATAAAGTATGAGTTTTACAGTTCATTATATAGCAAGTTCTTTATAGGCAAAGCTTATTAAATGGTTTTGAGTGAACCGATTCAATTGGTACCTTCAAATTCCTAGAACCCAGGCCTTTTTACCACACCTTGAGTTTAAAGCCAAATTGGAGAATACTAGAAATCTGTGGGAATCCTTAGGTTGGTGTTTCCTAAACTTCTTTGACAAGCTCAGACTCAGTTGGGGCATTTGCAAAATGGGCACATATACTCTCTGAGTCAGAATTTAATGTGATTTTTTTTCTTTTTTTTGAGACAGGGTCATCAATGCTATGTTGCTTAGGTTGGTCTCAAACTCCTATCACCAAATGATCGTCCAGCCTCAGCCTCTTGAGTAGCTGGCTTTACAGACACAAGCTGCTGCCCATGCCTGATTCGTAACATCTTCAAAGTTTGGCCCCTGGTTCTCCATTCCTGGATGGCATTTGGTAATTTTATATAAATTTGGGTGCCTTCCATTCCCATTTTTTCTCTCATTGCAATGACAGGTTTTTATACAGTAGAACCTATGTCCAAAAATTCTTTTTTTTTTTTTTTTTTTTTGAGACAGAGCCTCAAGCTGTCACCCTGGGTAGAGAGAGCTGTGGCATCACACCTCAGTAACCTCCAACTCCTGGGCTCAAGCTAGTCTCCTGCCTCTGCCTCCCAAGTAGCAAGGATTACAGGCACCTGCCACAATGCCTGGCTATTTTTTGGTTGCAGCTGTCATTGGCGGGTCGGGGCCGGATTTGAACCCACCAGCTTAGGTGTATGTGGCTGGTGCCTTAGCCGCTTGAGCTACAGGCGCCGAGCCCAAAAATTCTTTTTCAGAGAATTTGGGATCCAGAAACATCCATTTATTTTATTTTATTTTATTTTTAGAGGTTGTCGCCCTTGGTAGAGTGCTGTGGCATCACAGCTCACAACAACCTCCAGCTCTTGGGCTTAGGCTATTCTCTTGCCTCTGCCTCCAGAGTAGCTGGGACTACAGGCGCCCGCTATAACGCCTGGCTATTTTTTTGTTGCAGTTTGGCTGGGGCTGGGTTCAAACTGCCACCCTTGGTATATGGGGCCGGCGCTCTACTCACTGAGCCACAGGCGCCGCCGGAAACATCAATTTTATTTTTATTATTTTTTAAATTTCAGATCAGTATAAAAGTACATGTTGTGATTAGGCTACATTTTTTGTTAGCTAAAGTCCAAGTTGTAACTGAGCTTTCCTCCCAGGAGGTGTGCCATGTACTCCTACATTTTCAGAAATCTGCATTTTAAACAAACTACCCAGGTGAGTCTAATACAGTTAATTTATAGACTACACTTGAAAAACCTGCCCTATAAAGCAAATTACATAACATATAATAATAGTAACTCACACAAATATGGTACTATGCACCAGGAACTGTTACAAGCACTTCAGATGACCTTGTGATACATACTCTGATTATTCCAATTTCACATATAAGAAGCTAAAATAGCATAAGTTCTGTGTGACTCTGAACAAGTCAGATGGTGAAGTTATAAATAAAATTTAAGCCTAGCTCCGAGTCTGGTTCCAAGTCTGTGCCCCTTAATCCCACCCCCACCCCACTACATGATGCCTCTGACATTGGTGGCTTGTTCCAGTCCTACCATCACCAAAATCACTATAACCTGAGATACTATGCAGGTTACAGTGAAAATAACATTATGCAAGTATTCAATTAAAAAGCAAAGTATCAGCTAAAAGCACTACTGAAGGATGGGGGCTTGTGGGAGAATGTTACCACCCAATTTTTTATTTTTTTGTTAAAATATATACAGTAGAACAGCAGTTCTCAACCTGTGGGTCATGACCCCTTTGGGGGTCGAATGACCCTTTCACAGGTGTTGCCTAAGAATATCAGAAAAAACATATTTCAGTTACGAAGTAGCAATGAAAATAATAATTTTATGGTTGGAGGTCACCACAATATGAGGAACTGTATTAAAGGGTCACTGCATTAGGAAGGTTGAGAACCACTGAAGTAGAACCTCTGTCAACATAAGGAATTAGGCCTGCTGTACTGAAAAACACATGTGGTGCATGTCTGGTCTATGAAAATTAGTTCAATTTTGGGTGGTCAATGTCAAGAGGTGGTCACCTATGGAGGCTCTACTGTATATGGCGTGTACATATGGTAAATATTAATGATCTTGAAGCGTACTCTGCATTAAATACACTGACATTATTGTGCATTCAGCACCACCATCCATTTCCAGAACTTTTTTATCTTTCCTAACTGAAACTCTGTACCCTTTAAACAATAACTTCCTATTTCCCCCCAGCTACTGGCAACAGCCATTCTATTTTCTGTCCCTATCAAGTTGACTTTCCTAGGTACTTCATATAAATGGAATTATAAAGCATTATTATGCTCTGGGGTTACTGCCCTCACAGAGCTCACCTACTGGGAGGCCCACAGGCAGGACTCTGGCTCCTATGCGAGAAGAGCTCTGCTAGGACAAGCACAAACCTCCTTAGAAATGCAGTCAAGAGGGCAGCGGACTCAGATTTGTGCTGAGAGCTTTGGGCATTTCTCTGTATGTGTGTTACGTAGCAATAAACGGTTGACTAAGAAAGTGCTGAGAGGAAGGATCCAGTATAGGGAGAGGTTGAGGACCATAAGGAGGCAGGACTTTTCCATGGACCCCGGGGCCTGAATCAGAAGAGTAAGATCAGGGCCAGGAGAGAAGCAAGAGAGGCATCAATGAGAAAAATGAGAGCTCAACTTGAAAGCTGAGCAATGTCTGACATGTGCTGTTGTATTTGCAGTCCCATTTAATCCGCTGGCACTGCCCCTCTTAGAGATGATCCACTTAAGAATGTCACTTGAACTTACAATATCTGAGTAGGGATCATGTTAGAAGTCACCAATGTGTTAAGGCCCAAAGGGCGGTGTTAAGGGGGAAGACAGTAGACAGTGTGGAACTCTAGGGTATATTGATGATTTTGGCCTCCAGATTTTTATCAGCTCTGTCCCCACAAAAGCTCTCTGTATTGCTAATAAGACACAACAATCTTTGTGCCCTCTTACCCTTTCTCCACCCATTCCTGTTGGCTTGTTTTTCTTTCTAAAATAGGGCTCTGCCCGCTGCATGCCTCTTTGGCTGGCGATGGCCTCCATGACATCATTGTGGTGGCTGCCCTTAACGTAGGCTTCCTGGTCCACTCTGGTCACATTCCAGACACCACAGGCCAGAATGACTAGAAAGGCAGCCCAGGGCTACGTGGAACTGTCTTAGGGAAGCACTGCAGTAGCTGGGAGTATACATAAGCAGATGAACCTTAAGGCAACAGGATGGAAGTCTGGGAAAGAATGAAAGCACAGCTGCTCCCAGTCTGAGCTCTCCCATACACGTTTGCTGCTTTTTATAAGACTATCATTTTCTGGGCGGCGCCCATAGCTCAGTGGATAGGGTGCCGGACACATACACCAAGGCTGGAGGGTTTGAACCTGGCCCTGGCCAGCTACAACAATGACAACTGTAACCAAAAAATAGCAAGGCGTTGTGGTGAGCACCTGTAGTCCCAGCTACTTGGGAGGCTGAGGCAAGAGAATTGCTTGAGCCCAAGAGTTAGAGGTTGCTATGAGCTGGGACGCCACGGTACTCTACCCAGGGCGACAGCTTGAGACTGTCTCACACACACACAAAAAAGACTGTCATTTTCATTTACAAGATATGTTAAGTATCTGCACTAATTAAGAGGTTTATTTTTTTAAGGACAGTTTTACTGACACATAATTCACTTACCACAAAATTTATCCTTTTAAAATGTAGAATTTAGTGCATTTTAGTATATTCATAAAGTTGTGCAACCATCATTACTGTCTAATTCCCAACATTTTCATTACCCTAAAAAGAAATCCCATACTCAGGAGCCACTCTCATGCCCCTCACCCCCAGCCCATGGCAAACTCTAGCCTATTTCTATTTTCCTATTCTGAGCATCCCACATGAATGGAATTACCCAGTGTGTCGTCTTGGGTGTCTGGCTTCTTTCAATTAATGTTTACAAGGTTCATGGATGGTTTTAGTACATATCATTAATTCCCTTTTATGGCTGATAGTCCACTGTATGGAAAAAATATTTTGTTATTCACTGAACAGTTGATGGACATGTGTTTTTTACAGTTTGTGGGTATTATAAATAAAGCTATGAATACTCATATTCAAGTGTTTATGTGGATGTTTGTTTTCTGTTCTCTTAGGTATTCCCAACGTTGCAGGAAGACGAGGTCCAACAGAGAGAAAGAGCACCCAAACACCACGTTTATAAGAGGAAGGGCTGGCTCAGGGCTTGTGGCTCAAGTGGCTAAGGCACCAGCCACATACACCTAAAGTGGCAGGTTCAAATCCAGCCCACGGCTGCAACCAAAAAATAGCCGGGCGTTGTGGCCGGCACCTGTGGTCCCAGCTACTTGGGAGGCTGAGGCAGGAGACTCGCTTGAGCCCAGGAGTTGGAGGTTGCTGTGAGCTGTGATGCCAAGGCACTCTACCCAGGGGGATAGCTTGAGGCTCTGTCTCAAAAAAAAAAAAAAAAAAGAGGAAGGGCTTTAGTCACCAGCTGGGAGCTTGCGGCATACAAGAATTCCAAATGGCCGTGCTCCCCTACTGGCTCCCTTTTTATCAACAGTCAAAAGTTCCACCCCACAGGTACCCTTCTCATTGGCCAGTTTGAATCAAGCGGGAGATGCTATTCCAGCCCCTACAAGAACTACAGGATTTCACAGAACTTGGAAATTTCCAAGTTCCAGGAAGTTAAGTTTGCAAATTCCCAAAAGCTGAGTCACCATGGAGAGGACCCTGCAGGTGTATCCTTGTGGTCTCCTTGAGAAGACCCATTCTCCTAGACCTCACCCTTCTCAGGTATCCCGTCTCACCAAGAGTAAAATGGAGTAGAACCGCTGGATCATATGGTCACTGTCTTTTTGAGGAACTGCCATATTTCCAAAGTGGCTGGTTAACTGTAAGTCTTACAGTTTTCTAAGCCATAATGAAGGAAAATCTAAGATTAGCAGCAGAACTGTTTGGAAATTGATTGATTGTAGTTCAAAATAGCTGAATTACTTAAAGAGCAATTTTTTTTTTCTTAATACCATTTGTGAGATTACTCCAGGTTGATACATGGAACTCTTGCTCACTAATTTTTATTTTTAACTGACAAATAGCTAGCTGTATATATTTATAGGGTATCATGTCCTGTTTTGTTACATGTATTCATGTGGGATGATCAAATCAGACTAATTAACATAGCCATCACCTCAAATATTTATCATTTTTTTGTGGTGAGGACATTTTAGATCCTCTTAGCTATTTTGAAATATAACATTATTAACTGTGGTCACCATGCTGTGCGGTAAATGCGCCAGAACTTAATCCTCATAACCTTTGTACTGTTTGGCCAAGGTCTTCCTTTTTCCCACCTATGTGTCCCCACTCCCACATCCCAACCTCTGGCAATCAGCATTCCATTCTCTGAGTTTGACTTCTTAGATTCCATGTAAATGGGGTCACAGGGTATTTGGTTCTGTGTCTGCCTCATCTCACTTAGTATAATGTCCTCTAGGTTCATCCACATTGTCATGAATAACAGGATTTCCTGCCTTTTAAAGGCTAAATAGAATGGGAGGCCAGTGCAGGAGGACTGCTTGAGGACAGGAGTTTGAGACTAGCCTGGGCAATATAGCAAGACCTTTTTTCTCTTAATCAACCAACCAATAAAGGCTGAAGAATATTCTACGGTGTACATATACATTTTATTAATCCATTCATTTTTTTAATGGGCATTTTGATGGTTTATTATCTTTGCTCTCGTAAATAATGCTACAACGAACATGGGAATGCTGACATCTCTTCAACATATTTCAATTTATGGGAATATATAAATATATTAAATATATAAATACATAAGTATATATAAATATATTACTGGTTATATACCCAGTAATGGGATTGCTAGATCATATGGTAATTCTATTTTCGGTTTTTGAGGAACCTCCATCCTGTTTTCAATGTGGTTGTACTAAATAATACCACCAACAATGTAGAAGGGTTCCCTTTGATAAAGAATAAAAAAGACAGGTTCAATACAATGCAAGTGTATTAAAGAAATTACATCTATGTTCCAGAAAAGATTTAAGATCGCTAAACCATTAGTATGTTTAGTATGTGTTGTTCTGATATAATTTTTAGAACTAGAAACAAGTCACCAGAGCAATTTAAAATGCTACTTTAAGGTAAAATACTACTATAGGAACAACAGAAGTAAAATTAACAATTTCAGTATCATGTTAGGTCGTCTATAATCAGGAATGTCCCAGATTCTTTACTTTTGCACACAAAATAGGAACAATGTTCAGATTTTACTAATATAGCTATGCAGATGATGGTGAGAAAATAAGGACACACACTTTTTTTTTTTTTTGAGACAGAGACTCAAGCTGTCCCCCCTAGGTACCTGGGTAGGGTGCTGTGGCATCACAGCTCACAGCAACCGCCAACTCCTGGGCTCAAGCGAGTCTCCTGCCTCCACCTCCCAAGTAGCTGGGACCACAGGTGCCTGCTACAACGCCTGGCTATTTTTTATGGTTGCAGCCATCATTGTTGTTTGGCAGGCCCAGGCTGGATTTGAACCCGCCACCTTAGGTGTATGTAGCTGGTGCCTTAGTCTTTTTCTTCAATTAGTAATAAAGCTACAGACATGTGGAAGAAACCTTCGTGAGTGCCTTAGTCTTTTTCTTCAATTAGTAATAAAGCTACAGACATGTGGAAGAAACCTTCGCGAGCGACAAGACCCTCTCAATAAAGGTCTCAATTTCCTTTTGAAAGAAAATGACATAATAATGAAAGTTGCTAAGGCAGGAGAAAAATAACCCCACCACTCAATGTACACAGATACCTTTATTTACAAGGAACTTTCATTTTTTGATCCTTACAACCATCCTATAACACAGGCAGGTTTCACTCACACATCCTAATGATGTCTTTTCCCGATCAACACTGAAGGATGCCAAGAAAAGTCTGCTCTTAGACCTCTATGTATTTAAAGAATAAATGTTGAAAAAACTGTTTTACTAACTTTAGTTTCAGAAATTGCACTGTACATATCTTATTTTCAAAGTCCACCCTTCAGAGAAGATAAGAAATTTCTGAAATCCAACTTTGGATTCTTTTGGGATTCATTTTGACTAAGCAACATTTTCAGTCGAGAGAAGTGTTTCTTTGTGTTGCTCACATTCTTTGAGGAGCCAGCAGACACTGACTGTTCAGTTGTAGGTGTTCTGAAAGGGAATAAAACCACACTTAGTTATACTGTCAAATGACAATTTAAAAAGTAATTGACAACTGTTACTAGAACCATATTCTGCTCTTTTGTATTATGACCATATACAGGCCACAGCTGCAGTTAGTGTAGTCATTCCTATTTTGTTAAAAATTCTGAACAAGCAACATTTAGGAAGTGTACTGGGTCATTCTGGACCTATTATACTTGAAAGAGTAAGTTTAAGGTAGGGGTCCTCCAACTTTTTAAACAGGGGGCCAGTTCACTGTCCCTCAGACTGTTGGAGGGCCGGACTGTGGGCCTCAGGACAGGTCGGCTGCTAAGCAGGACAGGCAGCAGCGGCAAAAACACCCAGAGGGCCAGATAAATGTCCTAGGCGGGCCACAGTTTGAGGATGCCTGGTTTAAAGCATCATCAGGCCCATGCTCTCTTTTAAGCCTAATAACAATTCTTAGCAAAGACTTTAAAAACATATTCCTTCCTCACAGCTGAAGATACTCCATTTCTCAAACATGAAGGATCTCAACCTACAGATGTACTTCTATCGTGTCTTCTCTACTGGAATGTAAGCTCTACAGGGCAGACACCTATTACTACTAACTGTATGTTCTAGGGGTTTCTGACAGTGCCAAGCATGGCACTGGAAGGTGCTCTGAAAATATCCACTGAATAAATGATTTCCATCTGATATGTGTGTATTTCATCTCCTCTTAGTTTTGTTCCATCCCCATGAACCGTTAATTGGGGTTTGTAGTCTGATTTCTCCTTTTGACTCCCTATCTATATGATAAATGTGAAATATCTTTCCCAATCTTGCATATATCTAAGGAGGAGTCTGGTCTCAATGCAACTAGTTTATTTATAAATAAACCAAATTTTCTTTTATTTATTTATTT
>NW_003852407.1:15929076-15930399 GCF_000181295.1 Otolemur garnettii
ACAGCTTGAGGCTCTGTCTCAAAAAAAAAAAAAAAGAAAGAAACTAGAAGTAGGGAGACCCATTGGGAAATAATTGTAATGACAAATGGTGAATGAGTCCCTGGACCAGGATAGCAGCACTAGGGACAAAGGGGAAACAGATGGAAACAGCCTAGAAGAATGATAAATTGGCAACGAAGACCAAAAATAACAGCAATTTTTTAATAGACCTGCAAATTTAGGTCAAATCTCCAGAAGGGCATACTCCTTCACAGAACAAGGAACTCAGGAGGATGGGCACATCTGAGTGATTAGCTGTGGGGACATGAAGAACTATTTTGGGTATGTAGGGGGTTGAGATGGATCTGGGGCCAGACAGTTAAGTTTGTGAACTGATCCCAGAAAAAGTGCTACATACCTCACTACTGAATGTCACTATGGTCAGCTTCAAAGTACTCTCCTTGGGAAACTATGCACTGATGTCAGTGCCTAGTCCACCCTTCAAAGCAATTTTGGAAACTTTTCTGGAATGGCCATCAGGGCTGTCATCATATGAGGTCTGACCATTAAATTGGCAAACTCATCCTAGAAAAAAGTTCACACTCTTAATTGTCTTACCTGGCATACCTAGCACACAGCTGGGAGTAGGTCCAGGAAGGGGCTGCAAGTACAGTAATATGCCCTGAAGTCATAAGTATTGCGATAAGCATGGACCACATGGGAGTGTATGACATGAGAAAAGGGCATGGAGGAAAAATGGCCAGGTCCTGACAATATAGCATATTTAGGGAATGTATACTAAATAGAAGTTAGAAGAAATATGTGAGTTAACACTGGCAGTTCAAATAAAGTTAATAGATTAAGATACCTGAAAATCAATGCTGGGCTCTTGCCTTTGGAACCAGACATATCATGACTTAGGTTTGCTGGACGGAGAGTCTTTCCCTCTGGTGTCTTCGCACTGAGTTTACTCGTAGGAGCGGTAGGATTGCTCTTCAGTGCCGACAGAAAGCTTCTACTTTTACCATGATGTTTAACTGTTCTGTTGCATGTTTTACAAGTAACCAACTACCAAAAAAAAAAAAAAAGTAATAATCAGTCCTTTGAGTTCTCTTAGTTCCATAAACCACATGTTCACTGAATTCTCATGTCAGGGACCACACCAGGTACCATGGGACTATGTAAACAGAGGCTGCCTTGGGGAGCTTGCAGTCTAGCCCCAGGAATCAGACAAGACATTTAAGATGAGAAAATCTTCAACAAAAAAGTATGGCTTAGCATTTATGCTTAATTTAAAATAGCCTTTGAAAGACAATGGACTCTACTTTCTCGATATAAAACTGT
>NW_003852407.1:15930419-15930747 GCF_000181295.1 Otolemur garnettii
TATAATTTAGTATTTTGTAGATGAACTTCACGCCTTTCCCATTAAAATATGGTGAATATATTTGGAACGTTAGGTGGTCTCTTCAAATCCTTTACAATTTTGTAAAAATAGGTCTAGAAGTCAGTCATCATATTCTCAAACCACTTCTTCATTGGCTCTACAAGTTAACTTTCTTTTCAGGATTCATTTCTCAAGAAACAGTCCATTTTCTAGCTAAATTCCTTTTTTCTACATATCTAACTCACAATACATATACTATTCAGCCCATGCCTCAGCAAAATTAATCCAAAGTGGTTTAGGTGAGAAGTATTCTGATGCTCATGAACAG
>NW_003852407.1:15931035-15939991 GCF_000181295.1 Otolemur garnettii
AGGCAGGAGACTCGCTTGAGCCCAGGAGTTGGAAGTTGCTGTGAGCTGTGATGCCACAGTACTCTACCCAGGGGGACAGCTTGAGACTCTGTCTCAAAAAAAAAAAAAAAGAAAAATGTGCATGTATTAAAGGTCTATGTTACTTTATACTTTTTGGAAAGAGGCTGTATATAGACATAAATGTATATAAAAATCAGCAAAACACATAACCCTAGCACCCTTCTAGCTAACCTCTGATTAAAATACATTAGCATGTAAGCTGCATGAGGGTACAACACTGGGCAACATTAATTATCTTCTGATTTAAGAACATTTTCAAAATATGTGACAGTGATGTTTTTTGAAAAATACAATTCTCCAAGAACTAAGAAAGTAAATGAGACGCACATCAATACTCTATTTCCTTTTAATAATTCAACAATTTTTTTCAACAAAAAAAAAAAAAAAAAAAATTTTTTTTTTTTTTTGAGACAGGGTCTCTCACTCTACTACCGGGACTAGAGTGAGTCGTCATCATAGCTCACACCAACCTCCAACTTGTGTGCTCCAACCTCCAAAAGCCCCCAACTTTTGGGCTTAAGTGATCCTGCCACTTCAGCCTCCCAAGTAGCTAGGACTATAGGCACACTCCACCCATGCTGGCTAATTTTTCTATTTGCTGTAGAGGGGGGGGTGCCTCACAGGTTTCTATTACTAATTATAGTCTTAGGAGAGACAAGAGCTGGCATAATGTTCAGTATCTAGTACAGGCATTAACATTAATAAATGTTAACATACAATAGCAGAATATAAAATGTATTTAATACTGACTTTCATATTGCAAATCATAAGTAATTTGATTTGGGTTTATTCCATTTTATATTCCCAATACTAAGTATTGTATGACATATGATAGACCTCAATAAATGTTTAATGAAGAACACAAGATGCACTTACCTTTGTTAGGCACATATGTAAATACATACTCTAAGAGTGACTCAGGCTATGATACTGGTACCTAGTACATAACGTATTGCTATTTGAAGAAAAGGACTAGTAACTGAAAAAGTAATTTAATGGTAAGTACAATTTGGGTAGAGTCATAATGGTCAGCTGAAGAATCCCCAAATTTGTGAAAATAAGCATGCTCAGAAGTGAGATCTGAGAACTGTTGAGAGCTCACAATGTTTTGTTTTAGGTAATCAGGAAAAATAAAAATAAGCTAACCTTGCAATTAAACATTAATCAACTGAAAAATGTTTTTGTATATATTTTGATAATCCAAATATACTACTATAAATCTCTGACTCATATTTAGGATAATTTTTAAGTGAAAGAAAAGAATAATTCTAGTTTGTTCACTCACACTAGAATTGAAATCTTACCAATACACTTTTGGAGTCTTTGTATTTTTTCACAATTTTTGCTTCTTTAAAACTGAGTGTATAGTTTTTTGCTTCTCGATTAAGAAGTTTCTGTATTTTCGGTGTCAATTTGGCCTTGGGTTTGAGGCGCACTCGAGCGTTATCCAGAACCAAAAACTGGAAACAGTATGGACACGTTTCTTCAAAAGTGCCCTTATCATCTAAAATTATACAAAGGAAACTCACAATCCAGCAAATCATGTTTTGTTACCTCAAACTGCCGATGTTATAAATATGAAAAACAAAAGTATATTAATATTTCAAATAGGCAGATATACATTCTCCTTAGGCAAAACAAAATATGAAAATTTTCAGAAAGACAAACTGGCAGTAATTCACTTTGCAACATACTGAAATTCCACCCATTCATTCCTTTCAGCAACAGACAGGCAAGCCTCCAACCTGTGCCAGCAAATCCCATTGGCTTTCAGATACATCTAAAAATTTAGCGACTTCTTATTACTGGCTACTAAAGTTAAAAAAAAAAAAAGTCTATTAAATTTCACCAACACATTTACAACAAAATACTAAATGACATTACGATTTTCTTTTTTACTTAAAAATAATTAGCACAACAAATACTTTTTGGCTACTTGCTGCTATTGAGCACTATGCTAAGTGCTAGGGATATACCAACCCTAGAAAGAGCTAAGGACCATGCTTGTACCTTAGCTCACCCAAGTGTTTAAAATAAAAAATCATTCATTTTACTAAGTTACTATTATTAAGTGCCAGACATTGTTCTTCCTAGAAATATAGCAGTGAAAAAGGACAAAAATTCTTGGAGGTGGACAATAAATATAACCACATAAAATGTTAAGTGCTAGTAAGAAAAAAGTAGAAGAGGGAAATAGGGAGTGTCAGTGGAGTCACTGTAATTTTAAATGGAGTGGCTAGAGACATTTACAGAGGCCAGAAGAGGGAAGAACTGAATGGAAGCAGATACGTGAGGCAAGAGTTCCAGGCAGAGGGACTGGCATCTGCAAAGGCCCTGGAACAGAACAGCAGGGAGGCCCAGTGTGGCTGAAGGTGAGTGAACAAGAGTAAGTCAGAGGGCCTTCTAGTACTTTTTTTTTTTTTGCAGCTTTTGGTCGGGGCTGGGTTTGGCATATGGGGCAAGCGCCCCACTCCTTTGAGCCACAGGCGCTGCCCAGCCTTCTAGTACTTTTAAAGGGATTTCACTTTTACTGTAGGAAGCCATTTGATAGTTTGTGGCAGAGAAGTGACATGATCTAGCTTTGGTTTTTATCAGAAACATTCTGGTTGCTGGCTTAAGAACAAGCCAGGCTGGGTGGCTCACGCCTGTAATCCTAGCATTCAGGGAGGCTGAGGCAGATGGGTTGCTTGAGCTTAGGAGTTCCAGACCAGCCTGAGCAAGAGCAAAGACCCCATCTCCACTAAAAATAGAACAACCAGCTGAGCGCTGTGGCAAGCACCTGTAGGTCCCAGCTACTCAGGAGTCTGAGGTAAGAGGATTGCTCCAGCCCAGGAGTTTGAGGTTGCTGTGAGTTAAGACGCCATTGCACTCTACCCAGGGTGACAGAATGAAACAAAACATAAAGAACAGACCAGTAGAAAGGCAAGGGAGCTGCTGGCAGGAATCCAGGAGAGAGGTGGTTATGGCCTGGCCCTCAGGGTGGCAGCAATAGATCTAGTGAGAAGTCGCTAAATTTTGGACACATTATAAAGGCAAAAGGATTTGCTGACATACAGGCGGGGACGGGCCGGTGGGTGGGTGGCAGGGGAATGCCAGGGAGTCAAGAATGGCGCCCAGGTTTTTGGGTTAAATAACCTTAAGGACTGAGTCATAATTTACAGTTGTCCAAGCTGTTAGGGTAAAGCTCAGGTTTTAGACTTAACTAAGTTTGAAATGCCTACCGGATATTCAAAAGAAGTTGTCAAGGAGACAGTAAGATATGATCCTAGAAGTTGGTGGAGAGGTCTGGGCTGGGTATATAAATTTGGACGTTCTCAGTATATGGAACTTAAAAACCATAAGAGTAGATAAATTCATCAAGGAAGTGATTGTAACTATAAAGGAGGTCCAAGGGCTGAGTACTGGGACATGACAAAATTTAGGAGTTGTCTAGCAAGATAAGGCGCATTAAGGAATCTGAATTTTTCACGAAACCGAGAAGCCCCTAGGGTATTTTTTTTAATGGGGGGTGGTGAGTCAACATCATTCCGAGCGCTGTGCGGAATGAAAGAGAGAGGGGCGACAAAAGTCTAACAAGAGACGGGTGTTCTCCTTACCGTGTGACGAACTGTAGGCCCAGCTGTAAAAGAGAAAAAGACTCGTGAGGGGCAAATGAACACCTCGCCCCTGACCTCCCGCTTCCTCTCCCGTCCTCTTACAGGAGATAGCGGGCCTGGCCCGGGCAGCTATCCTGTAGTCTCCGCGCCGCGGCCTCCAGGTAGTGCTTCTGCCTCATCGCCGCGGCCGCTTCCCCGCCACCGTCGCTTTCCCACCACTTGCCGGCCGCTGAGACCGGGTGAGAAAGGGAATCCCCGGCCGTCGACTTCCCGCGGTCGCAGTCGTCGGCGTCGGGATTCAAGATCCCTCCGGAAACAGGCACCCGCAGCTGAGAGGTTCCGGCTTCCTTGGAGCGCTGTCCGGCTACCGGCGTGCCCGGCCGGACGAGGCCCCGCCCCTCGGCCCCAGGCCCTCCCTCCAGGCACCCAGCGAAGGGTCGAGCCGGCGCAGAGCAGCTTTATCAGGCAGGTTGGGCACAATCCGGAGCTGATGGCGGCACTCGGCTCCTCTTATGTCTTTATACTAAGCACATGTACAAATGTGTAAGTACCCTACCCAGTACCACCACCACCACACACAAAAAAGTCAACACACACACAAAACAAAACTAAAAGTAGAATGTTAGTCCCTTGTTCTATAACTTGCCTTTTTCCTTAACAGCAGGCCACAGACATCATTTCAAGTTAGTATACACAGTTTTCACACATGCTGTGTGGTAGATTGATACCAGAATTTCATCTTCAGTAGGTTCTTGGTCTCGGTGATTCGAAGAATAAATCCGCGGACCACAGATCAGTGGTAAGACAGGATTTATTTACAGAAAAGGATACAAAAACACCACCACCACCACCACCACCCCCACTTTGCTCAGGTGTATATATAGTTGCATGGGGTTATTTGCAGAACTCAATTGTTACAATTGTAACATTTAGTGGGCGTGGGTCCTCTAAAGTTACATTCAGCCAGAACTCAATTGTTACATTTAGCTGCGTGGGTTGAGGCCAGGAAAGGAATGGATACAGTCCTTTCTGCTGGGGCAAGGTGAGTGAATGTATTAATGAATGGACACAGTCCATTCATGGAATTGAGGCCTAGGAAACTTACGTGAAATTGACCAGGTCTAAAAAAAGGTGGGGTTCCCCAATCAGTCAGAAGTTCAAGGGGAGGGAAACCTAAGGTGCTGGTGTTTCCCCAGGAGTTGTCTGGCGGAGCCTCGCACCCCCCCACCCCGCTAGCCAGTTGGTTCCGCTGGGGGCTGCTGCTGCACCAACACCGCCAGGGCTAAGGCGGCAGGTCCTCCAACTAAGCTCAGCTGGCTGGGGTGCCACCTGTCCTGTATGAAGAGGACAGTATTACAAAATGTAATGAATCATAATTTATTTAACCATTTTCTTACTGATGGATATAAAAAAATTTTTTTTTAGTGGTTTGCTAGTTTATACAGTATATCGGCAAAAATCTTGTGTATACTGGTGCTTTTTTAACTTTTAATTTTTATGGATATATGATAGTCATATATACATACAGTGTGTCTGTAATTTTATGGACACCCTGTATTTATGGGGTCCATGTGAAATTTTGATACAAGAATAATATATATCATGATCAAAGCAGGATATTGGGATATCCATCATGTAGGTGCTTTTCAGACCTAGAATTTAGGTCTGAATTCCTAAAAAAGAAATCACTGGGTAAAATGATATAAACCTTTTTTTAATTTGCCATATCATCCAAAAAAGGTTGTGGCAATTCATATTCCCAGCATCAATGTCTGGGAAAGCTGGGCCAAACTTGATGGGTAAAAGGCAAAGCTAATTTTCACATGTTTCTTAATGATTTATATTTTCTCTTGTGAAAAGAAGTGATTTGTTGGGTCGTTTATCAATTTCTAGGAAATATTTGTGTTTTGGGTAAATTCATCATCTGCTTTTCGTATATTATAATGTGACATATATCTTACTTGCCTCTTATTGTTGGCATAGTTTACAGGGGTTTTTTTGTGTTTTGAGTTTTTGCCAGGTAGAATTTTGTATGTGGCCAAACAAATTACCCTTTTCATATTAGATCTGGGTTTCCCCATGTAATTTTAAAAGGCCTGCTTTTTGTCAAGATTAGACAACTAACAATTCAATGAAATGTTTTTCTCATACTTTTGCTGGTGTTATTTCTTCCATGCACTTATTTAACCATATAAAATTTATTTTCACTTCAGAGTCAGGTAAAGCATCTGCCATTTTTTCTTTTTCTTTTCTTTTCTTTCTTTCTTTCTTTCTTTTTTTTTAAGACAGAATCCCTCTGGGTAGAGTGCTTTAGCATCATAGCTCACAGCAACCTCCAACTCAGGCTGAAGTGATCCTCTTGCTTCAGTTTTTTCTACTTTTAGTAGAGATGGGGTCTTGTTTTTTTTTTTTTTTTTTTGCTCAGACTGGTCTGGAATTCGTGTGCTCAAGCAATCCACCTGCCTTGGTCTACCAGAGTGCTGGGATTACAGGCACGAGCCACTGTGCCCAGCCATTTTTTCAAAATGGATGGAAAGTTATGCAAAGACCCTTGCTGGGTAATCTAGTCTTTTTCCATTTGAATTGAAGTAAAAATAATACGTAACAGGCTCTGAGTATGTGCCAGGCACTTTCCCAAGCATCTTAATATGTATTAATTCATGTAATCCTCATGACAACCATGTGGCATAGGCAAAATGCCACTTCACCATATAGAAGCTTGTTTTTTTAATTAAACAGAGTTGCAGGGTGGGCTCGCACCTATAATCCCAGCTCTAGGAGGCCAAGGCAGGTGGTTTGCTTGCGCTCAGGGGTTCCAGACCAGCCTCAGCAAGAGCAAGACCCCATCTCTTCTAAAATAGAAAAACTAGCTGGGTGTAGTGATGGATGCCTGTAGTCCTACCTACTAGGGAGGGTGAGGCAAGAGGGATCACTTGAACCCAGGAGTTTGAGGTTGTCACAGCACTCTACTCAGGGCAACAGAGTGGGACTCTGTCTCAAACAAAACAAAACACACAAAAATAGTTCCACACCACCATTTCTAGATCACTAACCAATAAAGCAGAAAAGAGAGAAAATGTGTGTGCATGTGCACACACCCACCTGCCCACCCCCACCCAGTCCTCTTGCCTCCCAGCATGTGGCCCCTCAGCTTCCTCTCCTCTCTTCTCTGAGCACCCTGCTCCTAGATCCCGATGCCTCCTTCAGCATCTCTACTTGCATTGCGGCTTGTCTTTTTAGATGCAATGTGACCAGAAAGCACTCTCTATTTCACCTACCAATCTGCCCTGCCGCCTGTCTTCCTCCATCTTAAACCTCCCCACCAAGTGACATCTTCCACCTTCCTGCCACACGCAGCTGGTCTGCTCACAGGTCCTGCCAGCTTTCCACCCAAAGCAGGTTATGACTCTGCCTGCTTCTAACCACACAGCCACACTTTTCTCTTGCCTATGCCCCTGCCACGGCCTGCTGTATTCTCTTCCTGCATCCTCTTTTACTTCTCCCAGCCCGTTCTCTATCAGGCAGACAGTGTGTCCCTCTTAAAATGTAAACTGTTTTTTGAATGCAGAATGTTCCTGCTCAGGTCCTCTCAAACTCACTCAATGCACTAGGAACATCAGCTCCTAGCCATGCCCTCCAGGGCCCTGGCTGGGCAGTTTGCTGCCTCCACCTCAGGCCTCACCTTGTCTCACCTGCCCACTTTCACGCTGTGCTTGCCTCGCTGGCCTTGTCTCATCTCTCAAACATGTCTCGCTGGCCTTGTCTCATCTTTCAAACATGTCGTTTGCTTGGACCTGTCCCTGGAGCCTTTGCTGTTCTCTGCTTTGGATGAGAATCCTTCCCATGGCTGTTTTTCCTCGCCATTCCAAGACAAAGCCTTCCTTGACTACTCAAATAAAAAATTCCTTCCTGCCCTCACTCACCAAGTCATTCTCTGCCATCATTGGTTTTTTCTTTTCTTTCTTTCTTTCTTTTTTTTTTTTAGAGACAGAGTCTCACTTTGTTACCCTTGGTAGAGTACCGTTGCGTTACAGCTTACAGCAACCTCCAGCTCTTGGGCTTAGGAGATTGTCTTGCCTCAGCCTCCCGAGTAGCTGGGCCCACAGGCACCTGCCACAACACCCAGCTATTTTTTTGTTGCAGTTTGGCCTGGGCTGGGCTGGGTTTGAACCCACCACCCTCAGTGTATGGGGCCAGTGCCCTACTCACTCAGCCACAGGCGCCGCCCTGGTTTTTTCTTTTTGTTGTCACAATAACTTTAGTAAATCACTTATTCACTCATTGTTTACCTGTTCCCCTCCAGAATAAACCCACAGTCCCAGAACTTGGTCTATCCTGTTGGCTATTCTGTACATGATCCCCAGCCCAGGGCCTGGGGTAATGCATGGCCTCAATAAGGATTGGTTGAATGCAAGAGTTCTCACAACGGCCCTGGAAGACAGGTGCTGTTGCCTTCTTTACTTCACACGTGGGGAGACTGAGGCCCAGATCAATGAAGTCACTGCTGGGGCCACACAGCTGGTATGACACTCAGCCCAGCTCCCTCTGGCTCTGAAGGTGATGCTCTTCCCATGCTCTCCTTGCCTGGTTCACCTGTTATAGACCTCCCAGCACATCACAAGCCCAGCAAGGAAGGATGTGTATCTGGGCCCTGATTTATGAAACAATTTAATTTTCTCTGCATCATTTCTCTGCTCCAAACCCTGCAATACGAGTCTAACTAAACCCTCCTGTCTAAGGTATCAAGTTGTCCTATTATATTTCATTGGCACCACTTCTCTTTTCTCTAGAAAACCTGCACTTTATTCCTACCCAGAAATTACTTTTTCAGTTCAGTTTAGAAGGCAGGATGAGTTCAAAGATTAGCTGGTGTGCCAGGATTCTGGTCAGTTAGTTAATCATTAGCTTTGTGACTTTGAACAAACTTTACTCAGCTTGGTTGTGCCTCAGTTGCTCAGTAACTAACTGTGGTTCCAGATAATTTCACATATCATTTGGGCACTCACTCCATGTGTCTGGAATGTGGGGGCAAGAGTACAAAAGGGATGGGGCCTTGCCTGATGACATTAGACCCCTACAAACCAGGGAAGGCCCAGTGGCCCCAAATACACAGCTGTCCCATGTCCCCCATGGAGCTTCTTCCATGCTCTACAGTGGAAGTCAGCGCCACTCCACTTCTTTCAAGAGGTAAATAGGCTCGGCACCTGTGGCTCAAGCAGCTAAGGCGCCAGCCACATACACCTAAGGTGGTGGGTTCGAATCCAGTCCGGGCCCGCCAAACAACAATGACGGCTGCAACC
>NW_003852407.1:15940390-15944046 GCF_000181295.1 Otolemur garnettii
TTGCAGTTGTCATTAATGTTTAGCTGGCCTGGGCCAGGTTTGAAGCCACCAACTTTGGTGTATGTGGCTGGCACTGTAACCACTGTGCTATGGGCACTGAGCCTCTGAGAAATTAATTTGATTTAAAAATAAGTTACAGGCTGGGCTTAGTGACTCATGCCTGTAATCCTAGATCTCTAGAAGGCCAGGCCTGGGAGATTGCCTGAGCTCAGGAGTTTAAGACCACCCTGAACAAGAGTGAGACCCTGTCTCTAAAAGTGGCCAGCTGTTATGGTGGGCACCTGTAGTCCCAGCTACTCGGGAGGCTGAGGCAAGAGGCCTGCTTAAGCTGGAGAGTTTGAGATTACTGTAAGCTATGGTGCTATACTATAAGCTGAATGCTACTCAGAGTGACAAAGTGAGACTCTGTCTCGAAATATAATGATAACAAACAAATAAATAAATAAATAAAAATAACTTACACCAGAAGATCTCTTTAGGAGAAAGGAGTAGGTTTTTATTTGTTTGTTTTTTGAGACAGAGTCTCACTATATCACCACCCTCAGTAGACTGTCATAGCATCACAGGTCACAGAAACCTTAAACTCTTGAGCTTAAGTGATCCTCTTGCCTCAGCCTCCCAAGTAGCTGGGACTACAGGCGCCCACCACAATGCCTGGCTATTTTGTTGTTGTTGTTGTCATTGTTGTTTAGCAGGCCCTGGCCGGGTTTGAACCCACAGCCCCAGTGCATGTGGCTGGCGCCCTAATCACTGAGCTACAGGCACCGAGCCTAGAAGAAAGGAGTGTTAATTACAAGTACAAACACATAAACATGAGCACGTCAATAATTCTAAAACAGTTGGGAATTACAATAGCAAATATTGGTGATGGTGATGGTGATGGGGAAGAAAGAAAGGCCTGGGGAGATGTTGAAAAGGATCACTCAGCTCTGATTTTACGATTTTGGAAAAACATCAGTACTTTCTGAGTGTTCATTCCAACAGCCAAAAGTCATCAGAGCTCTCATTCTACATGGTTGAATGTTTTGACATCACATTAACTTAAATCCACCTCGGTTTAGTGTCCATGTTGGGTGGCACTCTTACAGTTCCACACAACATTCACCAACTTGAGTTGGACAAAACCATTCAAAGGAGTACACTGTAGCTCAGGCCAAGTCCAGGCCCTGGGGCAAGCCTTGTTCGGTGGACTTTGGGGGAGAAAGGCAGTGGGAAGAACTCAGGGTCCCTGGCAGATTAGGGATGAGGAAAGCCTCCTCTTTGCCAGCACAGACTCACGGATGGGCTTCAGTGCCTAGAGATGGGCCCGGTAGATAACTCAGCCATGTAGACCTACTCTACCATTCCCTGCCTGGTTGGGCTTCCAGAGGTTTTCCTTTGCAAGATATACATTTGTGAATTGTGTACTGCCTATAGTAGTTGGTCGTTTTGCTTTTAATTTCATTCATTTTTCCCTTTAAATATATCTTTTTACCATGGAAAATTTCAAATGTGCAAAGACAGTGAGAGCTCTGGAATGAACCCATCCCCCACGTCAATAAATATAAGTAAATGGCTAGTCTTATTTGTACCCCATTCACTCCTCCAACCCCCTCCTGCCCCACTTCCGGGCTGGATTATTTTGAAGCAAATGTCTGGAGGGTTTGTAGAAGAAATCAACGGACTGATTTGTAGAGACAAGCCAGCATGCTGTTGGAAAAGCACAGGCTTAGAAAGGGTTGCCAATTTTAAATGTCCCCCGTCATCTCTTTCATTCCCTTAAAGCTATTTTGTTTTTACCCCATGATCTTTTCATCCTATGCCTCGCCTGCTGCTTCTCAGAAAAACCAGAGTCCATCATGTGCATGTCAATTGAAAGGGTCAGCAAACTACCAAAAGGGCTCCAGGGAGAGACTCGAGAGGACCAGGGGGAGCCAATCAAAACCTGGGCCGAGGGAAGTCACCAGGAACATAAGCACCTATGCTCTTCCTGCTCGGATGTGCTTAGCACCAGGCCCACACTCACAGCTGCAGGATGACTACTGCGCCTCTGGGCGTGGTGTCTTTCTTCCAAGCAGAATAAAGGAAATCTAAAAGCTTTTCCTCTTTTTTTTTTTTTTTATTCAGAAAGTGAAGCCTCTGATTCCTTGGCCAAATTTAAATAACATGACTACTCATAGCTGCAAGGGGCTCCATGCAGGTGAGTGTTTTTCTTTATTAGCCCCTGCAGTAGTGATAAGAATGCACTTTCACAAAGGCCAGTTCACAAAGTCTGCACAGCCTGATGGGGCCCTTAGTGTCATGCTCTCCCTCCGTCCCCTCTCCTTCCCTCTTCCCTCAGTGCGGAGTTTCTCCCCTCTGCCAAGGCGGCTCCTGACCTGTGCTCTCAGGCCCCAAGCTCTCCATCCCTTAGGAACTTTATGCTGTAGTTTTCTCCTGTGTCTTCATCTTTCCCTCCCTACCAGCTTTCTTTTTTGGTTTTTTATTTATTTATTTATTTATTTTTGAGACAGAGTGTCACTATGTCACCCTGGGTAGAGTGCCATGGCATCACAGCTTACAGCAACCTCAAACTCTTGGGCCTAAGCGATTCTCTTGCCTCAGCCTCCTAAGTAGCTGGGACTACAGGCGCCTACCACAACACCCAGCTATTTTTGTTGCAGTTGTTATTGTTGTTTAGCTGACCTGGGCAGGGTTCGAACCCGCCACCCTCAGTGTATGTGGCCTGTGCCATAACCACTGTGCTATGGGCACCAAGCCTCTATCAGATTTCTCCACAAGATTTTGTCTGTTTTTGTTTTGTTTACTTTGTCTTGCTGTCACCCAGGCTAAATTGTTATGGTGTCATCATAGCTCTCTGCAACCTCAAAGTCCTGGGCCTAAGTTATCCTCCTGCCTCAGCCTCCCCAAGACCACGTGCCACCATGCCCAGCTAATTTTTCTGGTTTTTGTAGGGACAGGGGTCTCAGTCTTGCTCAGGTTGTTCTTGAACTCCTGACTCAAGGGATCCTCCCACCTCACCCTCCAGAGTGCCAGGATTGTAGATGTGAGCTCCTGTGTTAGCCTCTCATCAGTTTTTAAGCGTGCTCCATCCTCCTCATGTTATAACAAATCATAGCACGTGTAGGCGCCGCTAGCATTCTGTCCCACCTGCTCCACACCTGAGCTTCTTCAGCCACCTGTCCACACTTTATGCCTCCATTTCCCTCTCCTCCTTTCCCCGCCACACACCATCGTTTTGCTTTTGGCCCCATCACTGCCCTGCGCCTGTGTGAAATAGATCTCATCTCATCAGCACTGTTTCCCTGTCTCTGTGTTCCTCCCAATCTCTGTCGGAATCCCCACCTGACCTGTAAGTCGTCATTTGCATTCTCCATCTCTCTACATTCCCTCCTGTCTTTTTGTTTCCTTGTCTCCTTCCTTTCTCTTTCTTCTCTTCTGCTGCCTTGTGGATGCTCCTAACTGCAGCATAAAGTTGGCTGAGGTAGATCTTAATACAAATACAAATTTATTGTATTAAATTAGTCAATCAGAAAGTATGTGGGTCATTACAAAATTTTTGAAATACACACAAGTCAAGAAAGGTAAAATCAGGCTCGGCGCCTGTGGCTCAAGCGGCTAAGGCACCAGCCACGTACACCTAAGGTGGCGGGTTCGAATCCCCAGCCCGGGCCCGC
>NW_003852407.1:15945090-15958807 GCF_000181295.1 Otolemur garnettii
CTGGGCTCAAGGGAGTCTCCTGCCTCAGCCTCCCAAGTAGCTGGGACCACAGGCACCTGCCACAACACCCGGCTATTTTTTGGTTGTAGTTTGGCGGGCCCAGGCTAGATTCAAACCCGCCACCTAGGTGTATGTGACTGGCGCCTTAGCCACTTGAGCCACAGGCGCTAAGCCGATAGTGAACTTTTATCCTTTGTATTCTGAAAGAGTTTGTGTAAGATTGCTACCATTTCCCCTTTAAATATTCGATAACATTCACTAGTGAAAGTTTTTGATAACAAATTTAATTTCTTTAATAAATATAAAGCTGTTCAGATATACAATTTATTTTTGCGTTAGTTTTGGTAAGTTGTATTTTCAAGCAATGTATCTATTTCATCTAAATTGTCAAATGTACTGGTATAAACTTATTACAATATTCCTTTATTATCTCTTTCACGTCTGTAAGATCTGTAGTGATACATTTTCTTTAATCTGTTATATTGGGATTCGTATTCTGGGTAAGAATGAAGTAAACATACTCTGTCCTGTCTCCTGTGCTGAACACCACTATATGGATCCCCTATAGGCCACTGAAAAGTAGATAGTATCAGGCTAATTGAAGAAATCAATCAAAACTTGAAATACCAATGAACTAATGAAATAGCAGTAAATATCAAATACCAAGGAGTTTCATTTTTGTTCCTTTGGTACCTGCTATCCTGAATGCAATACAGCGTGAATTCCAGAAGTGGAAGTTGGGACGTAGTTAGAGAGAGCTCCAAGGGAAGTTCTTTCATTCTGGCTTGAGTATAGGAAGTGGTACCAGAAGAAACTTGGAGTATCATGAATGAAGGAAGAGTAACAAATTATAAAATTCTGGTTAATAGAACAACTAATTTTCTCTTCCTGAGTTGTTTAAAGTACATTTGAATTAATGCTTTTAATTTAAAAGCAAAAATTCTAACATTGTCTTATGGGATCTTCAGTGTATGTAGAAGACATCTAATGTCTAATATATAGACATCATCACCCAAAGGGGAAGGGTGAAGGAGTTTATATAGTGGTAAGATTTCTACCTTACACTCGAAATGGTAAAATATTGACTCCAAGTAGATGGTGAAACTGTTACCTATATTGTAATCCATCAGGAAGACATTAAAATACCTATGCAAAGAGATATAGTCAGAATCACAGTGGGAAATCCAAGTGAAATGCTAAAAAATGTTCAACCCCAAAGAAGTTTGCAAAAAGAAAACAGAAGGGACAAAACCAGAAGAAACAAAACAGGAAACGAACAATATGAGAGACCTGATTCCTGATATTCTATAAATTCTAGTTTGTCTGTTTTTTTCTTGATCAGTCTTTTATGAAATTTATGAATTTCATTAATCTTTTTAAAAATCCTACTTTTTACTTTGTTAATTTTCTCGGTTGCTTTTCTATTTTCAATTTTATTGATTTCTACACTAACCTTTATTATTATTTCTTTTGTCCACTTTGTGTTTCATTTCTACACATAAATTTTAGTGTGCTACTTTTCATTATCCTTCAGTTTGAAATAGTTTCTAATTTCCTATAAAATATCTTCTTTGACTCATATTATTAGGCTGAAGTGATCCTCCTGCCTCGGCTCCCAAGTAGTTGGGACTACTGGTATAGATGGTAAAGCCCCACTAATTTTTATTTTTTGTAGAGAGAGGCTCTTGCTATGTTGCCCAGGCTGGTCTTGAATTCCCAAGCTCAAGCAATCCTTTCACCTTGGCCTCCCAATGTGCTGGGATATCCAGACTATAGTGTTACAGTTTTCTGATGTATTGACTCTTTTATCATTTATTATGTGATTTCCCTCTTTTTCTCTAATTATATTTTGTCTTAAAGTCTATTTTGTCAAATATTAATACATGTGCATTATTAATATAATAATCAAACCTCAGTTGATTTCACTGGATTGTGCAGATATTGTGTTTTTTAAATTGAAGATTTGTAGCAATCCCGCATGGGGCAAGTTTATTGGACCGTTTTCCAACAGCACGTGCTCACTTCATGTCTCTGTGTCACATTTTGGTAATTCCACATTACTTGTCATCATCATCGTGTCTGTTATGCTGATTTGTGATTAGTGATCTTTGACTTACTATTGTAATTATTTTGGCCACCATAAACCGTGCCAATATAGAGGCAAGCTTAATTGATAAATGTGTGTGTTCTGCTGTCCCCTGTCTGTCTCTTTCTCCTTGGACCTTCCTATTTTCCATCAGAACAATATTGAAATGAGGCCTCTAAAGTTCAAGGAAAAGGAAGAGTTGCCCGTCTCTGACTTTCTTTATTTTTTGAAACAGAGTGTTACTTTGTTGCCCTGGGTAGAGAGCTCTGGCGTCATAGCTCACAGTAACCTCAAACTCTTGGGCTTAAGCAATCCCCTTGCCTCAGCCTTCCAAATAGCTGGAACTACATACAGGCACCAGCCACAACACCCGGTTATTTTTAGCGATGGGGTCTTGCTCTTGTTTAGGCTGGTCTCACGCAGTCCACCTGCCTCGGCCTCCCAGAGTGCTAGGATTACAGACGTGAGCCACCGCGCCTCGTCCCCATCTCTGACTTTAAATGATTAAACTTTTTGAGGAAAGCTTGTCGAAAGCAGAGATAGGCGAAAACCTAGATCTCTTGTGTTGAACAATTAGCCAAGTTGTAAAGGCAAAGTGACAGGAAGAGTCAACTGACGCAGCAAACTTCATGGTTGTCTTATTATTAAGAAATTTTCATTGGCCAAGCATGGTGGCACAGGCCTGTAGTCCTAGCATTTTGAGGGGCTGAGGTAACTTGAGGCCAGGAGTTTAAGACCAGGCTGGACACCATGGTAAAACCCCTTCTCAACAATAAATTTTAAAAATTAATAAAATTATTGATATTAGACTATGATCTCTTTGAGAGGTTGGAGGGCAGGGCGACTTTGGTATGCATCTTAACAGCTACCTGAGGATGTCCATGTTCCAATCCCTGGAACCTGTGGATATGTTACTTTATGTGTAGAAAGGGATTTTGCAGATGTGATTAAGGTTACTGACCTTAAAATGGGGGCAATTATCGTACCAGGGATAATCTGGGTGGGCCCAGTCTATTCACATAAGTTTTTAAAGGGAAAGAACTGATGCAGGCTGGATCAGAGAGATGAAGTGGGAGGAGGACAGATCTGAAGTTTGCCTCATCGTTGCTGACTTTGAAGAAGGAGGAAAGAGGCATCAAGTCAAGGAATGGAGCAGTGACCTCCAGAAGCTGGATTAATTGTCATCTTACAGCCAGCAAGGAAACAGGAGACTCAGTCCTACCACTGCAAAGAAACTGAGCTTCTACAAGTCATTAGGCAGGAAATGGATTTGCCTCTGCAACCTCTAGAAAGGAGCACAGCCCAGCCCTGCCAACTCCCTGATATGGTCCAGTAAGACCCTTATAGGAATTCAGAAGTCCAGAACTACATGATAATACATTAGTGGTGTTTTAAGCCACTACATTTGCTGCAATTTGTTATGGCAGCAAGAGAAAACTAATATGACGCATGTTCTGAGGGTCATCTCCTCCATAGATGCCTTCCTTCTAGAATTGCCACCTCTGCTTTCCAATCTTATACTAAGTCTCAAACTCTGTTTTCTGTCCCCTTCAAGACAGTCAGGCAGCTGAAGCTGCTCATGGATTGGAGTTGTCCTCAGGCAAAAAGCCACAAATTTACAAATCCCAGCCACTTCCATTCATTGTTTTAAGAATTTTTGCCTTCCTTTGATCAATCTCCAATGACTTCAAATAATTTTTTTAAATGTTTTACTTGGATTGCATATTATAGACAGTAAGATTAGCCCACCATTATGAAAAGCTGAAACCTAATTATGATCTTTGCTTGCTTTTATGCTTGCAATTTTCCATAGTTAAATAAAAAAAAGAAAACGTTTAAAAAATGACTGAGTAGGGCGGCGCCCATACTCAGCGGGTAGGGCGCCGGCCACAAACACGGAGGCTGGCGGGTTTGAATCCAGCCTGGGCCTGCTAAACAACAATGACAACACAACCAAAAAATAGCTGGGCGTTGCGGTGGGCGCCTGTAGTCCCAGGTACTTGGGAGGCTGAGGTAAGAGAATCGCTTCCGCTGGAGAGTTTGAGGTTGCTGTGAGCTGTGACACTATGGCACTCTACCGCAGGCAACGTAGTGAGACTGTTTCAAAAAAAAATGATTGAGTGGGTTGTCCTCGCCTTTATTATTCTCATTAATCTGAAGTCTAAAAGTGACTTTCTTTTTCTTAGAGTAGCACTTAAAATAAAATGAATAAAAAGGGAAATTTGGCTCGGCGCCTATAGCTCACCGGGCTAAGGCGCCAGCCACGTACACCTAAGGTGGTGGGTTCGAATCCCCAGCCTGGACCCGCCAAACAACAATGACGGCTGCAACCAAAAAATAGCCGGGCGTTGTGGCGGGCGCCTGTGGTCCCAGCTACTTGGGAGGCGGAGGCAGGAGACTCGCTTGAGCCCAGGAGTTGGAGGTTGCTGTGAGCTGTAATGCCACGGCACTCTACCCAGGGGGACAGCTTGAGGCTCTGTCTCAAAAAAAAAAAAAAAAAAAAAAAAAAAGGGAAATTTAAAAAATCTCTGAGACGGGCAGAGAAGATCCCAACTTGAGTAATACTTTAGTTCCACCACATGCAGTTCCTGACAGTCACCAGCAGGGGGAAAATGAGTTTCGCGTTTCCCACGGATCCCGGCGCCCCGCCACTAATTCCCTAAGCAAAGGGAAGCAACGGGGACAGCGCGGAGGAGTCCCCGGTGAGCGTGCGGGAGAAACTGGCCTGAAGGGGTCACTCGGGACGCGAAGGCCTCGCGAAATAGAATATACGCGTTCCCAGCAGCCTTCTCTTTGGAGGCGCACGGGGTAACTTGGCCGGAACTCCCTGCTGGCGGCTCCGCCCGGGACTGAGAGCTGCGACAGGGCAAAGCCTCCTCCGGAGCGGCGGAGGGGCGCAGGGGCACAGGAGGGACAGGTGCGCCGCGCCCGCGCCCGGGACCGAGTGTGACCCAGGTGAGCGGACGCCTGAGTCTGCGGGGGGCCAGCTGAGCCCGCGACCAGGTTCGCGGCGGATTCAGGGGAGCCTGTGTCCGGCGACTTAGGCTCTTGTTAGGGTCGGGCTTGGGACTCAAGCAGTCAGTGGGCAAAATGGGTCGAAGCAGAGAGCTAAGGCGCTCGTCCAGGCTATGGGCCTGGACACCGTCGTGTCTTCCAGGGCTGCGGCCAGGCGATTATTCAAAGGACCTTGGTCTACCAAGTGGGTCCACAGTATTAGCTGTAGAAATAAATCATGCTATTGAGACGGTGTATGGAGCAGGGGGCGGGACAGTGGTCATTTCATTAGAACGGAGCATCATTAATATTTCCCATGAGGACCTTGGCTAAACTCTTAATTTTGTAATCAGAGGTAGAGCCTGGGTCTGTGCCCCGGAGTTTTGAGTAACTACGTGGGCAGGTAAATAGTGAGCCGCAAAGGGAAGGAACAGCTTAAGGGTTGCTGTAGGAGAAAGTCACTGGGAACGGAACGCAGAGAGCAGAAATACAAGAAGCAAAGATGTGGGAAGCCCAAAAAGGAAACCGCCTGGAAACAGAGCCAGCTGTGTCCCCTAGCCAAGAGGACTGCACGGGTTAGACATCTGCAGGGGGCGGGGGCATCACCCGGACAGATCACTGCAGGCAGAGGAGGTCACTGGTTCAGAATCCACTGGTCATCATCGGTGATTTAAGGTTGTCATGGTAGGAACAGAAACGTGTGCAGCGTGTAGGCAACAAGTTTTGGCAGTTGATCAAATGAGATGCAAACGTTTCATTGGATTAGGAGATAAAAAAGCAAGGTGCTGTGTTTTTCTACACCCTGATGAACGTTCCAAGAGGAGTCTGTAGAAAAGCATTACGTGTACGTAATTGGGCTTTAGGACTGAAGCGTTGTGAACGGTACGGTAAATTATTTACTCTAAGTCTCCATAATATTTGTGCAGCAGAAGTAGTACGCTAATTATATTTACCTATATTTCAAAAAGTTGTCTGTTAGTTTTAGACAGCTAATTACTAGTTCAAAATAGATGGGAATGTAAAATATTCCAATAATTTGAAATATATGCAAAAGTCAAATAAAACATTTACCAAACCGTACATGAAAGCGAGTGAAATAATATTGATAGCGTAGCCAAGTCCAGCTACTTTTCAGAAGAGATGTGTTGTGCTAGGATGTTGGTCTCTGCCCCATTCTTGGAGCTGAGGCTTAAGGTGCTGTGTGTCATTGCAGACTCACATCCGAGGGCCTCCGTCAGGCCTGCAATGCTGCTGTGCTGTCCATTTCTCAGTTTACCCATTCTGGGGTCCTCCTGTGTACACCAATGAGAAAAACATCCTATTCTTGTGTTTTAAGACTTGTCCGTTAACCTTGGTGTTTTTAAATTTTAGAAGTGGAAGGGAAAGGCATGTTATCCTTCCATGAGTCAGACAAGGCAGTAGAGCCTCAATTTTGGAGAGGGCGTGTTGGCTGAGTGAGAAGAAGGTGAGAGGGTTGGATATGATGACCTCATTTGAACTTTGCACACTGTTTCTTCCTAAATTGTGAGGAGTTCAGAACAAGTACTCAAGTTTAGTGTTGGCTGAAAGGAATTAAAAGTGTTTTCTCAAGTAGTGCAGTGCTTATATAGAAGTGTTAGGTGGTCTCGTAATAGTTTCTCATAAACCCCCAGGCTTGGGGAGGTGCTTTAGATTGAAGCTTGTTCTAATATATTGTATATGATTATAACAGAACTGAGTAATTAATCAGAATATATTCTGTTATTTTTTTTAAGGTTAATTGCAAGAGGAATGCTGCATTGTGGGTTCTGCAATTCCATCTGTTGGTTGTTCATGTTGGAGTCTGCTTTGTGCAATGGAAAAACCGAATAATCATTGTTGCACGGGACATGTTAGAAGTCTGTTACTGGGCTGGGCAAGGGGACTCATGCCTGTAATTCTAACATTCTGGGAGGCCAAGGCAGGAGGATAGCTTGAGCTTAGGAGTTCAAGGCCAACCTGAGCATGGGTGACACCCTGTCTCTACTAAAAATAGAAAAATTACCAGGCGTGGTGGTGTGCATCTGCAGTCCCAGCTACTCAGGAGTCTAAGACAGGAGGATTGCTTAAACCCAGGAGTGTGAGGTTGCCCTGAGCTATGCTGAAGCCATGGCATTCTGGTCTGGGCAACAGAGTGAAGCTCTGGCTCCAGAAAAAAAAATAAAGTTTGTTACTGGAGAGAAAGGGGATGTCTGTCAGCGGTGGGGAAGACAGGTAGCAGTTAGGCCCAGTCATTGGTCACTTGGTGGCAGCTTGGGACAGGAACAGCATCTTTGATACCTGAGGAACAGGGTCCTATGGGATCATTACTCTCATGCCCTGGAATTGATGAGACTGGGCCAACACATGGGTGGTGCTCCTGTGTTCTGTCCCTGACCTCATCCTCTTCCCCAAAGCTATTGCTGCCTTGTGGTTTCTGTACCTGCATGACCACAGGCTGTCGCTGGCCCCTCCCTGTGCACATTGTGAGCTCCGGCTCCCAGTTGCTGGCTCCCAGGTAGGCTGGCTCCTGTTCTCAGACAAGAAGTTGGATTGGATCAGCTTATCATCCAGCCAGGCCACTGTAGATGTCATTGCTATGCCCTGATTGTCTGCACTGTTCTTTTCCAGTCAGCTCAGGCAGGAGAGGGACATGGCTCCATGAGGGTTTGCCAATAACAGAGGCTGTGGGAGGGGTAGACTCCCTTGCCAGCACCGTGCATGTGACAACTAATGTTCTCTTCCAGATTTGTGAGTGAGCATGAAACAGGAAAGAAAGGTGGGGTGACATGGTGGATTTGCCCTGGAGCTCTGGAATGAGTAGCCCAAGTCCTGACTACCCCCATTCCTGGCTATGTGACCGAGATCAGGTCTTATAGAACTTTGCCTCAGTTTCCTCATCTGTAAAATGGGGCAAAGGGTCCTACTTCAGAGAGTTATCATGAAGATTCAATGAAAATGCACGTGAAGCACACAGCCTGTGCTCACTAAATGCAGCCATTATGTTGCTGTTTTGTTTTAACTTACGGACACAACCCTGGGCCTCCTTTGTGGAATCAATATTTCTCGAAAAGTTATCTATGAATCAGATGATACAGTCCCATAGATGTCCATCATAACACTGAAAATTGCTTCCTACTGAAACATTAATTTCTAATGATGTTACTTCATTTACAAACTTCTTTTAAAATACCATGAAACTTTGTTCAAAGTCATGAATTGCGAGGGAAATTATCTGTTAATAAATTAACGGTGAACAAAAGTCTCCCCTTGTTGTAGGTATATGTTTTGTTCTGTCTGGAGTGAGCAGGGGTTTGGGAGGGTGGGATGAGCACCCACTGTGGGGTGGGACTTAGACTGTTCCCCTGGGCCAAGGGCAGCTTGAGAGAAAAACCAGGGATGTCTAGGTGATTTGGCAGATGCACCTTCGATTCATCTGAGGCTACACCTTAACCCAAGGAGTCCTTAATATGGAGGCTTATGAAATTTTCTAAGGTGATTTCTCCCATAATTGCCCATCTAATAGCTATGGGCAGGGATGTATTTTTTTTATATTTTAAGTGACTATGGCGAGCTGTTCTGCTTATGATGGTAGCTTTAAAATTATTTCTTATGCAATCTATTACTTCCATAGAGACAAATTCCTTGATGAGGTCTTTTTCCCCTTCCAAGACTATAAAACACTACAAAGTTGCAGATCTCACCATAATTCTTTAAGGTGGACACACCCCTAGTTGGTTGTGACATTCTTTTTATAACTCCTGAGGGGCAGGTAGTACCTTGTGTAGAAATTGATGATTAATTTTGTGAGCTTGAGGCTGATGTGAGTTAGAGCCACTTATTGGAGAATACACTCATATCTTAGCGTAATCTGTCCGTGTGAGGCACGAAAAACAATGACTTTTCCTAAAAGCACTAAGTTTTACTTTTTTTTTGAGACAGAGCCTCAAGCTATCCCCCTGTGTAGAATGCCATGGCATCACAGCTCACAGCAACCTCCAACTCCTGGGCTCAAGCGAGTCTCCTGCCTCCGCCTCCCAAGTAGCTGGGACCACAAGCACCTGCCACAACGCCTGGCGATTTTTTGGTTGCAGCCGTCATTGTTGTTTTTGGCAGGCCCGGGCTGGATTTGAACTGCCACCTTAGGTGTATGTGGCTGGTGCCCTAGCCACCTGAGCCACAAGCGCCGAGCCTAAATTTTACTTATTTATAAACTTATCTACACTTCTTAAGTGCAGACAGACCTCCCAAAAGCCAACTATGCAACCTAATAGTATGTACCCCATATTAATCTAAAAAAGAAAGTTCACACAGGACAGGAGGGTGTAAAGTCTCCTATCCCACATATCAAAGTAGCAGCTGCTTGTAAGGGCGCCTCATCCTTCTCCTGGCACTTTTTGTCCATTAACAAACATGCGTATGTGTGCTTTGTTTCTATTTTACTAGATGGCGTCCCACTGTAGGCCCTGTGACCACGTATTCTTGTGCTTATTTCAGTGTGTTCCCACTACAGCACACATAGCTCCATTTCATCCTCTTTAACTGTTCCCTTGTATCCCCCTTGCTTGGCAGGACCATGAGTGTCCCATCCCCTACAACGATCATTTCCAAAAACACTGTGTCTCGAGCTAAACATTTCACTAGATTTTCTTAAATTACAGAAAAAAGTGTGTCCATTGTAGCAAGTATAACAAAGCAGAAATGTAGTAAGAAAAATGCAACATTTCACTGTCTGCCTCTAAGGAGACTACAGAGTGAGGTGCAGTCTGAACGGTGACTTGGAACTGTCTGCATCTTTCTCTCTGCCAAATGTGTGTATGGAAATGTACATGGCCTTTCCCCCCTTTTATATATTTGTTCAAAAAAAAAAGCTGCTTATCTCTACGTACCACTGTAATTTTCTTTTATCGCCTTTAAATACCACACCACTGGTACATCTCCAGGTAAATGTGTATAAACAGAGCTTACTCTTCCTCATGGCTGTGTAATGCTCCTTGGCCCCGATAGCAGTTTCGTCAGCCACTCCTCTCCCGTGGACAGTTAGGACATTGCCAGTTTTATTTTACTTTTCCATTGTAAACAATGCTGGTGCTTTTAATTCTGGAGGAAAAATTCCAGGAACTAGATCTAATGGGTCCAAGGGGATGTATAGTTTTAATTTTAATAGATGTTGTCGGATTGTTTTATAAAACTTTGCAAAATTCATGACCCCACCAGCAACGAATTTCCTCGTGTCACCAGTGCTCAATGCTAGTGGTTTTTGAAGTGTTTACCCATCTGCTGGTGTTGTTTTTATTTGCATTGTTCTTACAGTTGGTGGTGCTGGCCATCTTTCTACAGGCATGCAAATTGGTTATTCATATCCTTTGTCCATGTATCTAGTGGGTTGAAATGTGGTAGCCTTTAAAAGGGCACCTCTCAAGGGCGGAGGAGAACCCAGCAAAATGGAGCCAGCAGTGCAGGCAGCATATTTATGGTGGACAGGGTGTAAGTAGGGTCCTATCCTCTGGGCAGCTACTGCCAACACAGTAAGCATTCACAGTAGGCATTAAGAGTGGTGCTGCCCACTCTTGGCACCTCTTCTGCCCAGCTGGGTCTTATTCTGAACCTCTGGGCTACCCAACTCCAGGGCCTGTGTTCCCGTGGGAAGTGGATAAGGAGAGGCGATTCCCACAGCCCCCCAGAGATCATGCCTTTCAGAGCTGCATACTGCCAGGATGCTGGTCCTGCTTTGGTGACAGCAGTTGCAGGATTGCACTGAAACCTCCGTGTATGTGTTTGTTTGCCATCTTTTCAGACCACACGTTTACTAAACTTTGATTCCCCAAAGCTTAGGGTAGTGCCTGGCACATAATCAGGCCTCCACAGCTTTGCTGATTGAGTGAGTGCAAGTGTCTGCAAGAGGTGGTGGGCCTCAAGAGGTACTGGATAAGTGATCTGGGGCGTGTGTGTGTGAGAGAGAGAGAGAGAGAGAGTGAGAGTGACTGTGTGTGTAAATGTCAAGCATTAGAACTGGCTGCAGGGCCTGCCTTGAGGAAGTTTAGCCCAAGGGCAGAGGAGAGCTCTGCCCAGCAAGCTGGAATGCTTTCTCCTCTCCCCACTTCCCTCTGAGTAGTGACCCCTACGGGCTCTCTCTGTGGTTTCTTACCCTTTGACTAGACCTTGGGGAGGTGTCCTTCCTTGAGTACTCCTTCCCACCCATCCACAGCTTAAGAGGCCCCTTCAGGCCGGGCTGGGTGGCTGGTGCTTGTCATCCTAGCCCTTAGGGAGGCTGAGGCAGGCGGATTGCCTGAGCTCAGGAGTTCAAGACCAGCATGGGCAAGAGAGAGATCCTGTTTCTAAAAATAGAAAACCTAGCCAGGTGTTGTGGCAGGCTCCTGTAGTCCCAGTTACTTGGGATGCTGAGGCAAGAGAATTGCTTAAGCCCAAGAGTTTGAGGTTGCTGTGAGCTATTATGCCATGGCACTCTACTCAGAGCGACAAAGTGAGACTCTTTCTATCTCACACACACACACACAAAGGCAGTGCCCATAGCTCAGTGGGTAGGGTACCGCACATAAATACCAAAGCTGGCAGATTGGAACCCAGCCTCTGCCAGCTAAAACAGCAATGACAAGTACAACAACAATAAAAATAGTTGGGCATCGTTGCAGGTGCCTGTAGTCCCAGCTACTTGGGAGGCTGAGGCGAGAGAATCTCTTAAGCCTAAGAGTTTCCTGTAAGCTGTGATGGACAGCTCACAGGAATGGCATTCTACTGAGGGCAACAGCTTGAGACTCTGTTTCAAAAAAAAAAAAGAAGAAGCCCTCTCACACAAGGGTGAGGGGATTAAGTTAGGTTAGGACAATGGGTCCCTCCCTCCCCTCTGGGAATTTAGACTAACATTTGACTTGTCTGTGGTTGGAAAAGAATGGGCCTAACCCCAAAGACACATTTAAACAATCATGACCAATCATTAATAATTAAAGGAGCTAAGTTTGTGTATTTATCTCTGTGTGTGTGTGTGTGTGTGTGTGTGTGTGTGCGTGTGTGTGTGTGTACTTATAGTTTGAAGGGGTGAGTGGTTGGGGATCTAAAATTGAATGGACAGGAGTGGCGTCTGTGGCTCAGTGAGTAGGGCGCCCATATACCGAGGGTGGCACGTTTGAACCTGGCCCCAGCCAAACTGCAACAAAAAAATAGCCGGGTCTTGTGGCAGATAGAGGTTGCTGTGAGCTATGATGCCACAGCACTGTACCGAGGGCAACAACCAGGCCCCTATCAGTGTTTTGTTTTGTTTTGTTATTTTTGGTTTGTCTGTTTGTTTTGTTTTTTTAGCCAGGGCTGGGTTTGAACCCACCACCTCTGGCATATGGGGCCAGCATCTTACTCCTTGAGCCACAGGCACCGCCCAGCCAGGCCCCTATCAGGACTCTTGTCTCCAAAAAAAAGAAAAAAAGAAAAATTGAATGGACAACAAAAGCCAGCCAGAATACCGTTTCACTGATTTATTCATTTTCTTCTAATCATTCACATAACAGATTTTAGACAGGTTCAGTGCTCTCAACCTTTATAAGGTCAAGAAATTCTCTGAGAATCTGGAGAAAGCTACCAACATTTTCTCTTGCAAAAGTACCCCTCCCCCCCCACACAAAAGGCTCACATATAATTTGGGGGACTTCACCCGTCCCCTGAGGCTTCTAGGTTCCTTGGCTCTTTGCCATAGCCTAGGAGGAGGAAAGATATCCTGGAGGTATGTGACTTCATAAAAGGCTATTACCACATTCTAATTACTCTTTTCCCTCCAAAGCTAATTAAAGTACCCACAAAGCATTGAGATTTACTTAGTCAGTTGAGTCTCAATGAAACAGTAAAGGAAGCAGAGGTAGAAGGTGTCTGTTGCCAGAAGCGCACGAATGCCAGGTGAAGATTAGAAAAAACCTTCTGAGAGAGATAAAAGGCATAGTTTTCACTTTGAACTTGAAAAACATCCACCCTGCACAGAAGTACGTGGCCAAAGTTAAATGCAACAAAACAAACAACCAAGAGTTCAGAATTATAATCATAAGCATTCAGAGCTGTGGGGACTTTCTAGAAGGTGCATAATGCATTTATCCTCAGGGCATTCTTGTACCTTTACTCCGTAATTTGCCATGTTTTTTGATCCTAAACCTCAAAGTCTTCTTTATTGTCACTTGATAGGTAAGGGCCCTGTACAGTACCCACACCTGAGGTCACACACCTGATGCCCACCCAGGACTGCAGACAAGGCAGGGGCTATTCGAGGTAGCCCAGAGCCTTCTGGAAAGGTGCCTGGGAGAAGCTGAGGGAAGGGCCTCTCCTTTCATCGAAGGGCTGTGATTTCTATCTGTAGGTTTTCAAAAGTTTTTACCCTTTCAAGCATTGGCTGTGAGTGCAAATCTTCTCAGATCATTTCTGTAGGATTTTTCAATTTTCTTTTCTCGACTGTCCAGGGTCTTGGCACACAAGGTTTTGGGATTAATAAATATCAATCCTTTACATGCATATGTTCTGTACCTTCAAAGATAATTCTTTCTAAAAACGCTCTGCCTTTTTTGACCTCACTGAACTGCATAGGCTGTTTTATTTTGTTGTTGTTTGTTTTCTGGTGGGATGAGGAGTGAGCCCAAGCAGTTGGCT
>NW_003852407.1:15959085-15960053 GCF_000181295.1 Otolemur garnettii
AGGTACCCGCCACAATGCCTGGCTATTTTTTGGCTGCAGTTGTCATTGTTTGGTGGGCCCAGGCTGGATTCGAACCCGCCAGCTCTGGTATATGTGACTGGAACTCTAGCCACTGAGCTATAGGCACTGAGCCAAACTCTTCCTTTAAAATAAATTAGTGACTTGCAAGCAGAAGCAACCGTTCTTTTTCACAATGCACAACCCTTTCTTAAATGCCAGGGAAACTCCCCCCTTTCCTTTTTCTCTGCCGTTACATGCATCCTTTGATTTTTCCAGCGGCATCCCAAACATTGTCTGTTTCCACGCCTGTACTACAGTGCAGTTATTCAGCCCACCCTTCTGCCGTTCCGATACTGAAGTTGCGACGTTGCACAGGAGCCGCATCCCTCACTGCTCCAGGCTTTGTCTCACGGCAGCCTGTTCACCGAGTGCACCTTTGCAACAGAATATGGGACTACAGTTCCTTCCCAGCTTCCTTAATATTTCACTTTTTCACTGAATTCCCAGCATCGGCAGTATTTGAAAATTAGATTTTTCGTATTCTGAGGCTGAAAGTCTTGTTGAGTGCTGTGCCATTTACTAAGCTACTGACCAAGCCGCAAACCCACCCTGCCCTGCTCTTCTTGGTGCTGCCGTGCCTGCAACTTCGCAAATCTCCTTTCTGCTCTTCCACTAAGGCTCTGTTACTAGGGGGCGATGGATGGAAACTGCAAGGCTAGAGGAGACTTGTAGCCTCCCCTCCCCTATTGTGGGCTCCTGTGAGATTCAGCCCAGTAATGGTTCCTCCCCTTGGCAGAGAGAGTTGCCCCCACGGAGGCAGCTAAATCCCGTTAGATCCTGTTTGTGGTTCATTCCCAGTCTCATCCAGTCACTCTGAGAGACACCAATGCCTGCTCTCCAGAGGTCTGAGTCCAGACCCCCTGAGCTCTTGTCAAAGCTCAGAGAAATCAGCACCAACTGGCCAGTGC
>NW_003852407.1:15960264-15990062 GCF_000181295.1 Otolemur garnettii
GTTGAAATAAGAGTAATGGGTAGAAAAAGGGTAACACCATCCTTGGACCCTTTCCCTGCTCAGGGCAGCCCCACATCTGTAGCAGTAGAGTCATTTGCTGTCCTCCGGCAAACCACTGGTTCTATAATAACCATTAGACACAGCTGCATAAATATAACGCAGTCACGAAAGCCTCTTTCTCAGCCATGCGTTGACTTATACTCTGCAGAAAGCTGGTAAAAATGTAACACCTTGGAGAGTCTGGAAAAGATTAGCTTTTTCCCCAGGCATCAAAGGTTCTATTTTTCTTTTCCTTTGTATGGGTACCTATAGAATTAGAATATGCAATAGGAGTGAATGTGTTCTTTTTTTTTCTGCTTAAAATCAAGGGCATGTGCTCCCCTTATGAAGAAACTGGCAAGCGGCACTACACAGACCCATTTCATCAGCCTTAGACAACTGCCCAAGAGAAAGAATGCTTTGAAATACATTTATCTCAGAACACCACACATTGTCCAACAACTCCATGCTCTGGCGATTCTTGTCATGACTCACTTTGAAATGGACAAGTCATCTTTCAGAAAATATATAGCTCAGCCAGACGTATTTGTTCATTGAAATATTTTGCTTTTGGCTGAGCATGCAGCCGGTATTTCCCTGCAAACCTCTTCCTCCTTCGCAACTTCTGTCCGCAGAGCAGGACAGTGGTCTCCAGCTTTAACAATAAAAGGGTAGACCCGCTAAGAATTTGACAAACTGTCCCTTCTGATGCCCTCTAATGCCGATGATTTTTCTTGGTTTAGGTTTCCTTTCCAGCAGAGCTTGAGACAAGGGCTCCTTGAAACCGGCTTATATAGGAGGTGATTCCAGAAGAGGGAAGAGGGAAACAGAGGCGTGACGGTTACCTCTGTGGGTCGCAGGGCTCGGTTCTGCGGGGCGTGGAGGGAGTAGGCCACTGAGGCCTCTCTGAGGAAGGCCAGCAGGCTGGAGCAGTGCCCGTTGGTTAAAGGTCAGCAGGAGCTCTTTGCTGCCTTGCTGTTCTGGGGGTGGGGATGCTGTCACAGCGAACATGGAACTGCCCCCCACAGCTGCAGAACCAATTCGGGGGGGAGGGGGTGAATGGACGAGACATGGTCACCAGAGGTGAGTAGCTGCTTTGGAGTCAGATCACCTTGAATCAGGCTCCCAGGCCCACGGGAGCTCTTGGGCAAATAACCAAACTCTACTTTCTTGTCAGTGTAATGGCAGTAATAATAGTACTCACCTTGTGCAGTGTTGTGATCAGTAAAGATTAGTATGGTTAGCCAACCACGCTCTCCTACTTTAAACTGTACACATCATTATCTTTTAAGGTGGGCACAACTTCTCCACGTGTCCTTGTTTTCTTTAGGGAAATCTGGAGGCCTGTGGCAGCACACTTTCTCCTCCTGCCACATACATCGGGGCCTTGTGGCTTAGCTGCCCCTTGGAGCACTCCGCGACATGGTCTCCCTTCTTCCTTTTCATGCCTCTGCTTCTGCACCTTCCTGCCCTTTCTGTCGGCTGGTGGAGGGGCTGCGGCGAGGAAGCCTTTGGGGTGCCTTCCTGCTGCCCATATCACACTGTACTTCCTTGAAAAATCCACTGCGACCTGTACAAGTGCTGATGTAAACATTTCTCTGCCAGAATCTGATAACATTCTAACACCATCAGTACTTAGATTAATGTTGACACTTTTGGTGATGCTCTAAAAATACAGATAAGCCTAAGTGGTTCAGCTAATGTCAGCATTCAGGGGACTAAACTTTCCACATTGACGACAGCCACTCTAGAGCTTACTTAATGCTGGGAAAAAGTATCGTATCTCCAGCAAACATGATTGTTTTTCTTCTTCAAGTAGGAAGATGCAGGTTGAGTTGACTATACTTATCCAAAATACTTGGGACCATCTTTTTAACATTTCAAATGTTTTCAGATTTGGAGGATGTTTGCATTATACTTACCAGTTTTAGCATCTCTAATCTGAAAATCCAAAATCTGAAACACTCCAATGAGCATGTCTTTAGCACATTATATTGGTACTCAAATAGTTTCGGATTTTGGAGCATTTTGGATTTCACATTTTCAGAGAGGGGATATTCAACTTATAGTAATTTTTGCTTTGGCAGACAAGATACTCTTAAACTACATTAAATGTTCCTGTCTAATAGTTATACTTCTTTGATATTTTCTGATACATCCATCTTTTCCCTTGGATAATTTCTTTTTGCTTTAATTGTCCTAATACATGTGTTTTTTTTGTAAGTTGCCTCAAATCCTTATAGAAGTAAGCAGTGTGGAAGGAGAGAATAATGCATGAATTATGAAAATATACAATCTATGTTGCTTGTTCTGTCATTTCTGACTATAGCACTTTTCAAACCCGGGATTTCTATCTTGTTGCTTTAGATGTGATAGCTTCTATTCTATTATTGCTTACTACTTCAGAGGAGATATAGTATTTTATTTTATTTTATTTTTTTCGAGACAGAGTCTCACTGTGTCACCGTCAATAGAGTGCAGTGGCATCACAACTCACAGCAACCTCAAACTCTCAGGCTTAAGCAATTCTCTTGCCTCAGCCTCTCAAGTAGCTGGGATTACAGGCGCCCGCCACAACGCCCGGCTATTTGTTGTTGTTGTTGCAGTTGTCATTGTTGTTTAGCAGGCCCGGGCTGGGTTCAAACCAATATGTGGTATTTTAGTTAGACTGTTTTTGATAGTAGGTCACTGAAAATCCAAACCAGTGCACAGGCTTGAAGATCAGAAAGAATTCATCTGGTTTCCTCCACCAGTGCTCGGTGGGCTGCAGGTGTGGTTTGATTGGGATTCTGTTTTGATCTTTGTTCTCTTAGTTTCTCCTCCTCTTTGTTGGCTTTTTCTCCAGGTTTGGCTTTCCTCTGTAGGGCAGGGCTGGGCTGCCAGCTGTCTGCAGGGAAGGCCTGGGCTTTACTGTGCTGGGGCCTCACTCTTTCTCTAGGAGCTCATCCCTGAACAAGGGTACCCTGATTGAGCTAGACTGGTCAGGCCCCAGCTGATGTCAACCCTCACAGAGCCCAGGTACTGTACAGTGGGGCTGGTGCGGGTGGAAGGGTGGGGAGGATTATTGCTCACTCCAGGCGTCCTTAAACTATGGGCCACATGCAGCCCGCCTAGGACATTTATCCGGTCTGCCGGATGTTTTTGACGCAGCTGCCTGTCCTGCTTAGCAGCCGACTCGTCCTGGGGCCCATAGTCCAGCTCTCCAACGGTCTGAGGGACAGTGAACTGGCCCCCTGTTTAAAAAGTTTGAGGACCCCTGGCTCACTCCATCTGACAAGGCTGATGAAAAGAGAACAAGGGAAGGATCTGACCACTATGAGGAGGGCTACTTAAAGCTCTGGATATACCAGGTTGGACAGTTAAATTTGCGAACTCATCCTAGAAAAAGTGCTACATACCTCATTGCAGAATAACACTATTGTCACCTTTGAAGTTTTCCCCTTGGGAAATTATGTACTGATACCCAATGCCTAGTCCACCCTTCAAAGCATTTTTGCAACTCTTTTTCTGAAATGCCTGTCAGAGCTGTAATCATATAAGGTCTGACAATTAAGTTTGTAAATTCATCCTAGAAATAGTGCTACATACCTCATTGCTAGATATCACTATAGTCACCTTCAAAGTCCTCCCTGATGCCAGCACCTAATCCACCCTTCAAAGCACTTTTTTTTAGGATGAATTCACAAACTTGATTGTCTGACCCCACACAATTGTTTGGGATGGTTGATGCCAGATTGTGCCCTGTTGGGCCCTGTAAGTTCTGTCAGAACACGCCCACTCTTTGGCAGGCCTCCAGAAAGAATCTGTCTTGTGATTGTTCTAGAAGGGGGTAGGGGGAAAGCTTTCTGCAATTTTATTCCTTCTACAGAACATTTTTTCCACCAAAGGTTTGTGCTTTTATAGGATCCATCAGCCAACTGGCAGCTGATTTGAGATTTGAGTTTAGAGAAGGTGTCCGGGTTCTGTGTGCCCCAGGAGCAGACCAGTGTCCGGCTGGTGTATCCTCTTGTCGCTTTGCCCTAGAAAGCCCCTTAAAGGAGTTAAAATACTTTGCAAAGAGAACTTAAAAAGAGTTCTGGACATGTTTTCTTCTTGATTAACAAACAAACAAAAATCCAAACTCCAGTTCTTTTTAGAAAATAAACTGTGTTTCCCAGTACTTACATTTTCCTATATTTGAGTATAACTTATGTCTAAAGCAAATGGTTAATGAGGGCTGTCAGAATTTATAGGAGGAAAGAAACCCTGTGAGCCCCCCACCCCCGTAATACCCCTTACGCGCACCCCCACACACGATCTCTGTCTCAGAGGACTGTTGTTACCACCATCGTCCTTTTCACTGCTCAGCTGAGGGGACAACAATGGCTTTGTATACACCTGCCACTGAGGAGCACTATGAGGTTGCCAGGTTTCTGAGCTCCCCTTCTGGAGCAGTGGCTTGACATTATGCCATGACATAGGTAACACTGAGTTGAAGAATCAAATGACCCTGGGTGGAAGGACAGACATAGTGGCTGGTGAAGATAGCACTTGCCCCGGAGATACCCTTTATTCTGACGCCGATGGCCTCAGAGCCTGTCTACTGCCTGGCGAGGCCAACATGCCTGTATCTCACCAGGGCTCAGTTACCTTGGTGGCTTTGTCCTGCTTAACAAGGAAATCCAGGCTGAAGTGGCCTCTTTCTGTAATGTACTCTCTAGGTCTTCTCAATAACTGCTGTCAACTGCTTACCACTTCTTTGTATGTGTGTTCTCTTCTACCTACAAAAGCATGGCTGAGGACATGAAAAAGGCCATTTGTTGCATCCAGTGTGTTTTTGGTGATGGCACGAGACAAATGAGTGAACCAGGACTGCCTCTAGTGCTGAGATCTCCCGTCAGTGTAGGATGCAGTTGGTGGAGGTGTGTGCAGGTGCTTCTGTGAGCTCAACTTCAGGTGTGCTGGGGAGGACCAGGGACGGATTGGGAAGAGCAGTCAGAGGCTGGGGGAAAAGGCAGCTGGAGGACTTACCCTTAGGGAGAGTGATCGGCCATCCACACTGCAAGGTTCAGAGGGTTGTGGGTAGCTCTGGATTGATCTGTCTGCGACCTGGACTGACTCTAAGTTGGGCCTTTTGTTCTTGAGGTCCAGCCTGTTGCTCAGGGCCCCGAGGTAGAAGCTGCATCGTATGAATGCTGGAACATCAGCGTTTCTAAGAAGACTCACCTTTGGTTCACATGCTGCTATTCTCTGAGTCTGGTTTCAAGCTGCATCTGCCAATGATTAGAAGGTAGGGATGCAAGTATAGGTCCTGCCCTGGTGTGGGTCATGTTGCATGAAGCTGGGATTTGCTCCATAGCAGCAGAGACTTGGAGACTCCTGCTTAGCAGCACTTGGTAAGGAAACTATTTTGAAGGCAGCTATATACAGTTGTCCAGTCTCTGTACTGCACAAAGGCCCATGCCCAATGGGTGAGTAGGGACCACAATCCAACCAGTGTTCTGTATCCAAGTCACATCCCTGGGAACAGGTCTGCATCTGTGCAGAGGGATTCCTGTTTATAATTTGTACACAGGTACAGATGGACTTGTGGTGTCCCTGAGGACAGACACTCAGCCCTGAGCCCCTCTCGGCAGGCACTATCTCCTCTTGTTCTGCCCCTGGAGCCCAACATAGTGGTGTTGGGCTCACAGCAGGTAACAAAGACTTAGTAGATGATGGGCCATATGTCCCTTGGGTGTCCCTGTTGTTCTGTCTTGCCAGGCATTGTCAGTCTTTCACATTCTAGGCCTTCTAGTAGGTATATAATGAGATCTCATGCATTTTTGAGTTTCATTTCTCTGCAAACTAATGATACGCTTACTGGCCACTCCTTTGTTTGATTCTTTGAAGTATCTGTTCAAGTCTTTAGTCCATCTTAAAAATATTGGATTATTATTATTGGTATTAAGCTATGGTATATAAGCTTCTCTATATATTTTGGATAGTGGCCTTTTGTGAGATACATGTTTTGTGAATATTTTTATCCAGATTATGGCTTTTCAATTTCTTTCCTTAACAGAAAGAAATCTTTTGATGAGAAGAATTTTTTACCCTTTTCGATTTTTTTTTTAAAGATAGGGTCTTGCTTTGTTGTCCAGTCTGACCTCAAACTCCTGAGCTCAAGTGATCCTCTTCCCTGGGCCTCCTGAGTAGCTGGGACCATAGGCATGTGCCACTGTATCCACCTCCCTTTACGATGTTTGTTTGAGCCTCCTTTTATTTTTCTTCTTTGTCTTCTTCCTCTGTTTCCTCTCATTCTCCTTCTTTTTGTTATTGCTTTCTGGGACCTAAGAAACCTTTGCCTACTATTAGGTTGCAAAGATGTATCTCCTATTTTTTCCTCCTAAAAACTTTATACAGTTCCCTTCTAATTTCAGGAGATACCTTCCCAGACCTCCAGTGGGTGCCAGAAATCGTGGGTGGTCCTGAACATAGTTCATATACTATGCTTTTTCCTCTACGCACCTACATATGATAAAGTTTAATTTATAAATTAGGTCCAGTAAGAGATTAACAGCAATAACTAATAATAAGTAGAACAATCCTAACAATTGCTGTAGTAAAAGTAAAATAAGGGGCTCAGCGCCTATAGCTCAACCGGCTAAGGCGCCAGCCACGTACACCTAAGGTGGCGGGTTCGAATCCCCAGCCTGGACCCGCCAAACAACAATGACGGCTGCAACCAAAAAATAGCCAGGCATTGTGGCGGGCGCCTGTGGTCCCAGCTACTTGGGAGGCGGAGGCAGGAGACTCGCTTGAGCCCAGGAGTTGGAGGTTGCTGTGAGCTGTAATGCCACGGCACTCTACCCATGGGGATAGCTTGAGGCCCTGTCTCAAAAAAAAAAAAAAAAAAGAGTAAAATAAGGGTTACTTGGAGACAGGCACTGTGATACCATAATAGTTGTTCTGATCACAGAGATAGGTTGTAAGTGACCTACATGACTAATGGGCAGCCAGTGTCTAGAGCATGGCTACACTGGACCAAGGGATGGCTCACGTCCAAGTGGAACAGGGGAAGAGTGCAAGATTTCAAGATGCTACGCAGAACAGCTTATGATTTAAAGTTGAGGAGTTGTTTCTTTTGGGAATTTTCCATTTAATATTTTTGAACGGTGATTGACCACGAGTAACTGAAACCTCAGAAAGCAAAACTACACATAAAGGGGAGCCATTACTTACTTAACGTATGTACATTACATTGAGGTCTATCATCCACCTTGAATTGGTTTTTGTGTATGATTCGAGATTAGGAATGAAGATTCACTTTTTCCCCCATATGGATAGCTATTCTTCCAGCACCATTTGTTGAAAAGAGTTTACTTTTCTCGTTGGATTGCTGTGGTGATGCCAGGCACAGTGGCTCATGCCTGTATTTCTAGCACTCTGGGAGGCCAAGGCAAGTGGATTGCTTGAGCTCAGGAGTTCAAGACCAGCCTGAGCAAAAGCGAGATCCCGTCTCTACTAAAAATAGAAAAACTGAGGCAAGAGGGTCGCTTGAGCCCAAGTTTGAGGTTGCTGTGAGCTATGATTCCACGGCACTCTACCCAGGGCACATGGTAAGTGTGAAACAATTTCTAGGCTCTCTCTTCTGTTTCATTAATGTGGTTTCATAATCCTTGGTGGGTCCTGCACTAGCCTGACTACAAGAGCCTTGACATCAGGTCTTTGGTGTTAGCTCTGCTACTTTGTGCTTCTGTGTTAACATTATTTTAGAGATTATAGGTCCTTTGAATTTCCATATAAACTTCAGAATCAGTTTTGTCCATTTCTCTGAAAATCTACTGGGATCATGATTAGGTTTCTTTGAATCTATAGGTTAATTTGGGGGAAATGTATGTTTTAAAAGTATTGAGTTTTCCAATTCATGACCCTGGAATACCTCTCATTTATGTAAGTCTTCTAAATTTACAGTTTTCCATATAGAGTTCCTAAATGCCATTTGCAAACTACTAAGTATTTTATGTTTTAGATGTTATTATAAACAAGATTGTAAAAAATATTTTCATTTACCTTCTTTTTTGCTGGTGGCAAATAGAAATGTAATTGATGTTCATATATTGACCTGGTGGCCTGTGACCTTGCTAAGTTTATTAATTCTAATAGTCTTTATGTAAGGCCCTCAGGATTCCTATTACTTTTTCATTTTCAGTTTTTATATCTTTTATTTTTTTTTCCTTGTTTTATTTTACTGGATAGAACCTCTAGTACAATGTTGAACAGAAATAGCATGTGAGCATTTTTGGCTTGTCCTTGGTAATACAGGAGGGAAACTATTTAATATTTCGCCGTTATCATGAATGGCAGTTGGACTTTGTGAAATGATGTTTCTGTTCGTGAAATGATCACACATTTGCATTCTCTTTCATTGTATTAACATGGTGGATTACATTGATGATTATAATGTATTGAATCAACCTTGTATTCTTGTGATAAATCCACTTGTTCATGGTAGCTATGGTATAATATCTTTTGTATATATTTTTGTATTTGATTTGCTAGCAGTTTGTTGAGGATTTTTGCATCTAGGTTAATGAGGGATAGGCTTCTGTAGTTTTCTCTTATTGTAATGTCTTTGTTAGTTTTTGATCACAGTGATGCAGGCCTCAAAAAGTAATTTAGGCAATATTCTCATCTTTTATGCTTTTAGAAAGAGTTTGTCTAGGGCAGCACCTGTGGCTCAGTGAGTAGGGTGCTGGCTCCCTATACCAAGGGTGGCGGGTTTGATCCCAAACCCGGCCAAACTGCAACAAAAAAATAGCTGGGCGTTGTGGCGGGCATCTGCAGTCCCAGCTACTTGGGAGGCTGAGACAAGAGAATCGCCTAAGCCCAGGAGCTGTAGGTTGCTGTGAGCTGTGATGCCATAGCACTCTACCAAGGGGGACAAAGTGAAACTCTGTCTCTAAAAAAAAAAAAAGAAAGAGTTTGTCTAATTTTGATATTATTTCTTTTTGAAATGTTTGACAGAATTAACCAAAGAAACCATCTGAGTCTGGAATTTTCTTTGTGGTAACATTTTTGAAATTATATTCAGTTTCTTTAGAAATTATAGGTCCAGTAACAATTTTTGTCATCTTGTGTCTATATTTCAAGGGATTATTCCATTTCATCTAAGTAGTCAAATTTATTGGCATAAAGTTATTCATAATATATTTTTTCTTTTTTTATTTAATATTTCATACTTGATTCCTTAATATTAACAGGTTAAGAAAGGAAAAATTTTCCAAATACTGATTTATAGGTAACATTTATTTTTATTATTATTATTATTTTTTTTAGATAGAGCCTCAAGTTATCCCCCTGGGTAGAATGCTGTGGCACCACAGCTCATAGCAACCAACCTGGGCTCAAGCGAGTCTCCTGCCTCCGCCTCCCAAGTAGCTGGGACCACAGGCGCCTGCCACAATGCCTGGCTATTTTTTTGGTTGTAGTCATCATTGTTGTTTGGTGGGCCCAGGCTGGATTTGAACCCACCACCTTAAGTGTATGTGGCTGGCGCCTTAGCCACTTGAGTCACAGGCACTGAGCCATAGGTAACATTTATTAAGTGGCACACAAGAAGTTCAGTTTCACAAAGAGTAACATTCAGTGATGTATTTAAATGCAATTTGAATCCTTATTTTAAGTTAAATGCAATAGTAATATGATAAGATACATATATAAAACCCATATATCCTGAACTACAAAAGCAGTTTCCATGGGACTTTAACTCAAATCCATCCTTCTACATCCTAATTCTCTGCTGGTAAAATTTTACCCAGTATTTTTCTTTTCACGTGGCCCTTTTCTGAGCCAATTAAACATATTTTTGTTTCATTTTCATTTACATTGAATGCAACATAAAAATATATCGAGGTAAAAATAAACTTTGTGTAAGAAAACTAAAATTAAAAAAGTGCTTTCCATAGACACGCATGGTTTTCATCACAAATACGTTTCCACAATGAACAAGTACTTACAGATATGCAAATAAAACACTACCTGAAATGCTCATCTTGCCATTGACGCCAGTCAGTGTTTAAGCAATGCCATTCTTGCTACTGAAAACATTTATTTTTAGAAGCTTTAATCTGATTTGGGAGAATGAGTTCTCCCAAAACTTAACAAATAATATGTTATAATCCCCAAGAGGTTTTAGATCAAAAAAGCTTTCAAACACAAAAGCATTCACATGAATCTTTGTTTCTCAAAAAAAGTAAAATCATCTTTGTTATCTGAAGAGAAGAATGTTACAAGAAATTAGCTTTTAAAACAGATAAACATCTTTACCAAAAAAATGGTATTTTCCTAAGTCGTTTCTTTAAAAGAAACATAAAAAAAATTCACAACAATAATCTCTCAGACTACTTTTATATAAAAACTTCAGAATACACAAAGCACATGTTTCAGCTATCACAGAATCAAAGATGCCATTTAGATTTCGCAGCTACAGTATAGCTTACAATGGCACAAATATACCTAACATATAAATACTATTAATATTTCATCCTTTGTTAATAGAAAGAACTGCATGGTTTGAAAGGTACTTTAACTTATGCATGGTCATTAAAACTCAATAAGTAATTCAAGTATGGTAATAAGAAGGCAGGCAATTAATCCAATATCACTCTAAAATCAAAGGCATGAAAATGAAGGCAGAAAACTGTTTTACTACCTTTCATTTACATAAGTAGATAGCAGGACCTTACTGTAATGAAAATGTAACAATTATTACATATGGTTTCCCTAGAACATAATAGAGTTTCCAAAACTACAAATGATGTCAAGATCCATAGTTTGCTTCATCCAGCGCTATTCTAGCCCATTTCAATTCTTTGTTCACCGTTAAGTCTTTAACCCTAGCAAACTTCCTGGGGTCCTTTCGAATCAAGAAGACTACATCTTCAACTTGTACTTGACCTTGTCTTCCGATTGACATTGCCTTGAGAGTCATTTCAGTAATGAACTCTATGACAATATCTTCAAGAATATCTACTGACTTAGTATAAGGATTCTGGTCATCTCCAAAGTCATACATCATACATTTCAATTCTTTAGGAAAAAAATCACTTTTATTCTGTCCACTTGCTGCACCTCCTCCAATTTCTTCATTTTTTTCCTCAAAAGCAGAGTCTTCCTCCTCATCTGCCATCCCACCAGCCAGCCAGCCCACAGCACCCCACAGGCTCCCACCCAGCGGGTTTCACTACTTCCCCTCCTCACTTAATGGTGACAAGCCATAATATTGTTTTCTTACTTAAATGTCAGTATGATCTGTAGTGGTGTCACTGTGATCTGTCGTGGTGTCCTTATTTCGTTCCTGATATTAGTATTTTGTGTCTTCTTTTTTTTCTTGCTTAATGTGGGTAGAGGTTTACCATTTTTACTGATATTTTTAAAGAACCAACTTTTGGGCTCGGCGCCTGTGGCTCAAGCGGCTAAGGCGCCAGCCACATACACCTAAGGTGGCGGGTTCAAATCTCCAGCCTGGACCCGCCAAACAATGACGGCTGCAACCAAAAAATAGCCGGGCGTTGTGGCGGGCGCCTGTGGTCCCAGCTACTTGGGAGGCTGAGGCAGGAGACTCGCTTGAGCCCAGGAGTTGGAGGTTGCTGTGAGCTGTAATGCCACAGCACTCTACCCAGGGGGATAGCTTGAGGCTCTCTGTCTCAAAAAAAAAAAAAAAAAAAAGAACCAACTTTTGATTCTGTTATTTGTCTATTGTTTGTTTGCTTTTTCTTTATCAATTGCTGCTTATTTTTTAATTCCTTAGCATTTCTTATAGTGCACATCTGCTGAAAATTAATTCACTTAGTTTTTATTTTTCTGATATCATTTTTCTTTCATTCTTGAGGGACGTTATGTCTGTACATTTCCACACTTGACCTGTGTGGTTCCATTATCTTCTGGCCTCCATTTTATTTAATAAAAATTTGGCCATCATTCATATTATCATTCCCTTGTATGTAATGTTTTCTTTTGCTGTTTTCAAGATTTTCTCTTTACCTTTGATTTCAGAAGGTTGACTGTGATGTTTTTAAAAAAGATTAACCCCCTCCAAACATACCTATATTCTGCTTGGGGTTCAGTGAGTTTTTAAAAAATATTTAAGCTTATTTCCATCAATAAATTTGGGGAAATTTTGGCCATTATTTCTCAAAAAATATTTACTTTGGCTTTATTCTGTCTGTCTGGAACTCCAATTATGTTGATATGTGTGTTATGCCTTTTGATATTGTTCTATAGGTGAATAACTCTTTTTTGAGCCCTTTTTTGTCTTCAGATTGGATGATACTGATTAATCTTTATTCAAAATCATAGATTTGTTCTTTTATGCTAAATCCATCCAGTGAATTTTTTTATTTCAGATGTTGTAATTTTGAGCTTGGTTTTTATTTCTTTGCAGAGATTTCTTATCTGTTCATTCATTATGAGTTTATTTTCTTCTGCACTCTTGAACTTACTTGCTGCTTTAAAATTTTTCATCTGCTCAGTCCAACTTGCTAGTTATATTAGGATCAGTCTCCATTGACTGTTTTTTTTTCTCTTGCATATGGGGTGCAAGCATTGTGCCCATGAGTAACTGAAACCTGCACTGTGCCCATGAGTAACTGAAACCTGTCTATGTATGTGGTGTGTACAGATACACATTCACATGTATGTCTAGTGAGTTTTATTGTATTATAGAGATTGTGAAGAACATATTGTATAGCCTATAGCTTCTGTTATGGTTCCTCTAAAGAAATGTAAATTTCTGTTTTAGTAGACAGTTAACTTGGCTGAATTCAAACCCCAAAATCTGTGTGATGAGCAACAGCTGACATTGTGACTAATTCTTTTAGGTTTAGGTAGGCTGCTTGGACCCTTTCTCATAGATACATAGTTCAGGAGCACTGAGAGATTGACAGAGTTGACATTCTGGATTTGGAGCTCCTTCTCTGTGGCCCTCTTCTTTTAATGTTTTTTCTTCTCACTTTTCAGCTGTAGCAATAGCCCTGAGCTTCATTCTTTGATTTCCTGAGCCAGTAAGACTATAGTTTTCTATGTGATTTCTAGTTGCCCTGGGAGGTCCCAACTGGAACTTAGGTACCCTCTTTCTTTTTCTTGATACAGAGTCTCACTTGATTGTCCTTGGTGGAGTGCCATGGTGTCATAGCTCACAGCAACCTCAAACTCTTGGGCTCAAATGATTCTCTTGCCGCAGCCTCCTAAGTAGCTGGGACTACAGGCACCCATCACAACACCTGGCTATTTTTTAGAGATGGGGGTCTCGCTCTTGCTCAGGCTGGTCTCAAGCTTATGAACTCAGGCAATCCACCCATCTCAGCCTCCCAGAGTGCTGGGATCACAGGCATGAGCCACCACGCCTGGCCTTTAGGTGCCCTCTTGTAAGAAGCTGTGACATCATAGGACTCATTAATGTGAGTCTTAATCACATTAATCAATGAAGGAAGTAATCACTTCCTTCAAGGGTAGTCTCCACTTAAGTTTCTGCTTGTTCTTGGCCCCTTTAGATTGTTATTTTTTAGATAGCTTTTTTTTTCCCTCCACACATTCTAAGATTTTCAGATAGTTTTAAAAAAGATTTTGTCAGGCTGGTGCAGTGGCTCATGCCTGTAATCCTAGCACTCTGGGAGGCCAAGGAGGGTGGATTGCTTGTGCTCAGGAGTTTGAGACCAGCCTGGGCAAGAGCAAGACCCTGTCTCTACTGAAAATAGAAAACTAGCTGAGCATTGTGGTGGGCGCCTATAGTCCCAGCTCCTTGGGAGGCTGAGGCCAGAGGATTGCTAAAGTCTAAGAGTTGAAGTTGCTGTGACACCAGGGCACTCCATCCAGGGCAACAGAGTGAGACTCTGAAAAAAAAGAAAAAGATTTTATACGGAGTTGTTCTTTGTAGAAGATATGATCTTATGGAAGCTACTCTTCCATTACTATGTCAGTTGCCTTTCGACTTCGTTTGTGGTGTATTTATTTTTTATTTTTTTTATTTTTTTGAGACAGAGCCTCAAGCTGCCCCTTGGGTAGAGTGCCATGGCATCTCAGCTCACAGCAACCTCCAACTCCTGGGCTCAAGCGAGTTCCTGCCTCCGCCTCCCAAGTAGCTGGGACCACAAGTGCCTGCTACAACGCCCGGCTATTTTTTGGTTGCAGCCGTCATTGTTGTTTGGCGGGCCAGGGCTGGATTCAAACCCGCCACCTTGGGTGTACATGGCTGGCGCCTTAGCCACTTGAGCCACAGGCGCCAAGCCTGTGGTGTTTTATTTTTAATAGCCATCTACTATGTGGTGTTTTCTGACATGCATATATTTTTTACTTTTGTCAATTTTTTTATTGCTTCCAAATTTTGTGTCATAGAAAGCATATCTTCATATGCAGGGTAAACAGAAATTCGGCTATGTTTTCTTCTAGTGTGTGTGTGGTTTTGTTAAAATTTTTGAATATATTCAGAGTTTATTTATGTATAAAGTATGAGTATGAATGTAATTTATCTTTTTACAAATGATTAATCTGTTGACCCAGCAATATTTATCAACAAGTCCATCTTTGTTCTAATGATAGTAGATGCAACCTTTACTATATTCTAAATTTTCATGTTTACTAGGGTGTGTTTTGAACTTTATATTCTCTTCCAGTTGTCTTTCTGTTCACTCACCAGTACTTCACTATTTTATTTGTTTTGCTTTGTTTTATTTTTTGAGGCAGAGTCTCATTCTATCACCCTGGGTACAGTGCCACGGTGTCATAGCTCGCAGCAACCTTAAGCTCTTGGGCTTAAGCAGTCCTCTTCCCTCAGCCTCCCAAGTAGCTGGGACTATAGGTGCTGGTACTACAGGCTAGTTTTGTTGTTGTTGTTTGTTTGTTTAGTATATATGGGGAGGGGGTCTTGCTCTTGCTCAGACTAATCTTGAACTCCTGAGCCAAGCAATCTGCCCTACCTCGGCCTCCCCAAATAGTGGGTTTATAGGCATGAGCCACTGGGCCGACCTAAAGGCCTGTGTTTTTCTTTTCTTTGTTAATCAGGCCCAGGTGAGTTTTACACTTGATCTTAGCCAAAAAGCTGAGAAGCAATCCAGGTGAGTTTTGAACTCATGGGCCCGCATACCAGTAAGCTACAGCACCCAGCTTTTACTATTTTAATTAAAGAAGCTTTAATGCATGTTTTGATATATGCATGTCTTGTAGCTTTTCTTTTTCATTGCTTTCCACTTTCCCTATATTTATTTTTCTAAATGAATTTTTAAACAGCCTTATTGGGATATAATTTACATATCATACATTTCACCCATTCAAAGCGCACGACTGAGTATATTTTAGTGTGTTCAATATATTTAGTATATTGAAATTATCACCACCATTTTTACTTTTTTTAGAGATAAGGTCTCACTATGTTGCCCAGGCTGGACTCAAACTCTTGGGTTCAAGCTACCCTCCCAGTTCATCCTCCCAAGTAGCTGGGACTGCAGACATGTACCAACACACCCAATAATTTCAGAACACTTTTGTTCCTTCTAAAAGAAACCCTGTGATTTTATCAATCTCTAATCTTTCCCTTGCCCTCTTCTCAGTCCTAAGCAATCACTAACCTACCTTCTGTCTTTATAGATTTGCCCATTTTGAGCATTTCATATAAATAGAATCATACAACATTTGATCTTTTGTGATTGTTTATATAAATTTTAGTGACAGTTTGTCTAACTCCATAGGAAAATGCTAGTTGGTGTTTTTATTGAAAATTTATTAAATTGATAAACTAATTTAAAGAGAACTGACATCTTTGTGATGTAGAGTTTTTCTTTTTAAAAATGTCAGCTGTTTTTCCCATTTGTTCAAATCTACTTTTCTGGCACCAGGAGTTTGAAGTTTTTCTCATTTAAATTTAGTGCATTTCTCATTAGATTCATTCCTATATAGATTCTATTTCATTTTTGTTGCTATTATAAATGAGATTTGCTTTACCCTTCCAATTTCTAACTGATATCGTTTGTATATTATTTCCATAGGTTAATTTTACCTTCTTGTACCTTACTCACTTGATTTTACTGTTTGAGTTAGTTGTATTGATATTCTGGGACTTTCTGTGCATACTATCATCTTATCTGCAAGTAGAAATAGGCTTACTTCTGCCATTCTCTAAGTCTTGCAAGCCTCAAAGTGTGTTTCCCCTTGCCATAGGCTTTGGCTACTATCTGGGATACATTGTTAAACAACAGAGCAATAGAAGTCATTCTCATCTTGTTCCTTATTTTAATAGAAATGATTCTAATGGAAACTAATCCTCTTCTTAGCATACACACCCTGGATGATTTATTCTTCTATGTTTTAATGAATGAATATTTACTCTTCTGTCTCTTGAACCTACGACTAACTTCAGATCTTTGCTTGAATTCACAAATCTGTTTCATCTCCTACTGTGACAGTAGATTGCATAGAGTTCTGTCCTAAGTTATATATTGATGCACCACATCTGTCACAAGTTCTCAAGCTTGGATCACTGTACTTTAAAAGATTTTTGCTTATTTAAATGAATACAATGTTACCTTTTTGGTACCATCACTCTGGAAAACGTTATGGCAGTATTTACTAAAGCAAGAAAATACAATATCATCTAGCCATTTCTAATTTCTCCTGTGTGTATGATACACACACACACACACACACACCCCTTCTCCCTTCCCAGGAATGATTGCTATGTCCACTAAAAGACAAGTGATAGAATGTTCATAAAAGCTTTATTCATAGTAGCTAAAAACTACACACAACCCAAATTCTCATCCTAAGTAAAATGGATACACTGTGATACATTTGAACAATGGGATACTGTACAGCAATAAGAATGAGCCATCTGTACCTCCTTACAAGTGTATGGATGAATCTCACAAATAGGAGTGAAGGAAACCAGACACAAAGCACCACTTACTGCGTGTGCATGTTAATATAACGTCTGTTCAAAAACAGCTAAAACAAATCAACACTGTCAGTGGTTATGAAATAAGGCCCGGAGGAGAGCACGAGGGGAGAGCTGGGGCAGGTCATGTTCTGCTTCTCGATCTAGTGCTAGCATCCCAGTTCTCTTTTCATTATGACTTGTGGACTTTTCTGCACATATGTTATTCTTCAATAAAAATTATTATTTTTTAACTAAAAGTTTTTCACCAAATTCCAAATGCCAGGGAATGAGAGAGTGACCTTTTCTCTTTTCTGGACCTTTGGGAAGGAGGCCGACAGAACTGAGGAAATTCTCAGTTCACTGCACAGTCGTTATTCTCTTTCTCCTACCATTGTGCCGACGTAGATCGGAACCTAGAAGTTCGGGATTTTCACTTTCTTTCGCACTTGGAATATTGCACCAGGAATGACTCACTTCCAAGTGGAAGAGCCAAGGCTTGAAGAGGAATTGTTTTCCAAAGGGAATGGCATTCTCTCCTGTGCCCTGATTGTCACACATTGGGTTTATGGCCAGTAACTGGTTTCAGGTGGGAGAGCTGACTGGGAGAGCAATTTCAAACTTCACACAGTCTGGTCTTTAGCAAAAGCTTGGAAGATTACTCCTAGGCAGGGGCATAGTTCCACAGCTCCACTTGCCGGGGATTAAGCTGGAAAATGGGATTGCTGGTCTCGGGACTGGATTGCTCTCACACACTTGCAGCCTTAAGGTCAGACAGTCAGGCTGGGGTTGATGAGGACTTTACTCTGTGACACAGTCTTTGCTTTGCTGGGACCCTCAGGAGGAGAAATGTGACCTACTCGAGGAAGAAGAAACTGGCACTTCTCAGCATGCAACTTATTTTTATCTTAAGAACACTGTGAATGAGGCAAACATCTCCTTTCAGTGTTAGAGCTTCTTAAAGTCGAACGTGAGTATTAAACATGTGGACAGGGACTCATAGTATGCCCTTCTGTATTTGCTAATCCCCAGCTCCACTTTACACCTCTGTCCTTGTTTCATTTTTTCTTTCTCACCTACTTTATCTTGATGCATTTTATGAACCTTTTTAGATTGGCTTCCAGTTGTGTGCTAGAATCTTTGCACTTCTTAAATATGCAGGAACTTCGTAAGCCCCTTCTTAAACAGTTGAGTAACTTGAAATCAGCCATGGTGGGAGTAATTATATTGTGGATATAGGCAAATCCTACAAAATAGATCCCCCCTCCAGAAGGCAGTTTGTCAGCTAACCACAGTTTATATCCTTTCTAGAAAAGATAAGGTCTAAATAAGTGTGTTTTGAAGGAATTTTACAAAATTATCTACTTATTTGGATATTGAATATGATTTGAAATCTTTCCCTTATTCTTAAGAGCAGAGGCATTTAAGAATAAGGGAAAGATGGGTCCAAAAATGTTTCAAGGGGAGTAAATCTATGAGACTGTATTTGTTGATGGCAAGGGAAAGATAGGATTAATCTAAAACGTGCTTTCTAGTCAATTCGGATCTAGTGCAACTGATGTGTAAGGTAGGATATTTACATCCGTGGATGTGGTGAAAGCCGTTTACCTTTATTTATATCACATGTTAAGTTGTATTCTGGAAGAGCTAAGATTCTGGTAAACCTAGCAGCATTAGAAGCAAGTTAGTATCAAGTTCAGTGTGTGATGGCAGCTAAGGGACCATTCAATGCAAATTAGAAGTAATAATAGCTCTGGTTTAAAAGGGCAAAGAATTAGGGCTGGGAAGGGAAATGACTCCCTACAGAGGACATGGGCTTTGCACTGACAAATGTGAATGCTTTGTAGGCAGCTCCTCTCTCGCTCTGTCAGGGGACAGAGAGCCAAGGAGGGGTGGGGACAGAGCAGGGCCAAGGAGAGCTGCAGAGGAAAGCTGTAATAGCTGCCAGCAGGAGTTCAGGCTGCCCTGGTCTGGGAGAAATCAGTTCAGTGTGGAATGAGTGCAAACAACTGACGGGAAGCAAGTTCCTTCTCCAGAGTTGACAGCACAGCAATCTCAAACTTCGGCAGCAGCACAGAAAGAGAGGACAGAGAAGTTCCTGAGTCACAAGAGATGTTGAAGGTAGCTGAAAGGTGCCTCAAACCTGAAGATCCCCCAGAGGCATTGCAGGGGGCTGGCGAGGTTCACTGACCAGGGACTGTCATGATGTACACAGTGATGACTGTGCGCTCACTGCCTGGCATGTGTGCACTAACCAACTCCTTACTTTGTATTAGCCACTTAATTCTCACACTGAAGGGTGCCCAGTGTGACTGGTGCCCATTGAATGAGAGAAGGAGCCAGGATTTGAGCCTCTGCTGCCTACTGCTCAAATAAAAAATAAAGAAGGATTTGTACTGATGATGAGGCGCCAGTGACCAGGGCATGGGCAACAGGTGAGTGAAGAATCAGGATGTAAAGTAGTTTGAGAACAGTCAAAGGGAGGCAGTGGCTCGGATGGGGCCAGGACAGGAAACCTGCACTCTTGAATCAGAGGGAGACAAAACCCACCTAGAAATCTAGAAAAGCTGTCATCTACTGGCCAAATGCTCCTACAGATTCAGGCCATCGCTGAGCCTCAGTCCTGTTAAGCATAGCCATTGTCATGGGATTTGAAGGGCTGGGCTGGTTAGCAAAAGTTTCAGCCAAGGCTCACTCACTTCTTCCCTTTCAGAGACATCACAACTTTCAGAGAGAGCCTGTGCCCATTCAGGGCAGTCTTCTAGAGGGACCATGCTCAGCTGTGTGTCATGTACACATACCTGTACTCCATAGGGTGGATTGTCATCTCGTAGGGGACTCCATCAGGCAGCAGGCTGGAAGAGACACTCAGAGTCCTTGAGGTAGTCAGGAGCAAACCTATACAAACACTGGGCTAGACTTGAAGGAGAAAATGGGAATCTGCATCACGGGAAAAGGATGAGCATCAAAAATTTGGTTGGTGTTCCACCTTGTGAACACCATCCCTGAAGACTACTGCTCCTTACCAAAGAACAGCAGACACAGTGCTTCTCATTGGCTGATGACCATCTTTGTAGATGTCTGGTCTAGTAATTAATGGATTAAATTGTCACACAAACACAGTGGGTGCTAGACCTTGTTGTATTTTCAGATCTCTTAACTGCTACTGGACAGAGCCCTGGCTTCTGCAGGTGCCTTTGGAGTTTCCAGATCCAGCAGCACCTGAGGCAGGCTCTAGCTTCTGAGAAGTGAGAAGACTTCCTGGAGCCAGAGGCAAGCAGCACCCTCCCAGAGGACTCCTGTCCTCTCTGAACCGGCTGGAGAGCAGTGGTGCTATCATAGCTCACTTCAGCCTCCAACTCCTGGGCTCAAGCCATCCTTGCCTCAGCTTCCTGAGTAGCTAAGACTATAGAGGTGTGCTACCATGTCAATTTTCCTCCTTGTTTTTAGAGACAGGGTCTCATTCTGTTGTCTAAGTTAGTCTTGAGCTCCTGGCCCCCAACTAATTATTTTTTTAAAAATGGTTTTGAAATATTTATGTGCATGCTGAAACGTCTACCTGTTGTAAGTATACAGTGCAATGGTTTTTAGAATATTTAAAGAGTTTTAAATATACTATGCAATCTACCTTTAGAACATTCTCATCATCCCCCAAAGAAACCTGTTTTCCATTTGCATTCACGCCCCATTCTTACCCCAGGCCTAGGCAGCCACTCCTCTCCTGCCTGTGAACAGTTCTATAAGCTGATGAAACGGGACATGTTTTGCAAACACAGCTTCTGCCCTGCACCTGGAGTGAAGCAAAACACGGACAAGTCAACTCTCTTGGCACAAGCTGATGTTCCATTAGCTGGGAATACATAAAATAAAAAACCGAGTAACTCAACGCATTTCATGTGTTATGATAAATTGTACAAATACAATTCCCTATTGCTTATCATCTTTCAATATGTATTCTGTGAAAGATGAGTTCAGGTTCATTGACGGACTTGTAGGTCCAAGGTTTTAGATGACTGGATGATTATAGAGCTGCCCTTGAGAAAGTGGGGTAAATGCCCAGTTTACCATTTCTGTTTCCTCTGTAACTTCATGTCTTTGATTTAACTGGTACCCTTGGGTGCTCCTGAGAATATGAGCTGCTGTTACGGAGCTGACTTCAGGAGGAAGTCAGTCCATTGTTTACACTTCTCAGAATTTCCCAGATGCGTTTGAATCTTCCCTTATTTCCTGTAGATTCAGACAGCTGAGTGCGGACCGCTCCCTTCCTCTCGCTGCTCTCGGATCTCACTTTCCCCTTCTGTATTGCCAAGTTTCCCCCCTTACTGGACCACTTGCATCAGACTCAGACCTGCTGCAGTTCCTTCCATTTACAAAACTCTCTTTGATGTGGCTTCCCCTTCAAATACTACGCTTTTTTTTTTTTATGCACACACAGTTTATTTTATTTTATTTATTTATTTTTTTAATTGAATGATAACTATGTACATTAATGCAATTCCGGGGTACAGTGTGGTGTTTTCATATACAATTTGAAATCTTTTCATCAAACCGGTTAACATAGCCTTCATGTCATTTTCTTAGTTATTGTGTTAAAACATTCATATTCTACAAATATTATGCTTTATCCATTTTCTGAAAATTCTGTGATGGAATTGTCTAAAGTGGCTGTCCCCTAGGCCAGGGCCGGTGGCTCACACCTGTAATCCTAGCACTCTGGGAGGCTGAGGCAGGTGGATCACCTGAGCTCAGGAGTTTGATACCAACCTAAGCAAGAGGGAGACTCTGTCTTTGCTAAAAATAGAAAAACTAGCCAGGCATTGTGGAGGGCACCTGTAGTCTCAGTTACTTGGGAGGCTGAGGCAGGAGGATCTCTTGAGCCCAGGAGTTTGAGGTTGCTATGAGTGATGACACCATGGCACTCAACGTGGGGAGACAGCATGAGACTCTGTCTCAAAAACAAAACAAACAAAAAAAGTGGCTGTCCCCACCTCTTCTTTAATTTCTTCTAGGCAGGGCTTCTTACCTGTGGCCCCACCAAAGCAGCCCACAGCATTGTTGCCAGTGACCTGCGTGGCCAATCCAATAGTTAATGCTCAGCCCCCCTTGCTTGGGCTTGGCACTGGCATTTAGTGCATTGATCACTCTCTCCCTGAAGCATTTTCCTCCCAGGCCCGAGGGCCAGCGCTGTCTTGTGGCTGCTCATCTGGTCACTCCTGCTCTTACCCAGTCTGCTGCACTGGCTGCTGGACACACAACCCAGGCATGGTGGAGATTTCCAGGGCTTGGGGCTCAGCCTCTGCTCTCTTCTGCTTGGGACACCCTCGAGGTCATCTCATCTAGGCTGGTGGGTACTTTAAATACCGTCTACGCTGACTTCCAGATTTGCATCTCCAACTCTATCCCATCTTATAATCAGGGAATTTAGGAGAATTTCATGGAGATGCTGCCAAGTTAGCGGATCTGTCCCGGCCTGCTGCTCCTCTCTCGCTCCCTTGGTGATCTTATCCAGACTCATGGCTTTATTTTAATAAAGTTCAGATCATCCATTTTTTTCTTTTAGGGTTTATGCATTTGGTGTTGCATCTAAAAACTCATCCCTAAACCCAATGCTGAAAAGATTTTATCCTACGTTTTCTTCTACAGATCTTACGGTTTGGTGTTTTACATTTCGTTCCATGATCCATCTTTGTTTTTTTGGAGACAGAACTCACTATGTCACCCTTGCTAGAGTACCTTGCTTTGCTCGGTCCCCTCTCCTCTCCCCTCATCACTTATTTGTAAGCTCTGAGGTGGCAGGATCTAGGGTTTGCTGTATTCTCAGCACCTCCAGCTGTGCCTGCCTCGTCCTTGGATACTGATGAGTGCCTGCTGAGTGGAGGAGTGTTGGTGTCCGAATGTGCAGCACACTTGTTGTGCAGGGGGGAGAGCCCATGACAGCGTGCCTGGTAAAGAGAGGGGCTGCCCTTCACTGAGGCCCCAAATGGTGGATGTTCTCTGGGTCATATGGTCACTTAGTTGCTGGCTGAGCTAAGCGTGTGGAGTGGGGGAATTGATACAGGCTGGAGCTGGGGTGGGGTTGTGGGGGCTGGGTAGGGCAGGTCTGCTGTGTCCTGGATGAGGGACAGATGTGGCAGTGTGGGGTCCTGGCAGGCTTCTGAGGAAGGCTGACTCACCCCTTGACACAGCCGCACTTGGGTGTCCCCCTCTCCAGAGAACATCAACTGCTAGCAGGGTTGACCTTGAGGCAAGAGGTGTGGGTTGTCCAGCTCCTTCTCTCCCATCCTTCTGTATCCCCTTGGCACCCTCCCACGGAGGCATGGTGACTCTGTAGAGGGTGGGCGGGAGGGAGAGTGGTCACTCCAAGCAGATGCCTCCTGCTCATGACCAGAACAGGGAGGAGGAAGCCTTGTTGGATCTGAGGTTGAGGCTGAGCTGTGGACTTAGCCAAGGCTAAGGGCTGCCAGAAAGTCACCAAGGAAGCAAAAGAGCGATTCCTGTGGGTGTGGCAGAAGGCAGTGGTGACAGGAAATAACAGTGTGCTGTGCTGTGCTAGTTAAGCAAAGCACGAAGGGGAAAACAATGTTTTGGGGACTAAATTTGCAAATCTAAATCCATGAAGAACAGCAAAGAATTGCCTTTGTTTCATGAAACAGCTTTACACAAGATAGAGAGAAAAAGCAGAAAACAGTTTTCTAAAAATATTTTAGAGGTTGCTCCAAGTTTCTTCAGAACAAAATTTGATATACTAGACTAATTTGGGCAGGGAAATGCATTGAGAGGCCGCAGGTCCTGGTCTCAGCTCCATGAATTTGGCTTCCCCAGGGACAGTCCCACTTGTATCCACAGGTGGCACTTGCCTTGAGTTCCCATCTCACCAAAGTGTGCTGGTGATTCTTGGGTCATGAAATCATGGAATTTTGGAGCTAAAATATGCAGCTTAGCTCAATTCTTTATGATACACAAGATGAGGCAGGCTTGGAGATGGCTTGTTCAAGATCCCATAGCAAGTGGGTGGTTGTGGTAAACAGAATAATGGCCCCCAGCAGTGTCCACGTCCTAATCCTCAGAGCTTATGAGTGTGTCCCTTGTATGGCAAGAGGATCTTGAGATGGGGAGGTCATCCTAGAGTACCCAGGCGTATCCACAAGTGTCGCATAAGAAGGTGATGGGAGAATCAGCATCAAAGCTGTGACAGTGGAAGCAAGTCACAGTGACACAGCCATGAACCAAGGAACGCAGATGGTCCCAGAAACTGAAAGACCTTTTGGGTTACTTGGCCCTCAATGGTCTGAGTGAGCTATAGACCGTAGGACACCCTTCCCTGGTGGCAGAGTGGGGGAGAAATCCATGACCGTGTGTTCCTCCCAATCTGAACTTTCCTTTTTTTTTATTTTTTGAGACAGAGTCTCAGGCTGTCGCCCTGGGTAGAGTGCTGTAGCATCACAGCTCACAGCAACCTCCAACTCTTGGCCTTAATGGGATTACAGACACCCACCACAATGCCTGATTATTTTTTGGTTGTAGTTGTCATCGTTGTTTGGCGGGCCCAGGCTGGATTGGAACCCAGCAACTCTGGTGTATGTGGCTGGGCTTTTGCCGTTTGAGCTGCAGGCACCGAGCCCCAATCTGAACTTTCACTGTGGACACCCCATCCCTGCCCCAGAAGACAACCCTGTAAATGACCCAGATAATATAAAGTGACAGTTCACAGTCAGAGTTAGGTCAGTCTGAGCCCACCCACATGCTCTTCCTAAAGCATAAGGACCTAAAGAACCGGGAGTGAGGCAGACTAAAGGACTGTGAATACAAAATTAGCTACAGAAGTAGATAATGATGTAGAATGACAAAGAAAAACCCACAATAAGCTGCACATTTTAAAAAGCTGAAAAATACCCTAATTTGCACGAAAATAGCATATTTTAATTGAATAACAGCCTCCGTGTTTTCCCTGTGCTTTTGGCTGCATGCTGTTTGGTCACCTATCAGACTCGAGGGAGAGAACAGAAAGATCGCACTTCTAACGTGGCATCATTTCACAGTTTATATCACCTGGAACCACCAGACTTCATCAGAACAAGAGGTGTCAGATATATTAAAATGTGATCTCATGTATGACAGAGAGACATGCAAGTGCCACATAGATCGCTCAGTGCTGTGTCATTTTACAGGTTGTGTCCCACACATCAGAGATTCTGGTAAAGTTTATTTCATCAAAAAAAGGAAGAGTTTGATGTGTTTATAATTGTATAGGTTTCATCATCTAGGCTGTTACTGACAAGGGAGAACTTCCATTCTGAATAGGGTTGATGAGAACTGAAGCCTCTGCTTATAATTTTACACATCTGATGATTCAAGGAATTTTCCATAGATGAGCTTCTGGCTGTGTTCGTTTCAAACCTTGTTTCTCCTCCTACCTACATACTGCTGTTGCTGGGAGGCCTGAGCCATGTTTATGTTCCAAGTTTACGTGCTGGTCCACAGGCCTCACGGCCAGAGCGGTTGGCCCAGAGGGTGGCAGGACCTTCCTGGAAGCTGTTCTCACACCAGGAACCTGCAATAACTTAACTACACAGGAAGTAACTGCAGAACACAGAAATAAGGTCCTATAAAACCTGAACTAAATGTGCTCCTGACCTTATTTCCCTTACTGCAAATCCCAAATGCCCACTCCACTGTCCCGTGGCCTCCGGAGATGTGCCCCAGGGAAAGTCAATGTAAGAACAGGCAGTATCTATCCCAATCATGGCTAAAATACCTTATTTTTTAGAAATTTTGTAGAAACTTTTGACCATGATTGCAGGGTTTAAGAAGTAACCCGCCTAAGAGAGAGACCCAGAAGCTGCAGCATCAGAGGCTCAGGTAGGTCACATGAAAGGCACCGTTCATGTGCAGCCCCAGAGGCTGAAACCTCCAGCCGCTTGCCTGAAGGTCAACTTCTAGAGGTGGGTTGACCTCTAGATGTGGGGCCTTGTTCTATATTCAGATAGCCAAAAGGCCACTTAGAATGTTTTTCCTGCAAAGAACATTATCTGAAAAACTCAAGCTTCCTTCATTTGGGAAGCTTGAAACTCTACAAGTTTTTCCAGTATCTGTCTATCCATTACAATCTAATTTTATTTATTATTGGTTTTTTTTGCTCCAGAACTAGTCATTTCCCTTTTTATATCTTCCAGAACAACACACTACTGATATTTGAATTGTTGGTGTTAGTTACCAAATTACTGTTTTGTAAACTGGAATTTGCATGTTCTCTAAGAGAATTTTAATTTTTTTTTTTTTTTTTTGAGATAGAGTCTCAAGCTATCCCCCTGGGTAGAGTGCTGTGGCATCACAGTTCAGAGCAACCTCCAACTCCTGGGCTCAAGCGAGTCTCCTGCCTCAGCCTCCCAAGTAGCTGGGACCACAGGCGCCCGCCACAACACCCGGCTATTTTTTGGTTGCAGCCGTCATTGTTGTTTGGCAGGCCCAGGCTGCATTCAAACCCATCACCTTAGGTGTATGTGGCTGGCGCCTTAGCCTCTTGAGCCACAGGCACCGAGCCCGAGAATTTTAAATTGTTCTGTTTAATAAAATTGGTGTAGGCACTCTGGAAAAGTTGGTCAGTTGTTTTTTTTTTTAAAGCTAAGCCTACAATTCTCCTACAACCCAGCATTGTCGTTCTTGGCCTTTTTCCTCAGAGAAATGAAAACTTAAGTTTTCACAAAAACCCATGCTTGAAGGTGCATAGCAGCTTTATTTGGAATAGCCCAACTCTTGAATCAACCTAGATATTCTTTGATGGGTTAAACAAACTGTGGTACATCTGTCTTATGGAATACCACTCAGCCATGAAAGGACCAAACTCTTGATACAGTAATTTGGATGGAACTTAAGGGAATTATGCTGAGTACAAGAAGCCAATCCTGAAGGTTGCATACTGCATGATTCCATTTACGTGACATTCAAAATGACAAAACTATAGAGATGGAGCAGAGATTAATGGTTGCCATGGGTCTGAGTGTGTTTTTCAGCACGTAAAGGAAGCGTGTGTGGTTAGAGACGGGTACTCTGGGGAGGAAGCTTGTGGTGATGAACTGGGTCTGTATCCTGACTGTGGTGGGGGGATATGTGAAACTACATATGTGATAAAATTGCATAGAACTAAATACACACAAACATAAATACAAATGAGCGAGTGCGTGTGAAACTGGTGAAATCTGATTAAGATGGGTGCCGTGTATTAATGTCAATTTCCTGACCCGGATATTACTATAGTTTTATAAGATGTTACCATTGAGGAAACTGGGTGAAGGGTACATGGGATCTCTCTGCTTATTTCTAATAACTGCATGTGAATCCACAATTACCTCCAAATAATAAATTTAGCACATTAACTGCCTTGTAAGTTGTATTTAACTCTTGCTAGTTTTGAGTGGGGAGGGGCCTCATGAAGCATATATAACTCACAATATACCTTGGGAGCCATGTGGCCCCAAGGGGGGAAATTTTTTTTTTCTAGAGTGGCAGTCAATGTGTTGATTTGAAAAAGTTGCATGGATAGTCTGATGGCAATAAAAAGATGAATATTAGTATATGTTGGATGATCTGAGTGACCCCTTTACAGCCTTGTAATCTGGTTCCCCGTGGATCATCAGAACCTCCTTTGTGAAGAGTGTTTATTGCCAGTTGTTTTGCACCAAGCAGTAAACAGTCAGGAATCGAGTTAAGGACAAGTTTTTCCCCGTGAAAGCAGGCCAAATGGTGGGCACTAGTATGTAAAAACCAGGAAAGATTTTTTTTTTCTAGACAGTCTCACTTTGTCACCCTTGGTAAAGTGCAGCACCGTCATAGCTCACTGCAACCTCAAACTCTTGGGCTCAAGCAATTCTCTTGCCTCAGCCTCTTGAGTAGCTAGGACTACAGGTGCCTGCCACAACACCTGGCCATTTTTAGAGACAGGGTCTTGCTTTTGCTCAGGTTGGTCTCGAACCTGTGAGCTCAAGCAATCCACCTGTCTTGGCCTCCCAGAGTGCTGGGATTACAGGTGTGAGCCACCATGCCTGGCACCAAACCAGGAAAGATTTTGCAAGGCAGAACTGAGAAAAATTCTTACGGCTCCTCAGAATCGACTTTGTTGTTATAATCCTACTTAAATACAAACAAGCTCATACACAGCTCTAAAGCCAAAACAAATTTCTAAACTGAGTATAATAAAAACTCTAAAACCAGTACAATTCACATTAGTGGCATTAATTTAATGTGATGAATGATGGTGTTGTGCTGAAATGAAATTGCTGATCACAAAGTAGAAATTATACTGACACTGCTACAGACCTTTCCTACTGTCTTCATTCTGGACTGGTTTTCGTTACTTATAACTTGAAATTTCTAGAGAGCCAGCGAAAGAATAAGAGAAAGCCGTAGACCTCCCAGAATGAATGGAACAGAGACCACTTGTTCTCTACCTTAGCAATACGTGTCCTGCTCAGACACAGCTCTGGTCAACTTGGTTATAAAGTTTCCTGCTTCTGCAGGCTGTCCCCTCATGAAATGACAGTGAAGAATCTGACAGTCATGGCAAGACTGAAATGTGATGTAAAGCAGATATAGAAACTGAATGTGTCAGCAATTGAGAGGAAAAAGCAGTGCTTCTGAGAAAATCACAGCATGATTGCATAGCCCAGTAAACAATATTCAGGAGGATGGCCCCAAATAACAGATGGAAAGGTGAGGGTTGGGGAGCCTGTGGCCTTCCTGGTCCTTACATACAGCCTTTTGACTGAATCCAGATTTTACAGAAAAAATTCTTTGGAGGAAGAATACACTTTCTTTTCATCAGCCCATGGATCATCCTCGGAAATTGATCATATCATAGGACACACGTTTAACCTCAACAAATTAAAAAGAATAGAAATTATTCCTTGTATCTTCTTGGACCATCACAGAATAAAAGTTGAACTCAACAGCAGCAGAAATCTTCATACTCAAAGTCATGGAAACTAAATAACCTTAGGCTGAATGGTACCTGGGTCAAAGATGAGATTAAGAAGGAAATCATCAAATTTTTGGAACAAAATGATAATGAAGACACAAATTATCAAAATCTGTGGGATACTGCAAAGGTAGTCCTAAGAGGGAAATTTGTAGCATTAGAAGCCTTCATCAGCCAGGCATGGTGGCTTACCTTTTATCCTAGCACTCTGAGAGGCCGAGAGGGATGGATTTTCTGAGCTTACAGGTTCAAGACTAGCCTGAGCCAGAGTGAAACCTCATCTCTAAAAGCAGCTGTTGTGGCTATTGCATCTCTAAAAGTAGGCATTATGGCGGGTGCCTATAATCCCAGCTACTTGGGAGGCTGAAGGCAAGAAATTGCTTGAGCCCAGTTTGAGGTTGCTGTGAGCTATGATGCCACAACACTCTACCAAGTGAGACTCTGTCTAAGAAAAAAAAAATGCTTCATCAAGAAAACAGAAAGAAGAGAGAAAGTCAGCACCTTAGTGGGTCATCTCAAGCAACTGAAAAAGAAAAACAATCCAACCCCAAACCCAGCAGAGGAAAAGAAATAACCAAAATTAGAGCAGAATTAAATGAAATTGAAAACAAAAGAATCATTCAGAAGATCAATGAAACAAAAAGTTGGTTCTTTGAAAAGATTAATAAAATTGATAACCCTTTGGCTAGCCTAACCAGAAACAGAAAAGTAAAATCTCTAATATCATCAATCAGAAACAAGAAAGGAGAAATAACAACAGATACCACAGAAATTTTAAAAAATCCTCAATGAATATTACAAAAATGTCTATTCTCAGAAATATGAACATCTGGAGGAAATGGACCAATAGCTGGAACCATGCCACCTTTCCTAGACTCAATCAGAAAGGATTAGAATTTTTTTTTT
>NW_003852407.1:15990530-15992076 GCF_000181295.1 Otolemur garnettii
AAGAAGGAATTCTCCCCAGTGCATTCTATGAAGCAAATATCACCTTGATCCTCAAACCAGGAAAGGACCTAACAAAGAATGAAAACTATAGACCAATATCATCAGTGAATATCAACACAAAAATATTCAATAAGAGCCTAGCAAACAGAATTTAATGACACATCAAAAAATTTATATATTATGATCAAACTGGATTTATCCCAGGACATTTGCACTAGACTGTTTATCACAACTCAATTTATAATCACCAAAAGGTGGAAACAGCCTAAATACCCACCAGCCCTGGGATGGATTAACAAGTTGTAGCATGTGTATAATTTGTAATACTATTCATCCATTAAAAAAGATGGAGACGTCTTTTGTATTACCCTGGATGGAGGTGGAACACATTCTTAGTATAGCATCGCAAGAATGGAGAAGCAAGAATCCAATGTAGTCATTTCTAATATGAAGGCAATAGATGGATCTCACTCTGGCTCAGATGGGTCTCACTCTGGCTCAGACTGGTCACTAAGCTAATACAAGAGTGGGTAGGGGAATGAAGGATGGGGAGAGGGGAGGAGGGAGGAAAGTGGGGGTTTATGATGTATGACGTACCTCTTGGGGGTGGGACACAATTACATGAGGAACTTTACCTAATAACTGTAATCAGTGTACTAATTCTTTATACCCTCAATGAATCCCAAACAATAAAAAAAGAAAAAAGAAAAAAAAGTTGGTTTATCCCAGGTTTACAAGGTTGGTCCAAAATACATTAATCTATAAATGTATCAATTGATGCAGAAAAAGCTTTTGATAATATCCAGCATCCTTTCACAATTAGAACATGGGCTTATATGGGACATTTCTTAAACTGATAGAGGTCATCTACAGCAAGCCCACAGCCAATTTCATACTGAATGGAGTAAAACTGAAAACATTTCCACTCAAATTTGGACTAGACAAGGATGCCCATTGTCACCACTGCTATTCAACATAGTAATGGAACTCTAGCCATCACAATCAGGCAAGACAAGGGGATCAAGATTATTCAAATGGAGTCACGAGGTCAAACTCTCACTCTTCGTGGAAGACATGATCTTATACCTGGAAAACCTCAGGGACTCAACTACAAAGCCCTTAGACGCAATCAAGGAATATAGCAGTGTCTCAGGATAAAAAATCAGTACTTACAAATCAGTAGCTTTTAGATATACCAACAGTAGTCAAGCTGAAAATATCAAGGACTCTACTCCTTTTATAGTAGTTATAGTAGTGCCAAAGGAGGCCCAGTGCAGTGGCTCGCGCCTGTAATCCTAGGACTCTGGGAAGCCAAGGCAGGTGGATTGCCTGAGCTCACAGGTTTGTGTCCAGTCTGAGCCAGAGCGAGACCCATCTCTAAAAAAAAGAAGAAAATAGTTGGGTGTTATGGGGCGGGGGGCGCCTGTAGTCCCAGCTATTCAGAAGACTGAGGCAAGAGAATTGCTTGAGCCCAAGAGTTTGAGGTTGCTGTGAGCTATGATGTCTACTGAGGGCAACAAAGACTCTTTCCAAAAAAAAAAAAAAA
>NW_003852407.1:15993148-16004404 GCF_000181295.1 Otolemur garnettii
ACAGGCTCCACAAAGCCATACGTGATTCAATTCCTGATTCAACAGAGTTTTATGACCTAGGGCCTTAAGAACCATTTATTGTTTAAAAAGACCTAGACTATAAAGAAATGACAGAAAGGTAGGACAAGTTTAACACTTGAGGAGGTAAAAAGTGTGGTGTCTGATGAGAGGGGACCCCTGAGCTGCCGTTGGGAGGACAGGCAGGGTAGGAATGGGCAGGCGTGTGCCCAGTGGAGGGGACGGAGGGGGCAGGGTAGTGGGGAGGGAGGCAGCCGGCAGGCAGCTTGGTCCTCTGGACTGTGAAATGCCTGTGGGGAGGACAGGCAGAGAGAGATGTTATTAAGTAAAGCATCGTAACTGCCAGGCTAAGGTGTGAAGGAAAGGCTGATGAGGAGAGCCTTGGGGGCTCGAGGGGGAGCACCTAGGAGCAGAAATGGCAATCTTTAAGGTATCAGGGATTCTGGTGAGGCCATGTCCAGTAACATCTGGAGGAGGGTGGGTCTCACTTTTTGTCAGAAGATAGCAGACGAGAGCCAGCATGTCAGACTGTCACGATGTCCTGGTCTCAGGCGATGTGTCTGACAAGGCTGTACAGCAAGGAGGGGCCCAGCCTCTAACGTATCTGCTCTCTGCCCTGAAGGGATCCCCAACTTTAATGTTTTGAAAGTACTTCACTAAATTCTATCTTAACTGCAAGTTGACATTTGGTAATTTTGAAATGATCTCACAGTCATTTGGTTTCGTGAGATGTGCCTTGCATCTCCCAAGAAGGTAGTCCACACCCGTCGGAAGTCTCAAACCTGTTACCGGAATGGCTAGAGTGTGCCTGGGCTACAGTGTGTGCACAGCCAGTGCACGTGCCATCCCCACGCTTTCTACGAAAGGCCTGGCTCAAGTCAGACCCTCACTGACTGGTTGGTTTGTTCAGCCAAGTGGGCTGAGCCCCAGCAACACGCAAGGAGCCCTGCCACTTTCGTGAGCGCTGGCCGCAGTGACTGTCCCTTCTCTGAAGTCTGCTCTCAGGACCGTGTGGGCACGTCTTTGGTTTGCCTCCCTGGCAAGTTCCTCCCCCAGGAGAGAGAGGGGGTAGTGGGCTCAGGTGCTGGGGGGATCTCAACTGCCCACCAGAGAGGAGTGGGTTGAAGATCATTTCTGAGGGGACCTGGAGAGTGAGTCTCATGTCATCTCAAAATGTGTCATTGTGAAGGAAACAGGATGGCCGGTTGTCTTGGTCTGTTGGAGCTGGTTTTAAAAATTACCATTAACTTGTAAACAACAGAAATTTATTCCTCACCGTTCTGGAGGCTGGAAAGTCTAAGATCAAGGTGCCAGGTGTCTGGTGAGGACCCCTTTCTTGGCTTGGAGAAACTGCCTTCTGGCTGTGTCCTCACATGGCAGAGAGAGAGAAAGAGAGGGAGAGATCACCTCTCGTGTCTCTGATAAAGGTACTAACCACGTTCGTGAGGCTCCACCCTCTTGTCCTAATGACTGCCCAGAAGCTCTACCTTTTAATACCATCACTGCACTGGGGTAGGATTTCAACATACAAATTTTTAGGAGAGCTAATAGTTGGTCTACTGCACTGGTACATAAGGTGGCAGAGGCCACCTGGGCTGTGTCTATGCCGGGTACTGTGGCCATGTGCTTGGTGGCAAAACACCTCCTTCTCCCTAATGTTCACTCTGTGACAGTCTGCACTGTTGTCATCCCCATTTTACCTTGTTTTCAGAGGGACTGTGTAATGTCTGATTACTCCTAAACCAGATTAGAGCCCAGAACAATCTGGCTTTAAGGCTTAGGCCCTGGTGCGGCCTATACACCTCTCTCCTTTCCCTGTGGATGTGAAATAGGATTGCTTTGGCTGCAGGTAACAGAGTCTGTCCATGGCCTAAACAGGTGAATCTTTTGCCACCTTATTGTCAGTGTTTGGCACTGTGCCTGGCACCCATCTAAGACTTGATGTATATTTGTTAAACAAATACAAAAGCGAATAATTTCATTACTTAATAATTCTGTTAACATCTCGTATCCACGTAACATTTTATTGCTGGTGCTCACTCCTGGCAGTTTCTGGAAGTAACAGCATTCTCATTTCAGGGGTAACAGAGAAGACCCTATGCTGTTTTCCCCACGCGAACAACTCTGTGTGGAGGCCAAGGCTTGTTTTTTTTTTTGTCTTTTTTTTTCAGAGTCAGAGTCTCACTCCGTTACTCACAGCAACGTCAAACTCCTGGGCTCAAGCAGTCCTCCTGCCTCAGCCTCTGAAGAGCTGAGACTACAGGTGCTGGCCGCTATGCCTACCTAATCTTTCTATTTTTAGTAGAGACAGGGTCTCACTATGTTGCCCAGGCTGGTCTTGAACTCCTAGAGCTCAAGTGATTCTCCCATCTTGACCTACCAGAGTGCTGGGATTACAGGTTGAGCCACCAGACCTGGCCCAAGACTTGTTTCAATTTGCCCGTTTTGCAGAGGAGGGAACTGAAAAACGTATTATTTTCTCTAATATGATAATAATATAAAAGAAATTTATGATACGCCAGAGGGAGAGAATTACAAATGGATGAAAGGTGACTGTTTAATGTATAGGCCCCCTTTTCTTAAGGTGTAAAAATAAATGAGGAAGGTAGAGTACGAATAGCACCTGCGGCAAATGAAGGCAAATGGGCCTGCTTTGCCGGTGTTCCCGCTGCAGCCCACCACCTGCGTAATGATGCCCATTTTTCAAATAGCTCTGTAGCCTCGCACTCCTCGGCTGGTCTTCACGAATTTTCTAGAGGTCTCTGGGCCAGGGGCAGCAGGAACAGCATGATGTCGCAGCTGTTTTCACTGCTCCCTGGGCAGAGTCTATCGTGCTGGGACAGGCTGTGTACATACACACTCCAGGCCTTTGCTGACTTGCACAGGTCAGGGGCCCTTGGGTGCTCTGGTCTCTGGCACACATCATCCTTCCCCAAACAACCAGACAGGTCATCACAAGCTGTTTCCCTACTGGGGACACCAAGGGGGCTGTACCCTGGATATGTGGCCCCCAGGGCAGGAGTTCTGCCCACAGCCCTCTTGCCCCAGGCCTTGATTTGCCTTGAGTCTGCCCTGTGCCACCCAGGACTCCTCAGCACTCTACCCAGGGAGACAGAGTGAGACTCTGGGTACCACCCATGACACTCTACCCAGGGAGACAGAGTGCTCATAGGCATGAGCCACCACGTTGGGCTCAGGCTTCCCATTCTTGAGGAGGCCCCTGACTGGCTACAGATACTACCTGCCTTAGTAACCACAGCATCCTGTCTCCTCTGTCCCGAGAGGAGCTTTCTCCTGCAGGGAAAGCTGCCAGGACAGTTGTGTGAGCCCATTTCTGCCCTGAAATCCAGCTGCACTTCACCATGGCTCCCTGCCATTCAGTAAGTAAGTTTCCCTCTTGTTTCCCCAAGTCCTACTCCATTCCAGGCTTCCTATTATTATTATTATTATTTTTTTTTTTTTGAGATAGAGTCTCACTCTGTCTCCCTGGGTAGAGTGCTGCGGTGTCATCATAGCTCACACCAACCTCAGTATCTTGGGCTCCAGCAATCCTCTTGCCTCAGCCTCCTGAGTAGCTGGGACTATAGGTGTCTGCCACAAAGCCCAGCTAGATTTTTCTATTTTTAGTAGAGACAGGGTCTCACTCTTGCTCAGGGTGGTGTCAAACTTGTGAGCTCAAGTGCTCCACCCACCTCATCAGCATGAGCCACCAGGCCTGGGCTCAGGCTTCCCATTCTTGAGGAGGCCCCTGACTCTCCACTGGCTGCAGATACTACCTACCTTGATAACCACAGCATCCTCTCTCGTCTGCCCATAGCCTGCTGCTATCCCCTGTGTGCTAATCTCTTTGTTCCCCTGTCTGGCAAGTGGACTCTGTGAGTTCGGAATGTTGCTCAAAGCTTTTCTTTCTGATTCCCATTCTCTCTTCACTCTGATCTATTGGTACAAACAAGCCAGACTGGGTTGTTTTGGTGTGGGCATGGAGGAGATGCATAATTCCCTCCAGGACCGTGTGGGTAGGATTGGAACTGGAAGGTCCCAAGCCACAAGGGGGGACAGGAGGCTCGGCGGGTCTTCAGCTTCCTGCAACACCAGCACTCTGCACTCCAGGCCGGTGTGCCTCTCTCCACCTTCTACTTGCCTGTCAGCTGTTCTAGCCAAGGCCCTACATGGGCCAGGCTTCTGACTGGGCTACAAGACCAGGCTGCAGGCTGGGTGCAGTGGTCATACCTGTAATTGCCTGAGCTCAGGAGTTCTGTGACCAGCCTGAACAAGAGCACGACCTTGCCTCTACTAAAAACATAGCCGAGTATTGTGGTGGGCGCCTGTTAGTCTCAGCTACTGGGAGGCTGAGGCAGGAGGATCACTTGAGCCCAAGAGTTTGAGGTTGCTGTGAGCTATGATGACACCATGTCACTCTATCTAGGGTTACAGAGTGAGACTTTGTCTCAAAAAAATAAAAAAAGAGAGAGAGAGAGAGACCAGGCTGCAGCACCTGGGAGGCTGTGCCATGAGCTGGGTGCAGGAGGCCTCCCCCAGGGTGAAGCTCTGCCCTTGCCTGGATCAAGCAGCTCTCTGACATTGCACAGGTAAGCAGGGTTCACGTGCCACTGCTCTGGGGCTGCTTCTGGGTTCACTCATCCTGGTGTCACTCTGCTGCCATGTGGTAAGAGCTGGAGCTGAGTCTCTCTGCCCCCAGTGTCCCTGCTGCCTCTTCATACAGGACATGCTCGCAGTCAGAAACTCCTGCTGAGCTGTGAGATACCTCCACTTTCTTCAGACAGAACTCCACAAGGCAACCCCACCTCTGCTGTCTCCCAGGGGTCAGATAATTGTGTGCAGAATTTCAGTCTGTTGGTCACAGCCAGCCAGCATCCCCTTCCTACCCGGCTGCTTGGGGGCACAGATAGCAATAGGGATGGTGTCTGGACTTGTAAAGCAGGAGGCCAGGCCCTGATCTGTGGAAACTCTGTGGGAATCCTGGGGAAGGGGGAGCATCTCCCACAGCCAGCAGCGGGCTGGGGCCTGTTGGCTCGGTGACAGGCTCGCCTTTGTCAAAGGCCCTGTGCTGAGCCACAAAATGACAAGGTCTTAAAAAGTACACGAGCCCTTTACTGCTTCCCAGGACCTAACGCAGCCCTGGGTCAGGATTACCCAGTTTGTGAAAAGGGTTTGGGGGTGGGGGAGATAACTCATCTGGGGAATGTGCCCTCCCCAGCACTGCACACACTCAGGTGCAGCAGGGAGTAGCCAGGCCAGCCGGGAGGGCCCCTCGGCCTTACACACAGTGTAAGCAGAAGAAGGAATCCTACCACCCACACCTCTGAATTGCTGTTTTAAATTCTTGTACAAAACGTGGGCATGATACTGTTACCCCTCTTCCTCCTACTTTTGTCTTTTTGCCTTGGTAGAAAGCCACGTGCTACCTCATTTCTACACTTCTGTTTAATGTCTAATCTGTGCTCAGAGCTTACCGCCTTCTCACAAGACTCATTGAGCAAAACCGACTCGTCTGCAGCACTGGAGGCGGAACAGGAGAGCAGCCCGGGAGTCGCTCACAGTTTGGCGGTGGCCGCGGCTGCTGGGTGACCCAGAGCGGGTCTGGAGGAGGAATCTCCATAGATCACCTTGGGAGAAACTGAAGTCAGGGCACTATTTTTTTTTTTTAAATTCCGGACCTACCTCATTTTATTTTTTAAGAAAAAACAGAAATGACTCACCAAAAAGCATCCACATAAAAATGATATGTAGGAGTTTCTGAATAAAAAGAAACCATAAATAAGTGATAAATCCTCCACAGGCCCATTGGAAATGGATAGCAATAATGTTGTGTTTACTGCCTGACTCCCAAAGTGCAGATATTTATTATAATTCAGGGCAATTCGTTGTACTAGCCTGTCATTTATGAAATTCTCATCATAGTACTGGAGTAGGAACCCATTTCCTAGGAAGTATTGATATAATAATCTGTAATTAGTGCCTTATAAATAGCCATAAGTCATTGTTCAGAGGAAAGGGAATGTGGACAGTGAAATATCTGTGTGCATAGCCTGTGTCTTCTCTGAGAGTTTCCACTGGGCTTGCTGCTCACCTGGAGCACAGGTAAGTGCTGCCCAGGTCGGGAGGTGGTGGCACCAGATCACTCAGCTCTCGACCCTTGGGTTTTCCTCGGCTGACCCTCTGCCGGCCTCAGTCCTTCTGCAGTTGTCTCGTCCAGATGCACCACCCGGAAGCCAGGAGGCCCCCTGGAAGCAGGCTCACCATGACACGATGTGAGACCTCGGGCTACAACACAGGACCCGGGTGCTGCTTTGACCCCTCGTGTCTTGTGTTGCAGCCGGAGGGACGCAGGTCCGCAGCACAGCCTGCTCCGCTGCCCCGGAGAGACTCGGCACTGGAGATGGTGGGGACTGGAAGGCCAGGGCCCCAGGTGGGTGGACGGTGGGTGGAGAATGTGCACAGAGGCCTACCTGGACGGCCCTGGGGGTGCGCACCCAGCCCTCTCTCTCGTCCTTGCTCAATCTCCCACTGAACTGCTTGGCTTATTCTTGGTCTGCTGGCATTGGCTGCTGGGGAGGAGGGGGGCTGCTTTGGGCCTGGGCTTTGCACATGCCCTCTGTCCTCAGCCCCAAGCCCAGGCCCAGTGACTAAGGCACCGCAGTAGGCCTGGAAGGGCAGTAAGGAAGACGTTGTTCCTCAGATACCTCTCCTATTGGTGGGAAGCCCACTATTCCACTTCCTCCCACATGCACTGCATTTTTAGGAGCTGTCTACTAACACGTGAATATTTTCTGCAGGATGGTAGGTTAAACCACCGTAGGCATCAGCTGGGGTTCACTGAAGACATTACCTACCAACATGACAGGGACTCGAGAAGGAAATTAAATCATGAACATAAAAAGAAAAGATGCCCCAGAAGAGGAACTCAAAATTGGAGATGGGGGGTGTCAAAGGCAAGGTTCTGTCAACCAGGACAGCATAGCACTGGGGTCTAGTGAGTGCCCCCTGCCCTTATAGCTGGGGTCTGTGGGTCATGTCTCTGCTAAGCTCCTGCCCCCAGGGCAGCATCCTTCAATCAGATCCAAATGAGCCCCTAGGGCCACCTGCATGTGACTGTCCACACCAGTGCTGTGTCCTAGATGGAAAGCATCCATTCGGACCTTCCACCAGCCTCGTGGTGTTTACAGCACCTCCTCGTTTACAAGAAACTGACTAGTTTTAAATGTACTTTTACATTTTAAACATTACTCAAATGTTTTTCCTTCTCTTGAATGATATGAAAGGAGAGACTGCATTTCAATCAAAACTGATGGGAAGGCCATAAAGTCGAGAGGATTGAGATGAAGCGAAGGCCCTGGCCCACGGAACAGGTAATGTCGAGTTAAGGCGGCCAGGCTGCTGAGAAACCTGGAAACTGTGGTGTGGTGTCCTGCCTGGTAAAGACCGTCAGGAAGCCTACGCTAGACGGGACAGCAAGCAGGGAGCCCGCAAAGCAGACAACACTAGAGAAAGTGAGCGAGTGTGTGCTCGGCAGAAATTACTGTGGAAATAGGCCATTTTGTACAATTTTTATGATGCTTTCATAGAAAAATAACTACTTACCCTTTCCAGTTTGAATAGTCCTGCCCCATAGCCACGGGGGTGGGGGGCTGAGCAAGAAGAGCCTGGAGGCAGGAGCCCCAGAGGTCCCCGCAGGTGGTGTGGATGGCAGATAGGTGTGAATGGAAGGTGGGTGAGGACGGCAGCGGGTGAGGACGGCAGAGGGTGAGGACAGGAGTGAGTGAGGATGGCAGGGAGTGAGGACGCCATGCACTTCAGGAGCTGCTCAGTGTAGGGGTGTCGGAACCTAGCAAAGTGAGGAGGGTGTCTGCGTGGAGGGGGCATTATCAGGGACAACAGGAGTGACAGTAATCAAATAGTAAATACTGCGTATTAAGGAAAATAGAAGCAGTATATCACTGTCAAAGAAGGGAATTTTATAATCTGGAAAGGGAAAGCACCAGAATAAACTCTGTGGTATCAGGGCAGAATTGGAGTTATTAGTATGAGCGGACAGATTTCAATATAGTAGACACACACACACACACACACACACGTTTTCCCGCAACAATATGATGACATGTGCAAAGTGTTGCCTACCAGGGAAGCTCACCTGAGTCTTGACATCAAGGGAACAGGACATAGGCAGGCCTAATCTCAGCTACTCAGGCCCAAGCAATCTAGAGTGCAAAGTTACAAAGTGTGGTCCGAAGTCTCAGGCAACAAAAGCAGTTGTTCACACTAAATCACATTGTTAGCACATGGTATCCGGCGTGGCCCGGGCCTAAGGCATGCAAAAAATTCTCGTGCAGGATGCTCCAGCAGCTCAAAGCTCTGTAAAAGGCCAGTCCTGAAGATGCTGAGAATGTGTGGAGTTTGAGCAACACAAGCCCATTGGGTTAGCTTTTATTTTATTTTATTTTTTTGAGATAGAGTCTCACTCTTGTTGCCCTGGGTAGAGTGCCATGGCATCATGGTAGCTCACAGCAATGCCCCACTCAGTCACCCTGGGTAGAGTGCTGTGGTATCGTAGCTCACAGAAACTCCAAACTCCTGGGCTCAAGTGATCCTCTTGCTTCAGCCTCCCAAGCTGGGACTACAGGCACCTGTCACCTGTAGTAGAGACAGGGTCTGGCTCTTGTTCAGGCTGGTCTTGAATTCCTGAACTCAAGTGATCCACCCTCCCCAGCCTCCCAGAGTGGTAGGATTACAGCCTTGAGCCACTGACCAGCCTGGGTTAACTCTTTACTGCACAATGCCTTTATTGTTTTTAGTGTTTAGCAATAACTATATGTTGCTTTTATTATTATAAATAGCAATCAAACTATCTTCATCCTGCAAAAACATGAAATGCATCAGGAATGTTTTATGATGTCTCCAAATTAAATCTCTACATAACACCATTTTGAGCTGCCAGAGGTGACATCTCAATAACTATAGGTGAAATATATCATTATGAAGCAACTTTCTTGCCAGAAATTCTCAGAAACTTACAGTCTTGCGAATTCACAGCAGAGACGCCTGGGAGCCAAATCCCTTACTACAATTCTGAAGAAGGAACTCTCAGTCCCCAGTGCCAAATGATCTGAAAGTCAGAAACAGCTCGATAAGAAGGTGACTGAATGAAGTATTTGTCACCCCAGCCACTTGAGATTCAAGTAATTTAAAACCATTTAGTTCTGGTGACTGCACTGTGAATTAAGCATCGTGGATTTCAAAAGTCTGGCCTGCTCAGAGACCTTCATGCTCTGCTGTTCATTTGCAGGCAATTCCCACCACAGACCCAGAGATCAGCCATTAGCAAAAATATTCTATTCTCCCACCCACTTCACTCATTTCCATGTTGCCTCTCCCTGGCTGGCAAAGAATAAAAGTAAGAACTGCTTACTAGAAGCCATGTCCTTTGCCAAATGCTTACACAGAGTGGCAACAGTAGTTGACTATTTTAAATTGCACATGAATTTTATGGACAGTGTGTGTGTGTGTGTGTGTGTGTATTTTTGAGGCAGTCTCACTCTGTCACCCAGAGTAGAGTGCAGTACCCTCAGTTTAGCTCACAGCCACCTCAAACTCAAGTGGGCTCAAGTGATCCTCCTGCCTCAGCCACCCAAGTAGCTGGGACTACAGACATGTGCTACCTCACTCAGCTAGTTTTTCTGTTTTTGGCAGAGATAGGGTCTTGCTCAGGCCAGTCTCAAACTCCTGAGCTCAGGTGATCCTTACACCTCTGTCTCTCAGAATGTTAGTATTACAGGAGTGAGCCACCACACCTACCCTGTAAACTACATGTTATCACCCCCAATTTTAGGTAAGGGAACTGAGGACCAGTACAAGATTCAGTAGGGTGACTCTGGCATAAGAGCACTCTTCATTATCCTACTTGAAGTGAGGCCAGCAAAGCTACCCATTTCAAAATCTCACAGCTCAGCATTTGACCTCCTGGAAAAAGCACACATCATGTCAACATCTTTGTTTTATTTATTTTTTTGTTTGTTTGTTTTTTGACACAGAGTGCCATGGCATCTATAGTGCCACTAGAATGTCATGGCATCACCCAGCAAACTCTAATTTCTATGTTCAGGTGATCCTTCTGCCTTAGCCTCCCAAGTAGCTGGGACTACAGGTGCCCACTGCAAAGCCCTGCTATTTTTCTAACTTTTTAGTAGAGACAGTTTCTCACTCTTGCTTAGGCTGATCAAAGTCCTGAGCTCAAGCTATCCTCCCACCTCGGCCTCCCAGAGTGCTAGGTTTACAGACGTCAGCCACCATGCCTGGCCTATTAACCTTTTTGGATAAAATCTTTCCCTTCTTAGAGAAAATGGCAGACATAATCTAAATTAAAAATTCTTAAGAAAAAGAAAATTATTAGGAAATATTCAGCCCAAACTTGACAATGCTTCCACAACATTTGGGGTTTAGATCTGCTTGAGAGTCAAGTTTCAAGGGGTGACAAATTTTGAAGGAGGAGATTGAAACTAAATAAACAGTTGCTCCGTCCTTCTCTTCAGCAGTTAATTATAGCAAGTGCCCTGCTTCCTAGGACACATTGTTATAGTAAATTGTAATTAGTGTTTGAAGCAGAGATACTGTTTTTCTTCTTTAGAAATTGTGTAGCAGAGTAGAGAGCTTTGTTTGGAGCCATAGTATTTGAGTTAGAAAAGAGGTACAGTAGAAAATTGGTTATTCTTTTGGCAGCTGAGAAAAACTGTCAGTCAAGAGTCTAGAGCTGCGCGTATTATTCAAGCAGGAGAGAATGAACCTTGTGGAAATGTTCAGGTGCAGAGAGGCCCTTGGAGCCTGGGAAAATGTTCTGCGTTGCTTAATGCCGAATGCTAATTGATGAATCTCTGCTGATTGCTGGTGGTTTTAAAGCTGCATTCAAATGAGACTTCCTCTGCCTTGGAAAATGTGGCAATTAAAAAGTGCTTTAATATAACACATCCAGGAGCAGCATGCATGGTTCCGTGAGCACATCCAAAATAATGACAGACGTGAGGCTGTTGACTGGGCTCAAGGTGGGTAAACAGCTCAGTGCACCAATTTTTAAACAAAGCCCCAGAGCTCAGCCCTGTGACTGTGCGACAGCAGAAAGCCACCTCCCCTCCAGTGCTCCGCTGCTTCCCCACCAAGCCTTCGATGTCTGTCTTCTTACTTTCTGCTGCCTTTCTTTCCCTGTTCTCCTGTGGGCTCTGGGATGGC
>NW_003852407.1:16006089-16008042 GCF_000181295.1 Otolemur garnettii
GACATTTTAACAATGTTGATTCTTCCCAGCCATGAGCATGGTATGTTTTTCCATTTGTTAACATTTTCAGCTATTTCTTTCCTTAGAGTTTCCAAGGCTGACTTCTATGGGCTGCAGCTGCTGAGAGTGAACTGCCCTCTGGCTTCTGACTAGGTCAGCAGTGGAGGGAGATCAGAGGATGGAGTGAAAGAGGGAGAGAGGTTTATTCTCCACCCCAGGGCCTGACCACAGCACACCCTGTCCTAAGCCTAAGCTCGCACTGGGTTCCAATAATAGCTGCTGCTGTTTGCCTCTGCAGGCTTTGGGGTTTGATGACTTCCCTTTATACTCCCAGATGCTTCTCAGTTCCTCTAAACCTGCCCACCACTCTGAAAATAGTTCCTTTCCTAAATGCTCTTCAGCTGCCCTTTGAGCAGCCATCTCTTAGCTGCTGGGACCTTAAGGATACCTGCATCAACTTGGACCTTTTTGCAGAAGGAACTAAGATAAACATCAGATCCCATAAACATACGGGAGACCACGTGGCCCCCAGGCAGTCAGGTAGCTGTCCTCTTTCCTGCCATGCTCAGGTTCCAGGGAGCATCTCTTTCAGGAGTACTCTCAGGTTCCAGGTTAAATAAATATATTCTGAGAACCTGATCTCGGCAAGGTCGAAAGGGAACGAACAATTAAGGGAAAGAGACTCTCACTCCAGTTCCTATTTCCTTCTTTCTTTTCTTTGTAAGATTTCTGGACCATAAGTGATGCTCACTGAACCTTGGTTCTCTTGCCTCCTTTTCAGTCCTTTTCTCTGTGCCATTTTACTGGCATCAAAATCAATCTCCTGAAATTGCTTTTTAAAAGTCACCAGGTTCCAGGTCACAGAATCCAGGTAAAGCCGTCTTCTTAAAGCTGTTCCTTAGTCCTGCTGTGATTTGGGTACCTTGGGTCTTGAATTCCCGATTCCTGGCCTACAAATTTGTGTGTGTGTACAAGTGTATGTATGTGTGCTGTGTAAGTAAAATGTGTAAGTTTATGTATTAGATAGAGGACTACTGCCTTTCTACTCAATCTTTATTTACTTTAAAGTGTAATAAGACCCTGACACAGTTCCTTATTAAGAGAGGACCTTATTAAATGTTAGTTGAGCTGCATGGTAGACAGAATAACATGTCCCCAATCATGTCCACATTCTTCCCTGGGAACCTGTGAATTCATCACATTACATGACAGAGAAGAATTAAGGTTGGTTGGCAATTTGCTGAGTTTAAGATAAGAAGAGTACCCAGATTATCCAGGGAGGCCAATGCCATTACAAGTATCATGGTTACAAGTTGAGGTAGTGGGTCAGGAATTACAAGGTGATGGCTCTGGAGTCAGCCTGCTGGGGTCTGAATTCCAAATCTTTACACTACTAGAAGTGAAATCTTAAGCAAATTCCTTAGTCCTAGGCTAACGTTAGTTTTCTCATTTGCAATTAATATCTGTTCATAGTGTTAAGAATGTTAAGTGGACTGATCCATGTAAAGGGTTGAGCAGAGTTGCTGGCATTTGAGTGATCATGGGTTGAATTGTGCCTTGCCGAATGATAGGTCCAAGTTCTCACTCCTGGTAACCATGAATATGACTTTTGGAAACAGGGTCTTTGCAAATGAAATTAAATGAAGGATCTTGAGATCGCACTGGATGTACAGTGGACTCTAAATCTAGTGACTGGTGTCTTTATAAGAGAAAAGAGAAGGAGATTTGGGACACAGACACAGAAACGCAGGAAAGAAGCCATGTGAAGGAGGCAGCAGTGTGGCCAGGGTGCCCCAGGAGCTGCTAGAAGCTGAAAGGGGCAAGAAAAGATTCTCTCCCTAGAACCTCTGAGAGTGTGGCCCTGTGGCACCCTGATATTTGGACTTCTGGTCTCCAGAGCGCTGATAGAATAAAGTTTTGTTGTTTTAAGCCATCTAGTTTGTGGCAATTTGT
>NW_003852407.1:16009460-16014677 GCF_000181295.1 Otolemur garnettii
GGCTGGGGATTCGAACCCACCACCTTAGGTGTACGTGGCTGGCGCCTTAGCCGTTGAGCTATAGGCGCTGAGCCATTAACCTACTTTTTAATGGGGATATTTGAATCTTGGTGTTTGAGTTCTTTGTAAATTCTTCTTCTTCTTTTTTTTTTTTAGATAGACTCTCATTTTGTCACCCTGGGTAGAGTGCTGTGGAGTCATTCCTTACAATAACCTCAAACTCTTAGGCTCAAGTGATCTTCTTGCTTCAGCCTCCCGAGTAGCTGGGACTACAGGCGCCTGCCACAAAGCCCAGCTATATTTAGAGATGGGGTCTCGCTTTTGCTCAGGCTGGTCTTAAACTTCTAAGCTCAGGCAATCCACTTGCCTCAGCCTCCCAGAGTGCTAAAGATTACAGGCGTGAGCCAGAGCACCCAGCTCTTTGTAAATTCTTAATATTAGTCCCCTGTTGGATGTATTGTTTGCTCATAATTTCTCCCATTCTGTAGGTTTTCTGCTCACTCTGTTGATCATTTCTTTTGCTGTGCGGAAGCTGGTAGTTTAATTAAGTCCCATTAGTCTATTTTTGTTTTTGTTGCTTTTGCTTTTGAGATCTTGGTCATGAATTCTTTGCCTAGGCAATCAATGTCCAGAAGAGTTTTGCCTCGGTTTTCTTCTAGCATTTTTATACTTTTAGGTCTTACATGTAATTTCTTAATCTATCTTGAATTAATTTTTGTATATGGTGAGAGCTAGAGGTCCAGTTTCTTTTTTCTGCATTTGGCAATCCGTTTTTCCCAGAATCGTTTATTATTTTTATTATTATTACTTTTAATGCAGTTTTTGGCCAGGGCTGGGTTTGAATCCGCCACCTCCAGCATATGGGGCCGGTGCCCTGCCCCTTTAAGCCACAGGCACCGCCCCCCAGCCTTGTTTATTAAAGAGGGTCTCCTTCCCCCTTTGTATGTTTTTTTTGACTCTGTCAAGGATCAGCTGGCTGTGAGTATGTGGCTTTGTTTCTGGGTTCTCTATTCTGTTCTGCTGATCTGTTTACCTATTTTTGTACCAATACCATACTAGTTTTTTTCCCGTAGACTGTAGTATAATTTGAAGTCAATGTGATGCCTCCAGCTGTGTGTATGTGTATGTGTGTTTTCATCAAGATTGTTTTGGCTATTCATACTCTTTTTTGGTTCAATATGAACTTAAATGATTTTAATATTTGGATAGGGATTGTGGATTACTTTTGTTAGTGTATGGTCATTTTAATTTTATTAATTCTTCTGATTCATGAGCACATCATCTACAATTTCTTGTATCAGTACTTTGTAGTTTTAATTGTAGATATCTTTCACCCATTTGATTAAATATATTCCTCGGTATTTGATGTTTTTTTAGTAGCTATAGAAAGTCAGATTGCCTTCCTGATTTTTTAAATAGATATAGGATCATATCGTCAGCATTCAGGGATAATTCCAATTTGGATGCCTTTTATTTTTTCTCTTGCCCAATTATTCTGCCAGGGACTTCCAGTGCTATGTTGAATAGAGTGGTGAATGTGGGCATCTACTTTTTGGATGTAGGCATATGATACCATAAACTTCCCTTTAGCACTGCTTTTTAAGTATTTTATATATTTATGTATGCTTTGTTTCCATTTTCATTCATTTCAAAATTTTTTTAAATTTTAATTTCTTCCGTGACTCAGTGATTGCCCATGTTGCTTAATTGCCATGTATTTGTAAAGTTTCTGAAGTTCCTCTTCGTGTTGATTTCTCGCTTTATTCCACTGTGATCTGAGAAGATAACTGGTAGATTTCAATTTTTTTTTTCAAACAATTTCATTCTGTTGCCCCAGGCTACAATTCCGTAGCATCAGAGGTCACAGCAAGCTCAAACTCCTGGGCTCAAGGAATCCTCTTGCCTCAGCCTCCCAAGTAGCTGGGACTAGAGGTGCCCACCACCATGCCCAGCTAATTTTTTTGTATTTTCAGTAGAGAGGGGCTCTTACGCTTGCTCAGGCTGCCCTTGAACTCCTGGATTCAAGCAATCCACCTGCCCTGGCTTCCTGAGTGCTAGGATTACGGACACGAGCCACCTCTCCTGACCTCCTCTCTGTCTCTTTCTTTAGGTTTGGTAATATTTGTTTTATTAATCTGGGTGCTCTTGATGTTTGTGCATGTATATTTAGGATTGTTATATTCTCTTGCTGAATTACCCCTTTATCATTATATAATCACCTTCTTTGTCTCTTTTTATAGTGTTTGTCTTGAAATTTATTTTATCTGACAGAACTATAGCTACTTCTGCTCACTTTTGGTTTCTGTTTGAGTGGATTATCTTTTCCCACCCCTATATTTTACTTTCTATGTGAGTTTCTTCTAAGCAACAGATATAATAGTTGGATCATGGTTTGTTTTTTTCCATTCTACCAATCTATAGTTTTTTAAGTGGAGCAGTCTATCCATTTACATTCAAGACATTCAAGGTTAATATGTAAGGCTTTGTTCCTGTCAGATTGTTGATTGTTTTTGAGAGGTTTTATACATTCTTTGTTTTTTTCTTTTTCTCTGTCTTTTTATCATTTTTTTTTTTTTCTGAGACAGAGTCTCACTCAGTTGCCCTTGGTAGACTGCTGTGACAGCATAGCTCATAGCAACCGCAAACTCTTTGAGCTCAAGTGATCTTCTTGCCTCAGCCTCCTGAATATCTGGGACTACAGGCACCTGTCACAATGCCCGGCTATTTTTAGAGACTGGGTCACACTTTTGCTCAGGCTGGTCCTAACTCCTGAGCTCAAGCAATCCGCCCACCTCGGCCTCCAGAGTGCTGGGAGTGTAGGCATGAGCCCACTGTCCCTCCTTTTATCTTTGTAGTTTGATGAAATTCTCTCATGTTGCCATTTTCTTCCTTTCTCTTCCTCCTTTATGTGATTCTTTTATGAGACCTTTGAGTTTTATATTTTTGTGTGCGTTTGTGAAGGTGAGTATAGACCTTTCATTTCCATGTTTAAGACCCTATAGAGCCTTTCTTGCAGGGCTGATCTAGTGACAAATTCCCTCAGCATCTGCTTGTCTGGGAAAGACTATTTCTCCTTCATTTATGATACTTATTCTGGCCAGATATAAAATTCTTGGCTGACAGGTTTTTTTTTACTTTTAGCACTTTGAAAATGCCATCCTATCCTCTTTTGGCCTGTAAAGTTTCTGCTGAAAGTCTGCTGTTAGCCTGATGGGGTTTTCATTCTAGGTGAGTTAGACACTTTCCTCTTGCTAATTTTAAAATTCTTTCTTTCACTGTGACTTTACACATTCTGAGTATGAGATGCCATGGTGAAGTATTTTGCAATGTATTTTTCTGAGGCTCACTGGGCCTCCTGTATCTGGATTTCTAGTTCTCTTGCTAGACTTGGGAGGTTTTTATTGATTATTTCCTTCAAAAGGTTTTCTAAACTCTTTGATCATTTTTCCCCCTTTAGAATACTGCTGATTTGTAAATTCAGTCACTTTATGTAGTGCCAGATGTTTTGAAGGGATTGTTCATTTTATTTTTCCTTATTTTTTTTTTCTGACTAGATTATTTCAAAAGACCTGTCTTCAAGTTCTCAGATTCTTTTTTCTGTTTGACTTCATCTATTATTGAAACTTTAGAATATATTTTGTATTTCCTTCAATTAACTCTTTGGTTAGAGAATTTGTTTGTTTTTTGTTTTTTAAGATATCTATTTCCTTGGTAAATTTCTCATTCATATCCTAAATTGATATTCTGATTTCTATATGTTGGTTTGCAGATTTCTCTTGCATCTCACTGAGCCTCTTTAAAATCAACATTTTGAGTTCTTTGTTTGGTCCTTTGAGGAGTTCTTTTTTTTTTTGAGACAGAGCCTTAAGCTGTCACCCTGGGTAGAGTGCCGTGGCATCATAGCTCACAGCAACCTCTAACTCCTGGGCTCAAGTGAGTCTTCTGCCTCCACCTCCCAAGTAGCTGGGACTACAGGTGCCCACCACAACACCCAGCTATTTTTTGGTTGCAGCCATCATTGTTCTTTGGTGGACCCAGGCTGGATTTGAACCCACCAGCTCAGGTATATGTGGCTGGCGCCTTAGCCACTGGAGCCCCAGGCACCTAGCTGAGGAGTTCTTTTTGATAGGTTTATGTTGCTAGACAATTGTCGTGATCTCTTGGTGTTCTTGATTTGTCCTGTTTCCTGTGTCCTTCTGTTGATATCTGCACATCTAGTGTAGCAGTCACTTCTAAATTTTTGAAATTGCTTTTGTAGGGGAGAATTGTTTCCTGAAGTGGAATATGTGTTGTTGGTTGAGTAGGACATGGCGGCTTGATTTTAGGTGCCAGTGGTAATGTGATTTTTGTATAATTTATTCAGCAATACAGAGGGTCAGCACCACTGTGATTTCCTTAGTGGCTTAGGATACACCTATTAGTTGAAGCTGTGGTGACCTTTAATGGAGACTTTGATAGCCAGCTGACCCAGTCTTGAGGCCCCAGTAGTGGCAGAATTAGGCTGAGTAAGCCCATTTTTAGGTCTGAACAGCTTACATTGGCACCAGAGTTAGTGGGCCTATTCTTGGGCCTTTTAAGTGGCTTGCTCAGAATCTAGTGGTAGGAGCGGGGGCCAGATATGTGTATGTGTGTGTGGGGAGGGGGGTTCTCAGGCCTCTGGGCAGCTAGTGTGATGTGAGTGGTGGCAGTAGCAGTGGTGGCTAAGTAGTTCATGTTGGTGTTTGTGGTAGCTGCAGTGGGTTGGAGGGGTTGGTCTCCAATCCCACAATCGCCCATAGCAGAATGATGGATAGTATGTTAAGTGTGCTTAGGAGAGCTTGGTCTCCCTATCTCTCCCTGGCTGGGTAGTGATTGCTATTGCATCACCTCAAATTTGGCCTGAGGACTGGGTACAGCCCAGCATTAAACTCTCAAAATGGGACCAGCTGTGAGCCTATGATCAGAGAGGGTAGAGACCCCTCTCAGATGAGTTGCATGGGCAAGAATCTGTGGGAGTCTGGTACACTTGAGTCTTGATCTTATAGCAGCTCATAGCAGAGTAGGTGTGCACAGGAGGACTTGGGCTCCCCTGTTCCTCCTCAGTCAGTGGCAGCTGCAGCCCCTTCATCCTAAATTCAGCCTGATGTGTGTGTGTGTGGCGGGGGGTTGTGAGGGGGATTCAGCCTGAGGGTTGGATATAGCTCAGTGTTAAAGTCTCGAAATGGCACCTTGGTACTG
>NW_003852407.1:16015616-16018086 GCF_000181295.1 Otolemur garnettii
ACGAAAGGGAAATTAATAACTTTAAAGACATAGCAATAAAAATAAAAGAATGAAAAGAAATGAATTAAAATCCTACTTCAAAAATCTAGAGAAAAAACAGCAAAAGAAACCAAAAGAAAGCACAAAGATAGAAATGATATAGATAAAAGCAGTAGTAACAAAATAAGTGATATTTAAACATCTAGTTCTTTTTTTAGAATAACAAAATTGATGAACACGAACTAACCTAATCAAGAAAAACCACAAATATGTAACATAAGAAATGCCAAGGGGAAAATAATCATTTATGTAGCCTTTTAGAAAGTCATAAGAAACTTAAAGCTTTCATTAAAATAAATTTCAAAGTGTACATGAAAGGTATAATTCTCTAGGAAAATACAATTTATCAATATTGATTCAATTAGAAGAAACAGAGAAAGATATCAAGAAACTACCTCACAAAAAAGTATTAGCCCTAGATCATTTCACCAGGAATTCTAAGAAACATTCAAAATCAAATAACTCTAATGTTACAGAAATCATTCTGGAACAATAAAAATGAAAATGCAGGGAAACTTCATTTTTTATAAAGCAAAATTAACATTGATATCTAAATCTAATAAACTGTACAACAAAGTAAAATATTGCTTATAAATTATCCATGTGAAAATACTAAATAAAATTTACTAAATACAGCCTAGCAACAAATTAAGCAAATAATGCACAATGACTAAGTGGAGTTTATTTTAGGAATGCAAGCTTGGTTCAATATTAAGATTTTTCTAAGAAAAATTCAAGAATTTGTAACACACCAAATTCAGAGTTCTAAGGGCAAATCATATGATGTTCTCTATGGATGCTGAAAGGGGATTTGAAAAGATTCCCAATAAAATCACAAAAAAAGGAATCAATCAATTATTTCTTAATATGGTGAAATATATGAGCCTTAGTTCTAAACTAGCAGTTTACTTAATGAAGAAACAATAGTGTTAGTTTCACTATAATCAGCATCCAGGCAAGAAGGATCTTCATCTTCACTACTATTTAGTATTTTATTGATGGTATTAGCCCATATAATTAGAAAAGAAAACTAAATCAGTGACAAAAGAATTAAAAAAGAAGAAATAAAATTCTCTATTTGGAGAAATTATAATGTTACCTAGAAACCTTAGAAAATTAGTGATAAAACTACCTAAAATGAATAATCTAGTAAATTGTTAAAAAATGCAAAATCAGTACTTCATATATACAAATAATAATCGGTTAGATGATATAATGAAAGAGAAAACTCATTTACAGTATCAATAAAGAAAATAAAACACTTTACAAAAACCTTAATTAGGAATTTGAAACTTCTTTATTCTGTAACCTTTGGCAGATAGAATAACCATATGTGTACCCCATAGATGAGTTGATAAAATTACTCAAATGAATGCTTACTTGTAAGTTATTTACAACATGTTATGGAAGAGAGTGAGTTGCTTTATAAAAGTTAGTTGCCATAGTTATTATTAACAGTATTGTTGCTAATGGAACTGAAATCCCAGACAATTGTGACATGAGAGGAGGGAGAAGTAAAAAGGGGGAAAGAGAAGGTTGTGCTTTTCCTTTTCAGGGGAGAAATTAAAGATATTAATTAACAAACAAAAATAGATGTTTAAATGTGTGTTTTAAATATTTAGTGAAAATCAATAAAAGAATAAACTGGAGTAAGGAAAATTCAATCTTATAAAAAGCAGGAAAGAAAAAAAAGAAATACTAAAAAAATCATAGTAAATTTGATGGATAAGGTAAAATCTTACAAGCAACCAAAATAAATATAAATGGGTTATATTCTATTAAAATTCAGAGTGGTTAAAAAATAAATCAATGAATCATCTCTATGTTATTAATGTATATGAATCTCTAAAACAAAATGACACAGAAAAATACACGCTAAGAAAATGTTAAAAAATAAAATAGATACCATAATATTAATATCAGACAAAATATAATTTAAGGCAAAAAACATATTCTGGGATGAGGGAGTTATTTCATATTGATAAAAGCTATATTCTGATAATAAGATATAATAATCGTGTACATATATCTTTATATGTCTAAAAATATAGTTTCAAAATATAAAAATAAAAAACTATAGATGAGGAAAATACAAATCAAAGGTACAATGCAATACCACTTCATACCAAGTAGGACGGCTGTAATCTAAAAGACAATTACAAGTGCTGCCAAGGGTATATTGGAACCATCACACACTGTTAGGTGGGAATTGTAAAGTGGTGCAGCAGCTTTGGAAAACAGCCTGGCAGTTCCTGAAAAAGTTAAATGTAGAGTAACCATGTGACCTAGAGGTTCTACTCCTAAGTATATAGACAAAAGAAAAGAAAACATATGCCTGCACAAAAATTTGTACATTTGTTTATAGAGACATTATTCATAATAACGCCCAAATGGAAACAACCCCAATGTCCATCAGCTGATGAAAACATTT
>NW_003852407.1:16019313-16021416 GCF_000181295.1 Otolemur garnettii
GATGGTAATGGAGCAAAGAGAAAACACAGAGGTGTGTTCAGTTTACTCTGGGGAGAACATTGATCTCCTGTGTTCATTTGAGGTTTTCTTTTTTCTTTGCCCTTCCCTTTCCCTTTCCTTTTTCTTTTCTTTTTTGAAACAGGCTAGAATACCGGTAACATCAGCCTGGCTCACAGCAACCTCCAGCTCCTGGGCTCAAGGGATCCTCCTGCTTCAGCCTCCCAAGTAGCTGGGAGTACCGGCATGCACCAACATGCCCAGCTAATTTTTTCTATATTTAGTAGAGATGGGGTGTTGCTCTTGCTCAGGGTGGTCTCAAACTCCTGATCTCAAGCAATCCTCCTACTTCAGCTTCCCTTCCCTTGGCTAGGATTACAGATGTGAGCCATTGTGTCCAGCTTCATTTGAGTTTCTAAGAAATATATTTTCTTTTCTACGTGGATATTTTTTTTTTTTTAGCAGTCTTACTATGTCTCCCTGGGTAGAGTGCCATGGTGTCACAGCTCACAGCAACCTCTAACTCTTGGGCTTAAGGGATTCTCTTGCCTCAGCCTCCCAAGTAGCTGGGACTACAGTCGCCCATCACAACACCTGGCTATTTTTCGGTTGTAGTTGTCATTGTTGTTTGGCAGGCCCGGGCTGGATTTGAACCCACCAGCTTTGGTGTATGTGGCTGGTGCCCTAGCCACTGAGCTACAGGTGCCAAGCCTTTACATGGTATTTAAGGTATTTTCTTTGCATTTGTATTCAAGAAATTTGACTCTAAAGAATACTCATTTATTTGAATGTTCCTTTCTAGTGGTCCTGGGTATATGACCATGGGCCTGGTGAGTAACCTATCTGAGCCCCAGCTTTCCTACCTATAAAATGAAGACATACATAAACCTTATAAAGTTGTTGCAGGAATTGGAGATAATAATGGTTCCCATTATCATTTTCTACTACGAAATGCAGGGATTACTCTACAGCAGCTGGTGACTGCTCAAATGCAGTGTTTAGCAACTCCCCACCCAGTGTGGAAAGCCACATCTTTGCAGATATCTGTGGTTGCTACAAACTTCATCCTTATATTGAGGTGAAATATCTATCCCTTTAACTTCCATCTGGTGTCCGGGTTTTATTATTTGAATCATTTTCTGTCATTCACACGACAGACGTTAGATGCTACATCTCATCTCAACCCTAACACGCAAGTGTGAGTGTTCTGTGGGCTACCCCCTCCCAGGGCCTCAAATTTTCCTTGAAGGACAAGGTTTCCAGATTCCCCCACCATCCTGAATGTCAGAGTGGTGACAGCCACTGTGATTTGCACTTGGGAACAATGGTCTAAATGTGATCCAATTAACCCAGAAAACACTGAGGCTGTTTCCTCTCTCAAGACTTCTAAGGGAGCCTGGAGTGCCATCAGCTTGTTTAGCAGCCCAGTCACATCCGTGGTTCCTGTTGAATTTGCATTCAAGCAAAACGTTCAGAGTTTTTCCAATGAACTTGTTTTTCAGAGTCAGGTCCTTGGTCCTCTTCATCCTGAAGTTGTTTATAGATTTCTAAACTATTCTTTTTGTTTGTTTGTTTGTTTTCCAGACAGAGTCTCACTCTGTTGCCCTGGATAGAATGCCGTGGCATCATAGCTCACAGCAACCTTGAACCTCAGCCTCCTGAGTAGCTATATCTACAGGTATAGGCCACTAAGCCTGGCTAGTTTTTTTCTATTTTTAGTAGGGACAGGGTCTCGCTCTTGCTCAGGCTGGTCTCAAACTCCTGAGCTTAAGTAATACACCCACCTCAGACTCCCAGAGTGCTAGGATTATAGGCATGAGCCACCGTGCCTGGCCCAATTTCTAAACTGTTCTTATTGACATATGTAAAGAGTTCCAAAAAGTATGAAACACAGTATGTGGATAATGCCTAACGTTCATTGAAAATGTATTATGAACAGACACTGTCTTTTTAACCCCATGTTCAGATGAGAAAACAAAGAGGTGAAATGGCTTATGTAGATAATCACGGCCAGCACACACAATTGCACCCCTTCTATTAGAGTCGGGCGGTCTTCATTAGGTCACAGTCTCTTTGGGTCCCAGTTTCTTTTTTTTTTTTTTTTTT
>NW_003852407.1:16021604-16023393 GCF_000181295.1 Otolemur garnettii
GGTGTACGTGGCTGGCGCCTTAGCCGGTTGAGCTATAGGCGCCGAGCCGGGTCCCAGTTTCTATACAGTGACTGGTGGGGCTAGATCATTTCTTGCATTCTTCTCAGCCCTAAGATTCTGCATCAGTGTACAAAGACTCCAATCAAAGCATGGAAGAGAAGTTAAACTTCCTTCCCAGCGGTCATGCCTGCACTTCAGCTCACAAGGAGAAGGTCACATTTGTCCCTGCTGACTTTCCTCATATGGTATCAGATTTATAGGGCTTCGAGCACTGGCTGGCTCGACAGGAGCTTCCAAGTTTGGTATTTCCACTCACTGTCACATCCTCTGTCCCTCCCGCTCAGCAGCATCTGCGGTCTGATGCTCACTGGCCACACACAACAGCCCATACTGGCCTGCAAGCTTCTCACGCTGCCAGCAGAAATGTTTCCAGGACAAGTAGCAACTTTGTACATTGCTGTTTCTAGAACTGTCTTAAAGATGGGCAGGTCCTCAAATGTTATTTCCTGGAATAATCATCTATGGTGAAAACCGAGAGGAGCCACCACAATCTCTGGTGACCCTGAGCAAGTCTCTTAACGTCTCTGGCTGGCAGTGGCTGGTGGGGTCCTCGGTGAGGGGACCCTGAGAGCTGAAGGCAGGATGAGGTGCCATTGAGGTGACGGTGAACAGCTAGTTCCCACTGTTGTGTCCCCTGCAGGCTCCATTCCACAGTGGCTCTGTGGGCCACTTTCCTCCTTTGGTAAGTTTCTTCCCACAGTAGTGAGATCAAAAGCTTTACTTTGAAGAAGAGAAAAGGCTGGGTGTTCTGTTCTTGGCCTTTTTTCCTCTCACCCCCAACCCAAGCAAGAATCTGGTCTTTTCTTGGTCAATACACAACCCTTGTTTACAGGAAAAACAGTTCCTTTCCATCATGTGGGGATATTTCTTAGCAGTCATGCCTCAGTTTTTGGAATACAGACACAGGCTTGCTGGTACAGTATTTTACCGGCCAAGAAACCCCAGCACTATTTTGAGAGACCTTGGGGAAAATTTCCTTTATGGCACCAGTGATTTTCCTTTCTTATTTGCAGCAGATGGGATGAGTAGAACAATACTCTCTTTCTCTTAAGTGTCACATGCGAGGATGAATATGTTCCTTTCCAGGACGTGTAGTGTATATCCATAACCAGGAAAGGGACAGGCAAGTTGCAAATTTCCAGTTCATTTTCCCCCTTTGTTTGGAAATCATGCCTGCTTATTGAAAAATATCTCTATTCAAGAGGAGAGGGATGGTTGTCTCATTTTGTCCCCCTTGAGGTAAAAGCATTGTGATTAGATGTCCCCTTTAACCCAAGATTTCTGCCCTAAAGAAAGATAAAGGCGCAGGGATTCTGAAAATAATACCCCAAAATAAAGGCCCAGAAGCAGCCTCAGAAACAAAAGTTTTTCTCTGACTTTCTCCTGCCTGCCTGTCTCCGTCCCATTCTCCCCTGAGGCTAGCTATAGAAACTAGAATCCCTCTTCCCCAAGACCATAGAAACTGGAGCCACTTTCCCCAAAAGCTAGTCATAAAACCTGAAAATATTATGCCAACTTTACCTCTGCCCTATCTGTGTACAAACTGGCCGTAAAAAAATGATCTGATCTACCTTATTTGATTGTAGGTCTTAAGACTCCCAGTCCAGAGAGGGCCATGCCCCGACTGCTGCTCAGAAGAATCAGGCAGACAGGTGTTGCTGGGTTTCCCTGCTCAATCTGCCTGCATTAGATCATACCCTTTTTTTCTAATCATATTTCTTTTTTTTTT
>NW_003852407.1:16023583-16025847 GCF_000181295.1 Otolemur garnettii
GGGCTGGGGATTTGAACCCGCCACCTTAGGTGCATGTGGCTGGCACCTTAGCCGCTTGAGCCACAGGCACTGAGCCTCTAATCATATTTCTACATAGCTGTCCACACCTTGTTGAACTCAAGCATAAAAATAAAGAATTTCCTCTGTATCTTTGGGTCTTCGTTCTGAAGGTGCCACTGTAAAGGTTGAATAAACTTGTTTGCCTTGTCTCCAATTAATCTGCCTGTTGTGAGTTGATATGTCAATGAACCTTCAGAGGGCAAACGGGAAATTTTCCTTTGGCTCCCATAGGAGTAAATAGGAATAAGTCAGGAGCCTGTGCCTCCAGGAAAGGTGGCAGAGATACAGCCTCAGTTATAGACTCCTCTGCTTTTTGACCTCGAAAACAAACTGAACCAACTCTGGGGCATCTGGTGAGGGGTGGAATCCTGGTCTCAGCCAGAGGAGGGGCAACCAGGGAATGTGCGGATTGTATAGGACTTGCCTTTCCTAGGGGGTAAGGGAACACATCTTTTGTCTGCTGTCTGTTTCTAAGTCCCATGCTTTATGTCACATTGCAAAAAAGGGGAGAGTGTGACTGGGCCCAGGCAGGAAATCATCCCTAATTTTAGCAGGTCCTAAAATAAAGTGAGACTTCAAGTACCTGCCAGGGTCATTCAACCTGCTGGTCTCCTGACTTTAAACTCAATTCTTTTTTCCCACTTAGCCTCAAGGACCAGGTTTCCTTAAGTTGAAGTGCAGACAGATGCCACCCCAGCCTGGACAGGTTTCCAGAAGGGCCTCCACTGATGTCCTATTTCTTCTCTAACCTGGGAGCCCATTGCAGAAGTTTTGGGCAAAGAGGGTTGGAGGTCAGTACTTGGCTGACAGTGACTGCAGCTTCCCTATTTTTTCATCCTGTCCCCTCCTCCACTCAGGACCGACCAAAGAAAGCCAAATGTTCACCCCAAAATGGTCACATAGAATGCCCTGGCTCTGGGCCACCCATCCCCCAACATTATTTCTGCCCAACAGCCAACTTTGACCACAATAGGGCTCATTCGTTTGGAGAAAAGAGTAAGACAGGACTTGGGTTTCTGTTCGGGTGGCTTGTCCCTCTGAGCCTGAGCAGCTGCTGCTGAGGGCACTTCCTCTGTGCTCTGATGGGTTGCTCCGAGCAGCCAGAGCTGGTGCCCCCATTGGGTTCCATTCCAACTTAGTGAACTGTGGTGACAGCAAGTTTTCTGGCTCTTCTTGGTTCATTTCTTCCATTTATTAATCTGTGTTTGACTCTGGACTTTTCTCCAGCTGTTTCTTCAGTCTTCTGGGCCCAGGGATCTCTTCGTCAGGTGGGTTGGTGGCTATTATGAAAGAGTTAGCTATTAGATCCGGAGGCTGCCCTCCCCTTGTTTTGACCCTTCCCCCCTTGCAGACATCCTGCCCATTGCTGGCTCTAACCACAGTGTGGGCATCTGCACCAAATGTGCTCTTTGATTAAGAGGCCCCCAAATGAAACCTCTAGAAGCAAGAAGCCCAGGGCAGGTGGCGCGGCAGCCAAGCGACCTCACACCCTGGCCCATAGCCCCGCAGCCTTGCCTGTCTGCCTGCTGCTGGCAGCCTGCCAAGCAGCCCACTTTCCTGGTGACAGTGGGATGAGGAGACAAGGGCTCCCTGGAGTGCTGTTATCCCTGTAATAGTAGGTGTTTCTAAACTGGTTGCCATATGCGCTACAGATTTGTAGGAGCTCTTACCCTGATCCAAAACAAGTCATTTCCTCTGTTTATCTTAGTTTTTGTGATGAACGTGGCCCTGGTGAGAGACAGATTATCCACACACACAATGGCCAGGCCGTACATGACAATGGGATTCTGATCCACTTTCCACAGCAACCAGCCCAGAAGGGTCAGTACTTGGCTGACAGTGACTGCAGCTTCCCTATTTTTTCATCCTGTCCCCTCCTCCACTCAGGACCAACCAAAGAAAGCCAAATGTTCACCCCAAAATGGTCGCCCTGGCTCTGGGCCACCCACCTCCAACTTCCCTTTTTCTACTGAGGTGGGCCACCCACCTCCAACCTTCCCTTTTTCTACTGAGATCGGCCCCTCTGTCTGCCTTGGAGTTGTTGCCGCCCAGCCAGGCTCATCTCCCCGCTGCCAAGAGAAAGTCATCATTCAGAGACAGCAGGGTTTACAGCAGAGTTTATTCCTAATAGTACTAATGGGGAGACAGGAGATATTTCTCAAATCTGCCTCCCCCCAAACTGGGAGACAGGGTTTTTTTTTTTT
>NW_003852407.1:16026135-16036504 GCF_000181295.1 Otolemur garnettii
CAGTTTGTTAGGCAGAGGATCGGGCAATCGGGGTCTGCTAATTGGCTGGTTCAGGCAGTCCTCTAGTATGGGCTGCTGTCTAAGTGGGTCAGTTACTGGAATGCAGGACCTTGGGTGAAAGGTCCAAGGCCAGCTCAGCCAGTTCCTTGGCCTGGGTGGGTCAGTCAATCCACTGGAATGCAGGTCCTGGAAGATATTTCAAAAACTAACCCTAGGTTCTGAGCAGGTGATGTATTTATGGAGAAGAGTTAAGAATCTTTCCAAATCTTTATGGCTACCAGCTGTGCCCTCTGGAGTAGCAATTATGGAGAAGCAAACTAGTGGACAGAGACTAACTATTACCAAGTGAATGAGAAGACAGTGGCTGATTATTATCATTGTTTTAGCTAAATCTGCTCCTTCTCAGGGTTTTGGGCCCCTTACCCTAGTTCTCGCCTTGCACACCCCTCCCCTCCATCAATCTGTAAGGGCAGTTTCAGGGTCTGATGGCGGCTGTGGCTGAGCCCCTCTGATTGCTCTCCTTCGGGCAGTCTGTGTTTATTTCCACACTGGGTAACTCATGTCAGCTTTTCAGCTTCCTGCCAGCTCCTACCCTCAACTGCTCAAAGGGAAAATATCCTCAGTAATGAAAAGGGAGTGATTTTGCACTGATGGGCTCTATTTCCTTTAAAACAATACAATCAAATGACAGCAGGGAATAGAAAACCATCTTTTTTTCTTAGTGTTTGGAGCTGTCCCTGCATTACCCACAGGGGTGTTAAAGGCAAGTGGCCAACCTGGAGCTGAGGAGCCACTGTGAAGGGAAAATTCACCAAGTCCTGCAGACAGCCAAGCCTTAAGGATTTAAAAACCCTCCATTTAAGTATGTAAGTGCTTTTTTTGTACTTAGGGCTGAAGTCCCACCCATCCCTCCTTTCACCTCCCAGTTCCTTTTTGGACACCTTTCTCTTGCACGAGATTTGCACCCAGATAGCTCCTTTGTTCCTTCTAGAACCTATGATTAGCAGCAATTAAAAAAAGGTCTTCCAGCAACTTGACACTTTTTGAAATGCTAATTGATGCTAAGCAGAACCATCAGGCTGTCATTCACACCTACTCAGTCCCTGCCCCAGGCTTTTTTGCATATTTGAATCAATAAGTTTCTAAAACCCTGGAAGTGTGAGTTATGCAAATAGACTGCTCTCTCCGCCCTTGTTGAGATTACTACCTGTCGGGCTCCAGAAAATCCGCAGGTTGACAATGTTTTAACTCTTCTGCAGGTGAAATGCTCAGATCATCCTGGGAGTGACCATTATTAGAGCTTAGTGTGAAAATTTACATAAACTGGTTGAAAAACACAGCTCAAGTCTGTTGTCTAAGCAGTAGAATAGTTTAAAATGAAACCCATGTACACTGCAGCCAGTGAAAGAAAGAATGCAATGATGAGATTGCTAAATTAGCTGCAGAACTGGTTAATGTCCAAAGAATAGGAAACTCATAACCACTGAACAGAAATCATTTGCAGCTTATCAATCATTCATAAGTCACTATCTAGCATCAAGTCTGATCAGTAATCAATAGTATGTCAATAATAGCCAACTGTGAAAGGTATCAGATTTAAATCAGAGTTGCTCTTGAGTTTCAAGGCAGCTGCCTGGGTCCTAGGTTCTTCAACTACTCTTGGCCAAAAAATGACCAGACACCCCAGAGTAAGGCAAGGTTTATTGAGAAAGAGAAAGATAGGCTTACAGAGTAAGAAAGTTTACAAAGCAAGATACATTCACCATAGACAGTGAAGGGGCCTCCATTGCCAGGGCAAGTAGGCAAGGAGGCCAAGGTTATGGCTAATGGTTCTCTTTTATGCAGTCTGGATCATCAGGCCTACCTTGTGGTTCAGAGTGGGAGGTCAAAGACTGATAATAAAAGATTATTTTGAAACATGAATGAAAGGAAATAGAGTCTAGGGTCTGTGTGGGCAAAGTTGGCCTTTATTCCCACCTGGGTGCCAGTGAGCTGAGTTCTAGAGGAAGTTAGCAATGGGTTAAGGTGGATGGGGATTTTAAAAGGTCAGAAGGGTAGGGATTGGCACATTCCCTGTTTCCTGGGTGGGACATTCAATGCATTCATTTCCTCCTGGCTAGGTCGGTTCTATTTGGGTGGGTCTCCATTTGACTCTATCATCCTGGTCTTTGTAGTCTATTATAAGGAGGTGGGATAATGGGCATGAAATCCCTTTGACTGCTTCCTGCAGGGGGCAGCGTTGGCTGCCTGTAAGGAAAATGGGAGGGAGAAGGGAGCGGTGTTTGCAGAAACATTCTTGTGTCTTGGGTCTGAACTGGTAGATATCCACATAGGGTGAGTATATGAGCAGTTGTTTCTCGGGTGACTGCCTGGTGAATAAATTGGGAGATGGGGCAGCACCTGTGGCTCAAAGGAGTAGGGCATTGGCCCCATATGCTGGAGGTGGTGGGTTCAAACCCAGCCCCGGCAAAAAACTGCAAACATAATAATAGTAATAATAATAGAATAAAATAAATAGGGAGATGAGGTGGAGGATGACTGGTTTGAAACTGAGAATGAGAAAGATCATAATTAGTGGCCCTAACAGAGGAAATAATTAAGGAAGCCATGAGTCCATAACCAAGAGGGTGGAGTAGGCTGAGGGCACAGTAAATTACCGTCAATTCCCACCACTGAGATCTATTTGTTTTAGAGGATCTTTATAAGATGGCAGCATGGAAATAGTTGTCCCCTTGTCTATCAGAAAAGAGACTGGCTTACCTTCCACTAGCAAAAATACCTGGAGTTCAAATTTCACGATTGTCCATGGGGCATTCTGATTTTCTGAGGATCATCAATCTTCCCCAGCTAGGCTTAAAAGGTCAAGAAATTTCTCTAGGTCCTGGGAGTGACTGTGAACCAGATCTTCAGAAAGACCTGGCAGTCACACTTCAAGTGAGGATCTCCACAGGCTGGACACGATTTGGGGGTAAGATTTGGATTTGGGCACTGCTTTGCCCAGTGTCCCAGCCTACTGCATTTAAAACATGGTTCTGGGGGAAATTTTCTTTTTTTGAAATTTCCCAAGGGAGTTTCAAGAAGTAGCCAGGTTTTGTCTAATGGTGGAAGCCAGTAACTGGAGCTCTGAGAGGTGCTGTTGCACCTTGAAGGCTTGGTCCATGAGATTTTGCTGGAGGGTCTGAGGGCCCTGGGGGAATTTTTAGAGGTTTTTTTTTTAATTCTGGATATTGGGTGCAGACTGAGAGATAAAATGGATAATAGGGTGGAGGTGAGGCTATCATAAATCCTGCCAGGTCAGATCATATGACTAGGTTAGATATCTAAATTCTTAAGAATATTTTTTGGTATCTGTGGAGAATGAACCTAGTTTCTGACTTCTATGGGACAGGTCTGAGAGAGAAAAGGGAACAAGAACCCTGCCTTCTGTTCTAATAACCTCTTGGGAGGGGATATAGAACTTGTGGTGGTCTGGAAATGTAAGATCCAAAGGTGTGACTGGACCTAGTGGTGGGGTGGGGAGGGTGGGGGAGGGGATGAATTGGGTCTGCCATGTGTTTTTTCTCTCCCAGTTCTGCCATCTTTTTTCTCTCTACTATGTGTGGTGGAAGGTTGGTGTGGAGGCAGACGGTGGAGATAGGAGGATGGGGTGGAATTCTGCAGGTAGGAATGAGGTTGAGGGGGGAAGGGCTGTGGAGGGGCGGAAGGGAGAGGGTTGTCTGCTGGGTCATCTAAAGAAGACAATGGAGATTCAGATGGCTCAGGGAGGGATGGTTTGATCTTTGCAAGGAAAATTTGGGAAGACTCACAAGACAAACACAAAGAAGGAATGTTTCAGAGGAGGATAAAGGCTTGGATGTAGAGACTCTCTGACCATTTGCCTAACCTCTGACAGTAATTATTGAGATCAGTGAGGATGGAGAGGTCAAATGCACCATTTTCAGGCCATTGTGAGCCACTATCTGGTTTGTACATAGGCCAAGCAGTTTTACAGAAAAAGATGAGGGGTTTAGGTTTAAGGTCAGGGTAGAGACATAGAGGCATGAGGTAGAGTTAAAAGTCAGCTTAAAGGTGAAGAAGGGGGAATGTGACTGAGTGGTTTCATATCAGAAACTGGAGGCAAAAAACTAAATGAGGCTAAAGTGAGGATGTAAAGAGAACTTGCGAAGAGGAGGAGGAAGGAGGTGGCTGAGGCTGGGGTCAGGGAGGTTACCAGGCCTCTACAGCTGACCTTTAATCAGCTGGAAAAAAGTGGCCCAGGCTCATAGGAGGGCATCCCCACACACGAGGCACTGGACGGGCAAGTCTGACTTGCGGGGGTTGGGTCCCAGACTACTGGAATTTTTTGGTCCAGAGTAGGGAAAGGGAAGAGAAGTTAAAAACGCTGAGAGAGGGGGCCAATATGACTGCTTAAGAGGCCCAGAGATGGAGGAAGAGGGACAGAGGAGTTGGAGTGGGGAAAAGGAAAGAAAAATTTAAAAAGTTCAGAAAGGAATTCTAGACTAAGGTGACCAGATTTTAACATTGGTAAAGCAGGACATCATTGACGGTGGGGCTATAGAAAAAATGAGAAGAATTGCACGTTTTGCGATAACTGTTCAAAAATTTGGTCTATATGGAGCAATATATATATTTTTAATTTCAACATAAGTACAATTTACAAATATGATACATTAAAAAAAATTATGTATCGGGGTGGAGCTTGTGGCTCAAAGGAGTAGGGTGCTGGTCCACCTGGGCGACCTTGCCCAGGAGGGGAGTAGGGAGTTTACTCAAATGAAGTTACATTAACCTCTTCATTCCCAAATGGAGTTACATTAACCTTTTCAGCAGCCAAAAACTGTATATTCCCTTTCCGTTGTAGCTTGTCATGCATTCTTTCCAAAAATTGGGACTTTTTAAAAATGCCATGGGACACAAGACAAATTGTTAAAAATCAGGACTGTCCTGCCAAAAACAGGACGTCTGGTCACCTTATTCTAGACACATGATCACCTCACCATTAAATGGATGAATTTTGGGCAGTGGTCAAAGGGTTACCCCTGTTTCCCTTCATTTTGTTGGAACAAGAGTCCATCTAGTTGGATCCGACGGGGTGTATTTTGGCCTCCTGAAGGGGCTTCTCCCCATCCCGGGTTCTCAGTGCCAAAATGAGAGTTCAAAGACTGAAAATAAAAGATTATTCTGAAACACAAACCTGGAAATGGAGTCCAGGTTCTGTGTGGGCAACAGTGGCCTTTATGCCCACCCAGGTGCCAGTGATCTGAGTTTGAGAAGGAAGTCAGAAGTGGGTTAGAGTGGATGGGGATTTTAAAATGTGGGAAGGCTAGGGATTGGCATATTCCCTGTTTCCTGGGTAGGACATTCTATTCATTCATTTCAGTTCTATTTGGGTGGGTTGGTTCTATTTGGGCAGGTTGTTCCCTTTGACTCTATCACAGAGGTCACCTTGGAACCAGTCTACTGTTCTGGAGACCTCCTGTGAGCCTCTCTGAGAGCCCATGGAGGGGTATGGACCACAATGTAGATTTAAACTAATGACATGATAATTAACTTTAAAGCTGTTCTAGGTCATGTTAAAGACTCCATTGTCACCTGTTGCTAGGTTAGAGTCCTCTACATTTTTTGCAGTTGGCAGGCTAAGTTCTGATTGGTAGACTGGTAGGATGGTCCCTCCTCCACAGGTGTGAGGAATCACTGAAACAAGATTAAGGTGAAATGGGATTGCCCCCGCCCCTTGTCCTCCTCCCCTAGGAGAGCTGTTCCTACCTAACTACCAGAAAACCTGACACTGGAGCCAGGGAAAGCCATGAAGGGAAGGCTCTCACGTGCATATGCCTAATAACAAAAACTATCACAAAAATACAAACCCACAATAATTTTAAAAGGCCACTGCAACATTATACCAAAAATAATTCTGTGAGGATGTCTACCCAGCAATAGCCTTCTCAACCTCGGGCTGGTGCCTCTCCTCATTGATCCTTGTAACCAACGACAGTTATCATCGCAAAACATGCAATTCTTCTCATTTTTTCCTTTAAAATCCTTTGTCTTTCTTTCCTTCCCTAAATACACAGCTCACTATGACACTCATATTTCACTGCAATGCCGTTTTCCTGAATAGGTATCATTTTCTTTTGGAGACCCTCTCTCTCTGCTGTTTAGGTTAACACGATAGTGTTACCAAGTGTCTGGGGGTCCTGTTTCCCCAACCCAGTTGGCCTGGTTCTATTACTCAGTGGAGCTAGAAAGTTCAACCAAGGCATGGGATGACAAGAAAGCAAAGTATGTGGAAACCAAGACTAAAACTGGAGCAGGACAGGAGATGTGGCTAGAAAGCAAAAGTCACTTTGAACAGAGAGTTGGAAGTGGGTCCCTCTCAGGAGTGAGAAGATAGAGACAGACAAGGGCGCAAGGGCAGTGTGAGAGGTTTAGGAATAGAGTCTGGCCAGATCCATAAGAAAAGAGGAGGGCAGTATAGGGATTAAGGGTAGGCTTTATTTTATTTTATTTGAGACAGAGTGCTGTAGCGTCACAACTCACAGCAACCTCCAACTCCTGGGCTTAAGCGATTCTCTTGCCTCAGCCTCCCAAGTTGCTGGGACTATAGGCGCCCACCACAACACCTGGCTATTTTTTGGTTGTAGTTGTCATTGTTTGGCAGGCCTGGGTATATGGCTGGCAACTCAGCCACTTGAGCTACAGGTGCCACCTGGTAGGTTTTATTTTAAAGGAGCAGAATGGAGTCTGACCAGAAGTCAGCTCAGCTCACACAGTTTCAAGGAACTTTTATTACTGTAGTTGGAATGTGGGAAGGATTTGTGAAAGGTGAGGGAAGTCATCTTTCCTGCAGAGTGAATGATGCTGTGTCCGAGACTGATTTTAGAATTATTGCCTCCCACAAAAGGTGTTAATCTTGCAGGAAGACCTTATCTCTAGAGCCAGCCAGGACCAAGGTGGGAGATCCTGATGCTTCCTAGGAACACTAGCCTTGAGCATTTCAGGAGGGTGGGGAGGGGGTTGCTGTGGCCGTGCTACTTGGTCTCTGACCTGCTTTCTATCACTACCTGTCCTCCCAGGATGGCTGTACCCTTGTCAAGGTCATGGGATTTAAGGAGTATGGCAAGGGGGTTGCTGCAGTCATGCAGTTTGGTTTCTGGCCTGTTTTCTTTCATTTCCTGCCTCCTAAATAGTTGTACTTTTGTCAGGGTCCTGAGGATTTCTTCCCCACACAGTGTAGAGGTATGAATACCCTCTTTCCATCGGAAATCGTCTGTAATTCTTTCATTGGCCTCTCTATGCCTCCAGGCACCTTTGCCCTTTTCTATTGGTCATTGATCACCTAGATTATCTCAGACCAATGTTCCTTTCCCTTCTAAGGTGACAGTTGCTGAGCGCTGAGCATAGTGTCCCCATAGTGTCCTCCAGATGTCCTGATTCTGCAGCCAGGCTTTCCTCCCTTCCCCCTGAAGCCCCTTTTTTGTCCCCTCTCAAGGATGTCAAGCCCAGTTTCTCTAGGGCAGCCAATGCCCCTTAGATGTGTCAGGCTGTGCTCCCATGAGTTTCAAGGGGCACCTTTGCCTTTGTTTCGGATCCTTCACACTTTTAGAGTTGTGCCCAAAGCCCCAGGGCAGCCTCCTGACTTCCTGAGGGGGTGTCTTCATGTGGGTTAACAGTCACAGGAGCAGATTCCTGTTACTGAAAGCTTGGCACTTGACTCCAAGGCTGCATCAGAAGAACGAGGACAAGTGGTTTGAGAAGGAAAGAGTTTATTAATTTGCCATCAAATGAAGAGGATGAAGAGTCCTGTCTCTAAAATGCCATCTTCCTTAACATAAGTAGAAATATGGAGCTTTTAAAGGGAGTGTTTTCTTTCTTTTCTTATTGTAGTTTGGCCGGGGCTGGGTTCGAACCTACCACCCTCAGTATATGGGGCTGAGCACCCTACTCACTGAGCCACAGGTGCTGCACTAAAGGGAGTGTTTTCAGTTCTAGATGATTGTTGTTCAACTGCAGCTAATGATTCTGATTACCCATTTCTGCAGAACACACACCTGTGACCCCACCACTGTGGGGCCAACACAGACCTCTGCTCTCCACCCAGATCCTGAGCCCTGTATTGTAGCACAAAGAACAAAACACATTCCCCTGCCCCTCCTGACCACTGGCCTGAGACAGGGATTCAGATTTTCATTCCCAAAAGGAGTGGGAGAAGTTTTAAAGAGACAGAAAATATTTTTGCCTTCTCCCCACCCCCAGGCCACCCCCTCTGTTCCATTTCTGCCGCTGATTTTGTCCTCCAGCAACGAGAGCAAAGCCTCTCTCCTCTGGGCCTTCTTGCCCTCAAGCTCTAGATTAGACAACTTTCCTGGCAAAGGCTCCTTCACCAAACTTTAGTCAGGCTCCTCTGAGCATTTTTCTCTACTTGTGTTACTGGGTGAAGAGGGTCCTACCATCTGTCACTGTCAGCCAATATGCAGAGACAGAGATGGGATAGGTTCCCGAAACTATTTATCAGAAGGCCAGCGATTCTGGAGAACAGGAAGAGTAACCTCTCCAAGACTGTTCTGTTCTTCCATTTCCAGAATCATAGTATTATACATTAAAGTGCGGTGCCTGTGGCTCAAAGGAGTAGGGCGCCAGTCTCATATGCCGGAGGTGGCTGGTTCAAACCCAGCCCCGGCCAAAAACTGCAAAAAATAAAAATAAATAAATAAAGTAAAAATCATGTTAGTCTGTATCTTAAACACCAATAATCATCATGACCCATAATAAACAATAGTCAGCATTACCCATGACCCAAAATAACATTCCAATTTAAAAGTTAATCTGCTAAATCAATTGCCCTACAATACTCAAGATATACATGTTACAGCCCCTATGGCCCTGGTCTCTATTGCCGCAGGAAGGAACCAGGCGTGACTCAGATTAGAAGTACAAGCTTGCAGGAGACAGGCTAATCTTGATTGCAGGGTACCCCGGAGCAACCTCCACAATAGCCTTTTATTGAGACAGTACAAGACAGGTGAGGGGAGTATTAGACAATGACTACGTGCCTAAGGATTGCCTTGGGCTCGGGCTCTTTCTCCACAAGGAGTACCTGTGGATGAATTGCCCGAGGGGCTGCCCCCAGCTGCAAATCATCTTGCTCAGAGGTCCTCTGGCTCTTGGCATCCTCTACCTATACACTTTTAGGTTAAAGCTGAATTTACAAAACAGCAAGAATGGGAGACATGAGGTCAAGGTCACATAGGTCCTAAACCAACCAGAGCAGCTGTGTGGGCTCAGCCCTAGCCTGAATGACTCCATCTTATTCTCACTACGTGTGCTTTCACTTGGCCTCACCCTTGGCCTTCAGTATCTATCCTTGCCAGAACTTCATAGCCCAGTCTTAGCAAGAGTCCTGTTAAGTTACTTTAGAGAGAATCTCCTGCCCTTGACATCTGATTATTGGGGGCAAGCCCCCTGAAGGTTCACTGAAAAATCACCGACAAGGCCAGGTGCAGTGGCTCATGCCTATAATCCTAGCACTCTGGGAGGCTGAGGCAGGAGGATCACTTGAGGTCAGGAGTTTGAGACCAGGCTGAGCAAAGCAAAAACCCTTGTATATTATTTTATTAAAAAAAAATTAGCTGGACATTGTGGTGGGTGCCCATAGTCCCAGCTACTCAGGAGGAGCTAAGGTAGGAGGATGGCTTTAAGAGAGGATACTCAGAAAAATAAAATCTAAAGAAAAAAGGCTTCTCACTGAAGCCCCAAGGACATACCTACAAAGTCCTCCCCGTAGTGACTCAGCTGCTAAGAATTTGTAGAAGCTTAACTTCCCGGGACCTGGAAACACTTGCTTCCACTTCCGTAAAAGCTGGTGGTTTGGTTCTTCAGCTCGATTCAAACTGACCAATGAGAAGGGTACCCACGGATAAGGAACCCTTAACTAGGGATAAAAGGGAAAAGACAGAGCCATTCGGGGAGCATGGCCATTTTTGGACTTTAGTCAGCTGTGGCTCCACCAGCTGAAATAAAGCTCTTTCTCTTTTAAACACAGGTGTTTGGGTGTTCTGTTCCTCCATCGGGCCTCATTTTCCTGCTACGGCTTGAGTCCAGGAATTTCGGTTACTGTGAGGTAGGCTGAGGCCACAGTGCACTAACCTGGGTGACAGAACAAGACACTGTCTCAAAAAGAAAAATCATTTTTGGGGCAAGACACAATTATAGAAGGGACTTTACCTAACAAATGCATCAGTGTAACTTAGTATCTTGTATCCTCAATGAATCCCCAACAATAAAAAAAAAAAGAAAGAAAAGAAAAATCACTGACAAAAGGCAGATTGTTTTTTTTGAGACAGAGCCTCAAGCTGTCCCCCTGGGTAGA
>NW_003852407.1:16037051-16038415 GCF_000181295.1 Otolemur garnettii
CTTCAGAATGAAGACCTAAAGATTCAGGGGAAATTGTCTATTTAGCTTAGGCTTGTTAAGGGAAAAGAAGCCATACTCTGTAAAATAATTTAAAGAGGTTTATTCTGAGCCAAACTTGAGGACTATGACCTGGAGCTACACTGGAGAGTCTTAAGCACATGGACTTTTTTTTTTTGAGACAGGTCTCACTTTGTTGCCCTGGTGGTGTCGTGGAGTCATAGCTCGCAGCAACCCCAGACTCCTGGGTTCAAGTGATTGTCTTGCTTCAGCCTGCCAAGTAGCTGGGACTACAGGCGCCTGCCACAATGCTATTTTTAGTGATAGGGGTCTCACTCTTGCTCAGGCTGGTTTCAAACCCATCAGCTCAGGCAATCTGCCCACCTTGGTCTTACAGAGTGCTGAGATTACAGGTGTGAGCCACCATGCCCCGCTAGCAAGTAGACTTGTTGAGGTGGGGTTACAGTTTGGTTTTATACATTTCAAGGAAATGGGAATTACAGGTAAAGTCATAAAAAAATCAATAGATGGAAGACATACATTGGTTTGGCCTGAAAAGGTGGGATATCTCATAGTGGGAGGGGGAGCTTATAGGTTATAGATGGGTTTAAAGATTCTTTAGTTGACAATTCATTGAAAGAGTTAGGCTTTGTCTAATAGGCCAGAAGTCAGAGTCAGTGAAAAGGTATGCTGAGTTGAAGTAAGGGTCTTTTTTTTTTTTTGAGACAGGAGCCTCAAGCTGTCCCCCTGCATAGAGTGCCGTGACATCACAGCTCACAGCAACCTCCAACTCCTGGGCTCAAGCGAGTCTCCTGCCTCAGCCTCCCAAGTAGCTGGGACCACAGGCTCCTGCCACAATGCCCGGCTATTTTTTGGTTGCAGCCGTCATTGCTGTTTGGAAGGCCTGGGCTGAATTCGAACCTGCCACCTTGGGTGTATGTGGCTGGCACCTTAGCCACTTGAGCCACAGGCGCCAAGCTGAAGTAAGGGTCTGTTAATCAGAGAAAAACTGCCAGACAGATGCCTAGACTCGAGTGATTCGTTGTGTATATAGAGGACCTGCAGGTGTGTCTTGCATAGCCTTACCTGTTAATGAGTCACGAATAATATCTCTAAGGGGGAAGCATGATGAAGATGCTTATCTGAGCCCCCGTTCTCATGGCTAGCACCTCAGTTTTAGTGATCTCCTTGGCCAAGAGGGGGTCCAGTCAGTCAGCTGCTGAGGGAGAGAGCCTTAAGATTTTGTTTTAATTCACAGGTTCAAGAAAGTGTAGACAGCTGTGTTGAAATATGATCAGGGCACCAGCCACATACACCTAAGGTGGCGGGTTTGAATCCCCAGCCCGGACCCGCCAAACAACAATGAT
>NW_003852407.1:16038921-16040056 GCF_000181295.1 Otolemur garnettii
TTTGACTTCTGCCTTGCCCCGCAATTCCTGTGTTCCTAAAATGTATATAACCACACTGTAACCTGACCGCCTTGGGACCACCTACTGAAGATGTTTTAGATTTGTGAATTCCTGAGCCAAAGTCACTCTTATTGGCTCAAAATACATTATTTTACAGAGTTTTGGGGTTTTTTTCTGTTAATAATACCACCCTACTGGGTTCTTTGCCCACTGCACCAAAGGAGGCCAATACACTGGGACAGCAGGGGTTGCGTTAGAGAAAGCATTTAACATGGCCAGGCACTGAGTGAGGAGGTGAAAGAAATTTCTCAAATCTACCTCCCTGAGGATTTGGGGGCCAATGTTTTTAAAGTTAGTTTGGTGGACAGATAGGGAATTGGGTCTGCTGATTGGCTGGGGAGGAACTCATAGGGGTGGGAAGCAGAAAAGTTGGTTCTCAGGTCGAGGGTCACGGGGGCTATTGAATCTATTCCTAAGTGTGGCCACTAGTTTGGTTGGCATTAATCAGTCCACTGGAATGCAGAGTCTGGAAAACATCTGAAAGATCAGTCTTAGGTTTCACTGAAGGAGCAAAGGAAATTTCACCCCAAAATATGATTCCTTGGTATAAAGAATATTTTGAATTAAAGCCCATTCATGATCAGAAAGCCCTGGAAGAGGACTCTTCCTCTAGAAGAAAGGTCTCTTCCAGTGCTTTCTGATCATGAATGGGCTTTAATTCAAAATATTCTTTTGGCTCAAAGGAGTAGGGTGCCGGCCCCATATACCGGAGGTGGGGGGGTTCAAACCTGGCCTAGCCAAAAACTGCAAAACAAACAAACAAACAACCCTGAGTAACCTGATTTAGAATCAGAGGGGCTGCTGACTTCCTTATAGCATGCTAATAGACCTGGCCCCTAGGTCATTTGAAGCAGTGACCTGTTTCTCACGTCAATCTGTTTTCCCCCATCTACACACATCCCCCTCTAGCAACCACTTGCTGCACCCATATTTTCCACATTCTCCCCCTCCCTTCCAAAAGCCATCTATCAAAGTCTCTGACGTCACTGAGACTTTGAGTAATCTTTCTTGTGATTCCCCCCATGTGCTTGGTATTTGGAAATAAACCTTTCTCTTCTCTTTTTTTTTTTTTTTT
>NW_003852407.1:16041068-16042697 GCF_000181295.1 Otolemur garnettii
CATCTATGGAAACAACTGGGAAAGTTATGAACCTTGTGGCCACTAGTTATGTGACTCCTGAGTAGTAAGTAATTGTAAGAAAAGGCAAGCTAGACTGGTTATTTATTTATTTTTTAACTATGCCTATACCTTGGCAGAGTTCAGGCCCCTACCACAGTCCCCACCTTGTGGCCCTGTGTTAATTTTATAAAGGGTGGTTTCATTCATAAGGGTATGATTTAATACTAATACGCTCAATGGGAAAACTGAGCAAGGCTGGTCTGTCTAGATCAGTAGTTCTCAACCTTCCTAATACCATGGCCCTTTAATACAGTTCCTGTGGGTTGAGAACCGCTGGTCTAGATTTTTCTTGGCCTCTCTGAGCAGCTTCCTTCTGGGTGTGGGGCAGGAAGGTCATCCTCTGGAATGTGAGTCTTATGACTTATAGTCAAAGAAGGCAGTTCAGATAATTCCTTTTTTTAAATTTTGAGACAGAGTCTCACTCCATAGCCCAGGCTAGTGTTGTGCCCGAAATTTCCCCAAGTCTCCCCAACAGACAGTCCGAGACACACTCCAATGTAAAAGCCCAAGGTGAGCTTTATTCAAGCCCGGGCCTGGACTCTCCTGGTGGGCACACCGAGGAAGAGCCCTGAGCCTGGAGTGAGAAAGGTTTTTATAGGGTACAGAAAGCAGGAAGGGTGAGGTCGGACATTTTTGATTGGTGGTTAGGGGTTTCTATGGTATGGGTAAGATTGGGATTGGTGTAGGCTGAGGGGTGGGGAATTGTCTAGTGACTATGTAGTGGTCTGGCTAGGTGGTACAGTCCGATTGGATAGTCGGACCACATGACTGAGGGGAATACTTGAATCTCAAGGAAACTGAAACTTATCGCCTAATATGGCAGCTGTTGCTTAAGATGGCTTAATCAACGGCTCAACAGCTTGTGCAGCCAGGGGTGAAGGAGGCAGCAGGGAGTGGCCCTGCGGTCTTTTGTAGTAAACAACAAAATGGCGCTGGTCTGGCTCTCTCACTAGAATGGCATGGAATCATGGATCACAGCAGCCTCAAACTCCTGGGCTCAAGAGATCCTCTTGCTTCAGTCTCCTGAGTAGCTGGGGCTATAGAAGCCTGCCAGGACATCTGGGTAGTTTTTGTATTTTTAGCAGAGATAGGGCCTTGTTCTTGCTCAGGCTGGTCTCCAGCTCCTAAACTTAAGCAATCCAGTGGCCTCAGCCTTCCAGAGTGCTGGGATTACAGGTATGGGCCACTGCACCTGGCCTCAGATCATTTTTTTATGGCCAGTTTGTACACAGATAGGGCAGACAGAGAGAAAGTTAGAGGAATGTTTTTAGGATGTATGGCTGGCTTTGAAGAAAAGGGGTTCTGGTTTCTATGACCTGACCTTCCTTGGGGAAGAGGGATTCTAGTTTTTATAGATAGCCTCAGGGGAGAATGGGACTGAGAGACAGAAGGGCAGGTCAGAGAAAAAATTTTTTTTCTAATGCACCTCTGAATGTTTCATTTTAAGGTGTTGTTTTCTAAGCCCCAACATGATCAAGTCCTCATCCCCCACCTTTGATGCCCAAATCCCTGGCCTGCCTTTAGCAAAGGTCCTATTAAGCCTGTTTAACAAGAAACCCCCTTCCCTTG
>NW_003852407.1:16042974-16054239 GCF_000181295.1 Otolemur garnettii
AGGATTTGGATTGGTACAGGTGAAGGGTAGGGGATTTCTTAACCGGGGCTAGAGGTGGTGTAGCCTAATTAGGAAGGAGAATACCTGAATTTCAAGGAAGTAGATACCTATTGCCTATTATGGGAGTTGTTCAAGGGAACTAATACTTATTGCCTATTATGGCAGCTGTCTGTCTTAGGTGACTCAATTCAATGGCTTAATGGCTATGCAACCAGGGGTGGGGGAGGCAGCAGGGAGTGGCCCTGCTGTTTAACAGAGCAGACAAGAAAATGGCGCTGGTCTGGCCCTTACAATAGCTCCTTAGCAGCGGTTCTCAACCTGTGGGTCGCGACTCACAGGAACTGTATTAAGGGGCTGCGGCATTAGGAAGGTTGAGAACCACTGCCTTATAGCAATTTTTCACTACTAATTTTCCACTGACCTCCTCACTCTGTTCCTTGATTATTTAGAGAAAATAATTTTTTCTCTACTCTAAGTTCTTAGTTGGGGACCCCTGTAACAAATGACAGATTAACAGGAGAGGAACATACAGAGTTTAATAGCACACATAACCTCGTGTATACATAGGAGATACCCAGAGAAGTAAATTTGTCAAGATATGGCTTTGACTTCAGGCTTAAATACCATTATCCCTTGAAACAAAACAAGAAAGGTGTGCAGGAGGCTGGTTATGGAACGGTGACTAGAAAAAGCCCAGGTTTGTTATGCAAATGTAAGTCAGAACTTCCTTGGTAATGAGAGTCTCCACTGATTTAGTCATCCTTCTTTCCTGTACAGCGAGGGAGACACTCTTACAGATGAAGACTTCCTTTACAGATGTAAATTTCCCTTACAAAAGGGTAACTCCTACTCTGTTTTCAGAGTTTCTTCTGGTGTCTGCAGTTTCTGAAAATAAGCAGCTCAAAATAATCCTTATGCCAAACAGGCATAGTTTGGGGTGACATATTCTGGTGTCTTACAGCTGTGAATCCCCACTTGCCTTTCCTATATTCAAAGTTGAGTCTGATCTTTACACCCTATCACAATTTTCCTGTGCAATAGTCTTAAAGGAAGACTTTCTTAACATTTTAACAAGTGCAGAAATCAATTTTTTTTTAACCCTTCCACAGGGTTACCACTCTGTCGGCCAGGCGTTGGTATTGCTAGAGGACCGGGGCTTAGAGGAACGTGGCCCAACAGGCACACTGGAGTGTGACGGAGCTAGTGCCGCTGGCCAGCACAGTTGCCCCATCATTGCCTTTTGGTAGTACCAGCTCTTTCTCATTGGCCATAGGATGGACATAGGAATGGCCTGGGCCACACCCTGGACACAAGCTGGTCTACATGCTCTGAGCCTGACACAGAGACTAGGGAAGAAATAGGCCTGTTTTGTGAGGTTGCCAGATGGGGAAGATGTTAAAACAAAGCTTTGCCCTCACTCCCCAGTGGGAGAATTCCTCCTGTGGTCGGTCAAAGTGAAACTAAGAAGCAGAGGGCAGGTAAGCGCCAGAAAGAAGGGTCTCAAAGATAACCTGGAGATTCCAGCCCACATGGGGCCCTCCCAAAGCTGGGACATTCTCTTTGGGCCTGAGCCAGTCAGAGTTGGGATGCCAGCTCCTAGCAACGGAGAGTCCTGAGTGCTGCAGGGCCGTGGCCCGGTTACCTCCTTGTACATTCCCAGAGCAGCTCTCCCAGTCTGACTCACAGCCTCCAGGGCATCGCCAGGGCCGGCTCCCAGTCCTCCTCTCTGGCTGATGGTGCATGGCATGTCTGAGATGAGGCCTGGCTTGCCTTTCTCATCACTGCTGCCCTTCAAAGCCTGTTCAGCGCAGTGCATTAGGGCGAGAGTCCAGCATGATGGCTCACGCCTCCAGTACTAGCACTTTGGGAGGCTGAGGCTCAGGAGTTCTAGAGTTCAGCCTGAACAAGAGCAAGACCCCCATCTCAAACAAACAAACAAAAACCCCAATACAACATTAAGGCAGTACTTTTCAAATTTGAGCAAGGTACAGACACCCTTCAAAGAAAAAGCAATAGCAGACTCCCCAGATGAATTTAAATTATTTTTTACTAAGTACAAACATAATATATGCTTATGGCCATATCAAACCAAAATAAATTTTCAACTATAAAGTCAACGGAACACACATTAATGACAATAATTTAATGACAGATTATGTTTTGCTAAAGCTACACTGATGATGCTGAGTTTATTATTAGAAAACGTTCTCCAACTGGTTCTGAATTTTGATAGAGAATAAATGATGGGAGGAATCCTTGAACCAATTTCTTTTTATTACCTATTTATTTATTGTTTTTGAGAGAGAGTCTCACTTTATCACCTTCAGTAGAGTGCTGTGGCATCATAGCTCACAGAACCTCAAACTCTTTGGCTCAAGTGATTCTCTTGCCTCAGCCTCCCCAGTAACTGGAACCACAGGTGCCCACAACATGCCTGGCTATTTTTTAGAGATAGAGCTTCACTCTGGTTCAGGCTGGTCTTGAACTCCCGAGTTCAAATGATCCACCTGCCTCAGTCTCTGTTAGGATTACAGGGGTGAGCTGCTGCACCTGGCTGCCTTTTCTTTTTTAGAATGAGTAACTTTATTTTTTCAGAGTATCATGGGGGTACCCAGGTTTTGGTTACATGAATTGCTTTTGTACAGTTCAAATCTAAGTTATAAACGTGCCCATCACGCAGAGAGCTTGCATTGTACCCATTAGGTGTGAATTCACGGTCCGCTTCTCCCCACTCCCACCTGCTTGGTTTCTGCTGAATTTGCCTTCCGTGTGTGCCAGAGGGTCTTAAACGATTAGTTCCAGTTTAATAGGCAAAGAATTTATGAGGCAACCCCAAAGGCAGTCACAGCAACAGCAAAAGTTAACTAATATGACTTGATTGAATTAAAAAGCATGGGCCGATTTCTGTTTCCCAGCCTGCTAATGTTTCCACTTCATTATGGTCTTCCACACAGAGATGAGCACTTCTGGTTCTGAGAAGGGAGGTGACCCTTAGGCTTTCCCCTTAAGGTTCTGAGAGCCCCTTTGGAAACCCTGGGTTGTGGGTGTTCAGGGGCTCTTACATCCCCACTCAGGTCCCTCGTCTCTGGCCGCCTGGAGGAGAACTGTCCAGGAGGCATGTGACTGTAGACCCTTTTTCTTTTAGAAACAGAGTCTCACTTTGTCACCCTCAGTAGAGTGCTGTGATGTCACAGCTCACAGCAACCTCTAGCTCCTGGGCTTAGGTGATTCTCTTGCCTCAACTTCCCAGTAGCTGGGACTACAGGAGCCCACCACAACGCCCAGCTATTATTTTGTTGCAGTTTGTAGGGGGCTGGGTTCGAGCCTGCCACCCTTGGTATATGGGGCCGGTGCCCTACTCAGTGAGCTACAGTCACTGCTCTGTAGACTCTTAAAATACCTAGACCTCTAGGTTTTGGTCCTCTGGTCCTAGGCAGGCAGGTATAAATGTCTCTGGGCAGGGAAAGGGGGGGAGGCTGCCTCAAATTACATTTGGGGAGCAGTGGGGTTCTTATGGTAACTAAATGACCTCAGCATCTGAAAGGGATAATGGAAGAATATGAACATGTTGAAAAAGTAATCTACAAAAAAGGCCAAAGAGAACAATGTCTATTTTTCATGTACATTTAAAAAAAACAAATATTGAGAAGAGATTGAGGCCTGTGCTCCTGGGTCAAGAAGCTGCAGAGAGGACACCCTGGGACCCCAAGTCCCCAGTTTGGCTCCTCTGGTCCCAACCCCCATTCCTAGTTCCCTCATCTCCCAGGTCACCAACTCCAAGTGTCAGTCCCCAGAATCCCTAGTGCATTCTATTTCCCCAATAATTTCACCCTATTATAATATACTTGAACTTTATTCATCACCCAGCAGACTTCTTTGTAATGCAGTGTGTGTATAATGATTAAATGAAACACTAAAACTCTTCCTTTGATATGATGCCTGCTTCAAGTTTTTTGAAAGCTGATACATGAAAGTAACATTTTGAAGTGCTTTTCTTAGTTTTTCTATGCTTAATAACTGCTTTTCAAATTTGATAATAAATAAAATGACATCCTAATAAAGTATATGCTCCTAATAATTATAATCTTAATTCAATCCAGGACAAACATTTTAATACTTGGAGTATTATGGACACAAAAACATTTTTAAAGTTTTCAATTTCAATTATTTGATGATATATTTCTTTGTGATTTTTGGCATGAAATTAGAAGGAGTTCAAAGAATTGAGTGAATGGCTGTAACAAATCTCCTCCCACATCCATCTACTTATTTATGTGAATAAAGATACTCAGTACTTACACTGATGAAAATTAAAAATAGAAATAAAATCTTGGCTGAGTTTTGTCTCATTCTACTTATAAGTTTATTCATGCATGAATACATGAACTAACTTTTAAAAAACCAGCAGGGATGGGAGGCTGGATGGGGCTGACACGGGTGGACACTCTTGGCAGAGTAAGTACAGGTACCTGGGAAGGGCATCTCCGTGAGCCTTGGGGGCCGAATGCAGATGATAAGGGACCCCCTCTTTTTTTTTTTGAGACAGAGTCTTTGTTGCCCTATGTAGAGTGTGCCGCGGCATCACAACTCACACCAACCTCAAATTCTTGGGCTTATGCGATTTTCTTGCCTCAGCCTCCCAAGTAGCTGGGACTACAGGTGCCTGCCACAATTCCTGGCTATTTTTCTGTTGCAGTTGTCATTGTTTAGCTGGCTAGGGCTGGCTTCGAACCCACCAGCCTGGGTATATGTGTCCAGGGCCCTACCTACTGAGTTATGGGTGCCACCTGGGATCTCTCACTTTCTGAAGAAAAGGACTAAGGTTGACTCATGCATCAAGCAAACTTATATTAGCCCTCTCTGTGTGCTAGGACTAATCGTGCCAGGTAAGGAATTTTCTTAGTGGGAGAATAGTCATAAAAATTACAGCAGCAGCAACAACCATAGTGTGGTATGGTGAGTTCATCCTCTACCCCATGTGACTTTTTAATTAGTTTAAATGTTCTATTCTTTTCAAAAGCATTTTCACTATTCTTGATCCTTTGCTCTTTCACAGGAATTTTCAAATCATGTTGATAGAGTCCATGAAAAAAAAAAAACCTTTGGGAATTTGGATGACCACACGTGTTGTACTAAAGTTATTGACTAATTTGGGTGTCAATGTTGAATCTTCCTTCCATGAACATGGTGTATCTCTTTGTTTCTTTAGGTTTTCTCTTATACCCTTCAGTAAAGTTCTATATTTTTCTTCATGGAGATTTTGACATATTTTGTTAGATTGGTTCCTAAGTACTTTATGGTTTTTGCTGAAATTTCTCATTTTAAAATTTTATATATACAGAATGTATATAATATATGTTTATATACCCAGAATATATATAATCATATCTAGATACGTAATATGCCCTTGATTTGTGGGAATTCTTTATATTGGTCTTGTACTTAACAAAATTGCTGAATTCTTTTCTTTGTGGAGTCTTGAAGATTTTCCACAAAGATAATCATGACATGAGAATAATGATAATCTTGATTTTTTTGTCTTATAAGACTTTTACTCATTTTTCTGGTCTTCTTGTGTTGGCTACAATGGCTAGACCAATATAGGCAGAATGCAGATGGTATGGGACGCCCCCCCTTTTTTTTTTTTGAGACAGAGTCTTTGTCACCCTCTCTAGGGTGTGCCTATTAATATAGGGTGGAACTATTAATAGTGAATATTCTTGCCTTATTCTAGCTTGAAGGGATGATTTCAACACTGTACCGTGAAGAATGATATTTGGTTTAGGTTTTAGGTTAAGGGAGCTCTTCTAATTCTGACTTAATAAGAGTATTTATCATGAATGAGTGTTGTATATTGTCAAATGCTTTCTCCAAATTTATCGAAATGAGGTTACATTCATTTTCCATTTATCTATAAATATGATGAATTACATTAATAGATTTTCTAATATTAAACCATCATAAAACATCCTTGTCAGCACTGCTGAGAAAAACCTTATTTGATCATAATATAAATATGTAAACACCCCATGGTAGGCAGAATAACAGTTCCCCAAAGAGTGTCACACCCCAGTCCCTGAAACCTGTGACTATTGTACCTTACATGTTAAAAGGAACTTCGCAAGTGGAATGAAAGTTACAGACTTTAATACGGGAAGCTTACTATAGGGTGGGTTCCCTATCATCATGAGTACTTGAGAGATGTGGCAGGAGAAGGCCTCACTCTGAGTTTTCTGTCTTTGAGTATGGAGACAGAGGACCAGAGCAGGCCTCTAGAAGCTGGGAACAGCCTAGCCAGCAATGGGGCCCTTGGTCCCTCAGCTGTAAGGAACTAATTCTGCCAACAAGCTGCAGGAGTAGGGAATGTGTTTGCCCTTAGCGCCTCTAGGAAGGAATGCACCTCTCTGGGCACCTTGGTTTTCACCCAGTGAGACCACACTGGACTTCTACCCTAAAGAAAGGTAAGGTGATACATTTGGGTTGTTTTAGCCGCAACAGTTTTGTGGTAATCTGTTATGGCATCAACAGAAAAACCAGGGCACACACACTTATCCACGTTGCCAGACTCAGTTGGCTAATGCTTTCTTTAGCTTTTTTGCATATTAGTTCATCAGTTAGTTTGCCCTATAATTTCTTCTTCTATTGTTTTTGTCTAATGTGTTATCTCAGTTACAGCAGCCTTACAAAATGAATTGGGGGAATTCTCTCTTCTTCTACTCTCTAGACCTGTTTGTATAAGAATATTCTTGAGGGCTTGGTGCCTGTGGCTCAAGTGGCTAAGGCGCCAGCCACGTACACCTAAGGTGGTGGGTTCGAATCCAGCCCGGGCCCGCCAAAACAACAATGATGGCTGCAACCAAAAAATAGCCAGGCATTGTGGTGGGCACCTGTGGTCCCAGCTACTTGAGAGGCTGAGGCAGGAGACTCCCTTGAGCCCAGGAGTTGAAGGTTGCTGTGAGCTATGATGCCATAGCACTCTACCCAGGGGGATAGCTTGAGGCTCTGACTCAAAAAAAAAAAAGAATGTTCTTTGAATACCCAGCTACTCAGGAGGCTGAGGCAAGAGGATCACTTGAGCCCAGGAGTTTGAGGTTGCTGTGAGCTATGATGCTGCATCACTCTAGCCTGGGACAACAGAGTGAGAGTCTATCTAAAAAAAAAAAAAAAAAAAAAGAGTATTATTCTTTGAGTATTTGCCATAACTCATTCATAAAACTACCAGATCTGGTATATTTTCTAAGTTCCATTTTCATTTTTACCACAGTAATGTAATATTTGTGCATATTTAAAAGTCAGGTGGTGTCACCAAGCTTGTAATAAAAGCCACTCAGATCAAATCCCCTCTAGCCCTGGAATCATCCTCATCCAATATTTCAGCTTCTGCTTCTAAACTTTACTATTAAATTTGTGAGTAATGTGCTGCATGGGTTTTCTGTGGCTGTTCTAACAAATTACCACAAACTTAGCTGCAGTAAACAATACAAATTTATTCTGTTACTGTACTGGTGATCACAGGTCCAACATGACTCTTAAAGGGCTAAAACTGAGGTGTCAGCGGGATGGTCCCTTCTGGAGGCTCTTGGGGAGAGTCTGTTCCTTTCTCTTCTGTGTCTACAGTCTGCTGAACTCCTTGGCTCCATCACTCCAGTCTCTGCTCTTGTGGTCACATCACTTTCTCCTCTGTTATAATCACATTTCCTTCTGCCTCTCACTTGTAAAGACATTTGTGATTATGTTGTGGCTTCCACTAGACAGTCCAAGAAAATCTCATCTTAAGATTTTGAACTCAACCACATCTGCAAAGTCCTTTTTGCCATATTAATTAACAGTCACAGGTTCCAGGGATGAGCACCTGAGTATCTTGAGGGGCTGTGACTCAGCCTACCACATATGTATTTTCTAATGTTTCTTGATCTTTCAGTTGTAGGTGTTTCTGAATCCACATGGTGATTCCAGCCTATGTGTAGTTACTTGCTACTCAGAGAACAAGGATTGCAAGGAAAAGAGGGACTTGATTACAGATGACATCCACCAGGAGAGGACAGAACTGCCTCAAATCTCCCTCCCTAACTAACTGAGGGTAGGAGTTATTATAAAGGTTCAGGAAAGTGGTTTTGTATGTTGAGGCAGATTATACTGAAAGCAATGCGTGCAGGAGGTCTAATTCAGCAGTCACAAGTTAGGCTCAGTGCCTGTAGCTCAAGCGGCTAAGGCGCCAGGCACACACGCCAGAGCTGGTGGGTTGAAATCCAGCCCGGGCCTGCCAAACAACAATGACAACTACAACCAAAAAATGGTTGGGTGTTGTGGTGGGTGCCTGTAGTCCCAGCTACTTGGCAGGCTGAGGCAAGAGAATTGCTTAAGCCCAGGAGTTGGAGGTTGCTTTGATCTGTGACACCACAGCACTCTACCCAGGGCAACAGCTTGAGGCTCTGTCACACACAAAAAAAGAAGTTACAAGTTGGTGATGACTGGTAAGTTTTGGTGGTGGTATCCTGCAAAGAATCTGCCATTGCTAGGAGACAACACAAAAGCCTAAAAGCTTAGCTCAACAGAAGGAACATAATGTTTTGGTCATTGAGTACCGCTGGCCTGGGGAGCCAAAGAATAAGAAAGCTACAGGAAAAAAATATATATGAGGGGGTATCGTTTTGTGTTTGTTTGTGAAGCCTATTACAGGTATTACTGATTGATTTCCTACTCTGGAAGATGAGCACTTGGCTTACGAGTCTTGCTCCTTTCAACTTACTCACGCACATACCTCCAGTTCTCTTCTCCAGTCTTCTCAATAGAGTTCTATTGCCCTCTGAAGTTAAACCAGTATTCAGAAACTGTTACTGTCACTAAAGCAGCAGGGGACTATGCTTGTCTTTTCTTATACAACACTTAAAAAAAGTATTTTTAGTTTTCTGTGTGGTTATCACCAAATCCGTCCCAAATTCAGTTATAGAATTGAAAATCTGCCGTCAGCGTGATCCAACACATCAGGTGTCACATCTGTTTCAGGTTTTTCTTGGAGACATTCTCCTCAGAGCTCCTCCCATCTTCCTGCTCCAATCTGGACTTTGCCCACAGTGTCTGAGACACAGCTGTCATCTGGGGACTTACCTCCACATCGTCCTGAAAGCATCCTTGTCACTCTTTTGAGCTGAATCGCAGGTCTTTGGTCTACTCTGTCATTTTAGGGGACTGCATCCTCATTAGCTTCCCGAGACACGGTGCCGGGGGAGATGCTTGTCGTCTTCTAGGTCAAAACACCAACTCGCAAGAAACAGGACAAGTGAGGACACTGACACCATGGCGGGGGGGAGGGGCAGTCAACAGAATCGTCTAGGACTTGGGGAACAGGACAGGTGACACAATGCAGTTTCTCCAACAAATGAATGTCAAGGAAAAAGAAGAGCATTTGCAAGAAAATAATCTTCAATGAAAATCGAGGAGGAAACTGTAGGTCTAGGAAGCAAACTGCTTATATGTGCAGACTTCACATGGGTCCTGATTCAAATAAACCACAGCTTTTAAAAATGTGTGGCATTGATGAAATAATTGGAAATCTGAACACTGGGTATCTGATGGTATTGTTCAAGTATATTTTAAATGTAATAATGACACAATTCTTATATTTTTGAGCCCATATCTATTAAGGAGACACATTACGAGAACAGAAGGGAAAATATGGTTACAGTACAGACAAGACCAGATTGGCCATCATTGTTGAACCTCTATGTTAGTCCAGGGGAATTAATTTTGTTATTTTTTCCACTTTTAAATATGTTTTAATTTATAGAAATGGTTTTTGAAAAAAATGAGAAAAAACACTATAAAAAGTCTCTGTTCTAGCTGCATACTTACGTGATACCTCAGTTCAGCGGTTCTCAACCTGTGGGTTGTAATCTCTTTGTAACAATGAAAATACATCCTGCATATTAGATATTTACATTCTGATTCATAACAGTAGCAAAATTACAGTTATGAAGTAGCAACGAAAATAATTTTATGGTTGGGGGTTACCACAGCATGAGGAACTATATTAAAGGGTTGCGGCATTAGGAGGCATTAGGAAGGTTGAGAACCACTGCTTCAGTTGGACATGAACTATAAATATAAGATAGAAATGTTTTTCTTCATTCTTTTTTCTTTTTATGTGACAGAGTCTCACTTTGTCACTCTCAGTAGACATGACGTCATAGTTCACAGCAACCTCCAACTCTTGGGCTCAAGTGATTCTCTTGCCTCAGCCTTCTGAGTAGCTGGGACTACAAGCACCTGCCAAAATGCCTGGCTATTTTTAGAGACAGGGGTCTCAGTCTTGCTCAGGCTGTTCTGAAACTCCCATGCTCAGGCAATCTACCCACCTTGGCCTCCCATAGTGCTAGGATTACAGGATTGCACCAGGGCACCCAGACTTGTTCAGAATTCTAAAGGAATTTCTCCCTTGATGTCTTATGTCTCACAGAATTCATTTATGAAAAGTCCAACGCTTTTCTGAGAACAGACCCTTGGTTGTGTGCAACCTGTGTCCCCCGCTCCTGTGAGGAGGTTCCTTTGTAAGACTTTTGTTGTATATAATTTCTTAGTTCATTGAGCTTGGCATTTTCTTCCTTCACTTATTGAAATTTGAGTTCAATTTCAACCTTGAATTTTTTTTGAGGCAGAGTCTCCCTCTGTCACCCTGGGTAGAGGGCCAGGGTGTCATCATAGCTCATAGCAACCTCAGTATCTTGGGCTCAAGCCATCCTCTTGCCGCAGCCTCCCGAGTAGCTGGATCTAGGGGGTGCCTGACACAATGCTTGGCTAATTTTTCTATTTTTAGTAGAGATGCGGTCTCAAGCTTGCTCAGGCTGGTGTTGAACTCCTGAGCTCAAGCGATCCATCTACCTTGGCCTCTCACAGTGCTAGGATTACAGGTGTGAGCCACTGTGCCCAGCCTCAAACATTTTGACTGATAAATCATATTTTTTCTTGGATAATTTTTTCCTATCAATTTTGGTTCTTTCTGCAATTCCTAATATTTGGATGTTGGACTGGTGCTATTTTTATTTGGTCACGTTAAGCTAGTAGATAAAATGAGGGGTTATTGATACCTTCTATGGCAGCTATTCCTGTCTTGGACAAGATGATGTCTCCTTTTATTCATTCATCCTTTCAGTTTTTATTTGTTTATTTATGAGACCATAAAGTCTGTTATCCTCTGTGAGCCTGTCATAAGATGGACTATAGGTGTGCACCACGACACCCAGCTGTTTTTTTGTTGTTTTTTTTTTT
>NW_003852407.1:16054618-16064778 GCF_000181295.1 Otolemur garnettii
AAGATGCTCACCGGACTCTTATCAGAGTTCCCTTCCACCGTGCCCACCTTTGGCCTGGGAACACTGGTGTGTCCTGCTGCCCCCCTACACTAGAGCATGTATCCATCTGGTTGTAAACCCAGTTCCTCGGGCTCTTTCCCATTTTAAACAGTGAGGGACAGATCGTGACAGCGTCCCCTTCACCTGCACCTGGTGATCTCAAGGAACATTTGTAAAAGGACATCGCCCTCTCCAGAGGACATGGCTCTCCTCAGAGTTTCCAGAGCCTTCTCTTCTTTGTCCCCTCTTTTTCCATACACCAAGAACTGTACTTTTTATTTGTTAATGTCATTATCTTTCACTAGACAGAATTGCAGAGCTGCTGTGATCGCACCCTGACAGCAGTGGGGACATGGGGCAGCAGTTGTGTTCAGCAGCTATAAGGGAATAAAGTCAGGGCTGAGAAGCCCAGACAAAGCAGGCCACGTTCCCAGAGACGTGACCAACTTTTTCAGGAGGCTCAGACGGCCCTGTGCATTCAGGACCTGCCTTTGGCAGCCGCTCCTGCTTCTACTGACGTTAGTTTGATTCTTCCACTGGCTCTTGCCACAGAGCTCCAGCCTCCTCCCAGAGGCTACTCCCTGCTCCCTGCCTTCATCATCTCTGTGTGCTGGTCCCCTTGTCCCTCACGGCCTTTGATGATGATAATGAGTGGTCAACGAACCCCCTCAGCAGCCTCTGCCCTCCCATATCCACCTGTCCAGGGAAGCCCTCCAGGCTCACTTGCTGCCCACAGAGGCCAGACAGGCGACCCATGATATGCTGTCTATTTCCACAGACCCATGGGTGCTCGCTCCTTCATCCCCACCCAACTTCCATGGAGCCCAGTCCCTGGCTGCTGGCCAGCAGCTCTCTCAGCTGTGGGGACAGCACAGCATAATTTTCTTGGTTTCCGTGAGGGTCTTACCCTTTCTTTTCTTCCCCTGTAATAATGCACATCATCTGTGTATTGCAAGACTGTCATAAGCAGAAGAAGGCCATGAATTTTGCCAGCAGAAGTACATTTTTCTTAACAGATTGTGATTTGTGTTTTTGTGTGTGTGTGCAGATATATGTGTGTGTCTGTGTGTGTGTGCACGTGCACACGTGTGAGACTGAGGAACCAAAGGCTGGGAAGGGAACTTGCTACCCTCAGTCTGCTTTCTGGGGTCCTTTTCTACCCAGACGTACAGGCAGGTGGCAAGGAAGTTTGTCCTCACTGTGCCTTCTCATTGGCCCAGCCTGGGATGGAAGCTTCTGGGTGTCTGTGGGGGTGAGTGGTCATGTTCAAAGCTGTGAGTAAATTCTGTCCCCTGAAGACCAGATCCATGTTAATTGAGCACTTTCTGGGAATGGAGCTCTGTGCTAAGTGCATCATTGCTAAGTTCATTGTCTCATGTAATCCTTACAACAGCTCTGTGACGCAGATACTGGCAACCCCATCTTCTGGAAAAGGAAATGTGAGATAATGTTTTCATGGCAATGACAGTAGCTGTGGTGCTGGACTTCTAGCCCAAGCTGCCTGAATTCACAGCCAGTGAGCCACAATCCACCACAGCACACCCCCCACCAACTTTATAAAGTGCGAAAACAACTTTATTATAGTGCATAGCGTTAACAGTTCAAGGACTGCATAGGAGCACCTGGTGTGGTTATAAATTCACCTTTACACAGTGGAAAGCCCCAGGCTGAGTTCTCTCATTCTGCTTTATCACAGACCACATCTACCCCAGGTCCCCTGATGGAATTTGGGGAATTAGATTTATTCCGCTGCCCAAGACAACCCCCACTGTCAGACCCCAGACTCCCCCACACTGTGGAGCCCAAGCTAAGCAAACTTGCCTTATGGCCCTCTCACCCCTTGGAGCTCTCCAGTTCTTTCTCACGTCTTATTCCTAAGCACATTCTTATTCCTGCTTCCAAGGATGTGAAAGAAGGGCGAAGCTGGAGTTTATGATGGAGCTGTCATCAACCTCTGGGTTTTAGTCTTCCAGATCTATAAACCGGGGCACAAAGAAAGATGGGGTGCCCAGTGTGCCTTAGATCCATTCCAGTCCTTCCTCTGCACCACATTCAACCACAGGGGACTGACCTTTACCCGAGGGCTTATAGGAGGCATGGCCCATGGGGAGATTGGACAAAAAGAGGGAAGGAAACGCCTGGGACTTTACTCTCTTTCACATTCTCTCTTGCCCCTCAGCAATGGCTGTGTGTCCCTCATGGCTCCAGCTTCTGCCAGACAAGCCTTTCCTTAGGGTCCCAGCTCCCACCGGGCCATCCCACCAGTTTCAGCATCTGCTGGTTTGGCCTTTGGTAACATCCCTGCTCCCATTGTTTCATGGACCCCAAGGTATTAATGGCTTCTTGTTGTGGCTAATCTCTGCCTTTTCCCCGTCCCTTGTTTATTTTTTATTTTTATTATTTAAAAAAATTTTTTTGTTGTTGTTGCATTTTGGCCGGGGCCGGGTTTGAACCCACCACCCTCAGCATATGAGACTGGCACCCCACTCACTGAGCCACAGGCACTGCCCTAAAAGAATTTTTTTTTAGAGGCAAGGTCTCAATGCTGTCACCCAGGCTAGCATGCAGTGATATGATCATAGCTTACTACAGCCTCAAAGTCCTGGTCACAAGTGATCCTTCTGTTTCAACCTTCTGAGTGGCTGGGACTATAGCCACACACTACCATGCCTAATTTTAAAATTTTCATAGAGACAAGGTCTCACTATATTGTTTAGGGTGGTTTCAAACTCCTGGGCTCAAGTGATCCTCCTGCCTTGGCCTCCCAAAGTGGTGAAATTACAGATGTGAGGCATTGTACCCAGCCTGTCCCGTTTAAATCCTCTACTCTCCTATCACCCAGTGAACAAATTTCCTACATTAAATTCCTCCATTCAAAGGCCAACTTTTACTGAGCACCTTAAGAACCACTGAAGGAAGAAGCTCTTGTTCATCTGCTCCTTCCTGCCCATCTTGGAAGCAAAGAGGCCAAAGCTCATTTCCTTCTTTTTCTAAATCTCTATTTGTTTTTTTTGTTTTTTTGTTTTTTTTTTTTTTTGAGACAGAGCCTCAAGCCGTCCCCCTGGGCAGAGTGCCGTGGCATTACAGCTCACAGCAACCTCCAACTCCTGGGCTCAAGCGAGTCCCCTGCCTCCGCCTCCCAAGTAGCTGGGACCACAGGCGCCCACCACAACGCCCGGCTATTTTTTGGTTGCAGCCGTCATTGTTGCCAGCTCCTGTGTTTGTGGCTGGCACCAAAGCCACTGAGCTATAGGCACCAAGCCTAAATCTCTATTTGTTATGATTATAGAAGTTGCCTGTCAGTCAGGAACCCCCTGAGCAGCAGCAGTGATGAGACCCTCCCGCTAGATTAAATGGACTGTGCCCCTCCTTCCCACAGATTGTCCCCCCAGTGCAAGGGGATCAGATAACCAGCAGCAGCCAGTGTCTCCCCCAGTCTCCTATGACTGCTACCACCTGCTGGGAGCCAGGCTGCAAGTCCTGCCTGGTGAGGCTCATGGCTCAGCAGGCTTCAATTCAGCAGGCAGGCGTGAACCTTGCCCTGGGATCACACAGATTCACAGACCCAGGCTTGGCAGGAAGGGGCTGTGAGCTTGCAGGGAACCCTGCATGGGAACTTGCAAATACCATTTGCTGTGCTGGGGTCTCCAGGGAGTACGGGAAGGGGTGGGGTGTTGGGGGAAAGAGCAGCTGATGATGATGTAAATCAACCCTGTCACCCTGGAAACTCACGTGGTTGATACATTCAGCAAACCCTGAAGCTTCCATTCATCTCTGTTATGTTTATTTCTTCTAACGTGTTACTATTTGACACTACAGTTATTATACTTTGTCAAAAAAAAAAAAGTACTTTATGACATTTGAAGAAGAAAATCCAGCCAGTTCCCTAGCGATAGGGGAATGGAGAATAATGTTGGCAAGAGAAAATCTCTGCTTAAAATTTGGCAGGTGCAGCTGGGGTGGCTGCCCTGATATTACTGCAATGCTTCTTTCCTGATGCTCTGCTGGAAAGAATCGAGATATTCCAATTGTTTTACTCGTTGTGTCAGAGGAGTGGGAGCTAATTATAAAATATCATTCAATATACTCTCTGTTGAAGGATGACAGCCACCGTGTTTTTCTCTTCTCAAAATGAGAAGCAAAGGATACATTTCATTGCCGGGCCCTGGCTGTGTCACAGTCTTTCTTATGGTGCTCATTCCGGATGCTATTGCATTTCTTATGGCAACTTCCCTTGGAAACTTTTCCAAATAGATGATATATCCCTTACTCCTAAAAACAGTGACATGCCGCAGAAAGAGATGTAACTGGGAGGGGAAGAGTCTCCTTCCAGCCCTCCAACCTGGAGAATAAATTCTCCAGAGGTAACCCTTCTGTTCATGAGTCCTGGAGGAGCACAGCAGTGGGAGGGGTTTCCTTCCCAAGAGCTCCGGTCTTGCCCAGGGACAAGAACTTACATTCCCAGACCCTGCCCCAGCCAGACCTTGTTAAGTGAAGCTCTCAGCTGTTTGATGAGGAGTGAGAAAGAGCTCCTTCCTTTGCACCCTGGACACAGATTGGAAAGAGGAGGATGGACAAAGGGCTCAGCTAGCACTCAACATGTTTTACTTCTGAAAACTATAATTCATCAGTGGGAATTGTGTGTATTAAGAGAAGGATATTATTGCCCAAGGTTGTTGCGAGGAGCTGCGGGCATGTGCAACAGGGGTCTCCACTTTTGCTAGAGTCATGCAGCAGTGGTACTAGTGTGGGTGGTGGTCAGCAGAGGAGGAGCCCCAGGCCATGGGTTGTTGAGGGCCACCAGGAATGTGACTGAAGCAGGCCAGCACTGATGGCAGGTGCTACTAGAGGCAGCTGCCCTGGTATTACTATAGTGCTTCTTTGTCTTCTTGGCAAAACCAATACCTCTTCTCCCTACACATGACAGAAATTGAACTTACACCTAAAAGTCACAGGTTCTTCTAGGTTCAATGAGGAACACTTAGTGTCCCCGCTAGATACATGATACTCAGAGCAGGCCTTTTCCCCCACAGAAATTTCCAAAACCTATACTACTATGAACGTGAGTGAATATAATAAGTACTTACTTAAGAAAAATGTCCCATCTCATATATAACAATCATTATTTGGAAAATTTGAAATGGGAAGAAAAGAAACTCAACAATAAAAATTAAACCCTTAAAGGACATAAAGTTATAGCATAATATCTTGAAGGAGTTTCAACTATGAGATAAGAAATACAACAAATTTAAGTCTCATGGGATTTACTAAGAAAACTATCCTAGGGCCAATAGCCTAAAACTAGCCAAGTAATGAAATGGTCACCCACCCAAGCAAAAGGGATACTCAAATTATTTCATAGTTGGATGGTGCATGGGCCCCAGCCACTTAGATTGACTGCTAATACAGAATGTCGGACAGTAACTCTTCATTGCCACCTGTGGAAGAGACTGCTGGATTTGTGAGAGAATGAAGACACAAGGGGGCTAGGATAACGGGGTGGGGGGGGTTGGGCACTTGAGGCACTCAGGAAAAGGGATCTATACTAACTGATGTGGATGTGTTTTCACAGTCCAAATGCCCATACTGATGCATACCATCTTGGCCCTGCATCAATCTGTTCACCCAACTACCTATCCACCCACCCTTCCATCCATTCATCAACTCACCTATCCATCCATCCTCCATTCACCCACTGACCCATACATTCACCCATCCATCCATCCATCCATCCATTCACTTATCTATCCATCCAGCCAGCCAGCCATTCATCCATCCATCCATCCATCCACCTACCCATACCTTCATCCATCCATCCACCTATCCATACCTTCATCTATCCATCCATCCACCTACCCATACCTTCATCATCCATCCATCCATCCCTCCATCCATCCATCCATCCATTCTTCCATCTACCCATCCATTCATCCATCCATCCACCCATCCACCTACCCATACCTTCATCTATCCATCCATCCATCCATCCATCCATCCCTCCCCCCTTGCATCCATCCATTCATACATCCCTTCACCATCCACTCAGTATTCCACACTCTCTCTTTTTCACAAGCATATCTTGAAGCCCTTCCTTTAGGGGACATGCAGTGCATATACAGTGGGCTGTTATCCTCAAGGAGCTCACCAGTTATTCTTGTTACTTTTGGGAAGGACATGTTATAAGTTGCTGCCATTTATCCTACTGTGATAGAATAATGGTAAGATTTCATGAAATGGCAAATAAATATAAACAGTCTCACAGAGAATATGCTCATTATTTTATATTTTTCAAAGCAATTTTGCATTCCCAAACAAGGAAAGTGACATATGAAGCTCTCATCCTTCAGCCTAAGGGAAATAGAACCAGGAATCTGGCCAGTGAACCTTTTAAAACTCAAAGGTGGAAACACTCTACTCAGTGATTGTGTTTTCAAAGTGTGGATTTCATTTCTATCTCAATATTGACATTGTCTGACAAACGGTATGGTCGGAAGTGGAAGATCCAATTTATTGTCAATGAGTTGCCGCGTCCAGCTCTGACTTTAGCCAGTGCTTGGATATTTACTGCTGTGATAACAGCAAGAAGGAAGAAGGGGCCCACTGGAACCTAAAAGTCTCCTGTGATTAATAATAATAATTCCTCATATAAAAATGTGAGTCAGCACCTTCAAAGAAAGTGACTGCTGCTTCTTTTCTTTTAAAAAAAAATTGTTAAACAAAGACAAATATCCCAGTGCTCCCACAGGGATTTACTTTTTTCTTCTTGGTGAAACCAAAATGACTGGCTGCTTTTCAGCCATCTGTATCTTTCTGTACCTGACTTTGACATATTCTGATAAAGTGACTGCCTTTGGCTTTGAGAATGAATGGAAAAACACATTCTTGAGTGAAAGAATACCTCCGAGAAGTTGGTTAAGTTTGAGTCCATTTTTAAACTGTCAGTAGGAAACAGCCTGCAGAGTATTTATAAGAGGAAAATAAGATTTACTGCTCTTTTTTTCTTCCTTGAAATTCGCTGAAGGTTTTGGTTAGAGAAGTAACCGCAAGAAGCATGACCTGTCCTCAGGAGATTTATGACCAGGACCTGGCCTATGGTGATTTAAACCAAGGGCACCTGGTTAAAAAGCAGAAGTGTCCACTCTCAGGTTATTGGGCATTCAAAGGGTGAAACAATAACTGAGAATTATTACTCCTCTGTGATGCCTTTTTGAAACACATCAGCACCTTCTGTACCCAGAGCAATGGCAGGTAAATCCTTCTACCAAAAGCCAAATAGCCTTCACCATGGTTTATGATGGCTCTGTGGACAGAATAGACCGTTTGTGCACAGATGATCATACTTCCCTTGTCTGTCAGAGATGTTAACCAAGAAGCGGCCCCAGCAGTCCCGCCCTCGGTCTGCTGCCTCTTAAGCCTTGAGAGGGCCCTGGATGGGCAGGGTAGGGAGGGAAGAAGGAGCATTGTGGTCGGGTCCTAGGAAGCGAAGCAGCATCTGGAAGAGGCAGAGCCAGACTCAAGGAGGAGGTGTTCAAACAGGTCCTGTCTGTGCCAGGTGTGTGGCCATCTCAGACCTGTCTCTTGCCCTTGGCAGGTTGAGGGTGACTCTCCACATTCTGCCCACCTTCTCTACTCAGAATCAATAGAGCTCATGCTTTCTGCATGTTTAGCCCCTGAAGGAATTAGGAAGTTTTCATAGCATTTAGGCATTTCCAAGTGCTTGTATCAGTTATCTTTTGCTGAATTTATTTATATATTTATTCATTCATTTATTTATCTATACCCTGGGTAGAGTGCCGTGGCATCACAGCTAAAAGCAACCTCAAACTCTTGGGCTGAAGTGATCCTCTCCCTCCCAAGTAGCTGGGACTATAGATCCCCAACATGATGCCCAGCTATTTTTTCTATTTTTGGTAGAGACGGGTCTCATTCTTGCTCAGGCTGGTCTTAAACTCCTGAGCTCAGGCAATCCACCTGCCTTGGCCTCCCAGAGTGCCAGGATTACAGGAGCGAGCCACCATGCCTGACCCCTTTTGCTGAATTTAAAACCACTCCAAAAGTTAGTGGCTTAAGACAACCGTTTTATTTATTTATGATTCTACATCAGAAAGTAAAAATTGTTTCCAGCAGTCAGCAGCCAGAAGCTGTAGTGTTTCTGAATGTACATGAATAATTTGCACAGCATATAAACAATACTCAGATGAGACTATTTTTTGACTACTGAGGAATAAGACAAACAGAAGATTATTTTGTGATTATACCTGAAAGTATACACAGACAAGGACATTGTGCAACTCAAAAACAACTAAACATCCCCCCACTTTCCAGCTAATGTGAATTACCATTGACAATTCTAGTCCCACTTTAATCCTCCTGCCTTGTATGTAAAAATTACCAAGAGATCCCGTCACCAAGTTGCCCTCACTTCTTGATAGCACTCAATTGAAAATTAGCCCCTTCTACCTTATATTGTTTATAGAATTAGGCACCCCATTCTATAATAAGCCTGTGACACTGCACCTTCCTAGTTCCTCTGCCTTGCTGCAGCAAGTTAAATAAAGCTATTTTTGTTCGACTATGAATGTGTTCCTACTGGTCTTTAATATATGGGTCAGCCACCTTGGCTGGGTTGAGCTGAATGACTCTTCTGCACCTGTAGTCAGTTATATGGCTGCAGTTATCTGGCAGCTTAACTGAGATGAGGTGGTCTAATGATGGCCTCACTCACATGGCTGGTGGTTGGGCTGGCTCACAGCTGAGTCACATGTTTCCAGCAGGCTAGCCCAGGCATCTTTACATGGTAGACTTTAGTGGTATGAGGCAATCCCCAATGCACTGTATATTTTAAGCCTCTGTTTACATTATGTTTGCTTAATTCCTCATTAGTCAAAGCAAGTCACACAGCCAATTCCAAACTCAATGTGGGAGGGGACTACCAAGGATGAGATACAGGAAAAAGCATTTGGGGCCCCTATATGTAACAAACTATTATAGCACTGAAACACAAACTCTCATTCAGTTCTCACAGGTGAAGGCTCTGTTATCCAGATTTAACTGATGAGAAAATTAAGGTTCAGAGAAATCTGAGTCTTTTTTTTTGAAACAGAGTCTCACTCTATAATACAGGCTAGAGTGCTATGCATCACCCTAGCTCATAGTAACCTCAAACTTCTTAAAGAAGGGCTTAAGGAATCCTCCTGCCTGAGCCTCATTGCCTGGCTAATGCCCTCCACAATGCCTGGCTAATTTTTCTATTTTTAGTAGAGATGGAGTCTCACTCTTACTCAGGCTGGTCTTAAACTCCTGAGCTCAAGGAGCCTCCCACCTCGACCTCCCAGAGAGCTAGGATTATAGGAATGAGCCATGTGAGTCATGGCACCGGGCAGAGAAATCTAAGTCTTAACTAAGGCCATAAAGTTAGCAAATCGAAGGTCCAGAGTCTAGGATTAGATGGCTGAGCCATGCTTCTTCTCTCTCTAAGTAAGAGCTTCTTTTTGCAGAGCCTCTGCAGCACACCTGCCATTTGGGTAGAGATGTACTGTGACCTTGGTAGTGTAGAATCCTTCAGGTGCCTTTTGTGATTGGCTGCTTTTATTTACCATAGTGTTTTTTACTTCATCCATTTTTTAATAGCCAAATAGTATTGAACTGTGTGTCTATGCCACATTTTGCTTATCTATTCAGCAGGTGATAGATATTTAGGTGACGCCACCCCAAAAAGGAAAGTCAGAGAGTTAAATTATAAACAAAGTCATACCAACTCATTTATGCAGTTGTATAATGATGTATAGACATCTCAGTTTAAATCTGCCTTCTCTTCCAAGTGAAGGAGGGGAGATATGCCCCAGGAGGCAAGGACAGCAAGTGGCAAGAATGGAAGACCTCATCCAACTGGACATTCTCCCCCTGAAAGGTTCTTCAAAGGACCATACTTCGAGGGCACAGTTTTATTGTTGGAACATCTAGTTACAACACATTTTACCAATTAGGGATTTATCCTGTCACTATATCACCAACTAAGCCCTAATAAGGCTAGAAAAGATCCTCTGAAAATACAGATTTTTGTTCCTTTCAGGGCTTCATTAGATTGGAAGATGCTCACCCACACTGGGGAGGGCAATCTG
>NW_003852407.1:16065132-16073026 GCF_000181295.1 Otolemur garnettii
TCCTGAGTAGCTGGGACTATAGGTGCCAGCAACAATGCCCAGCTATTTTTATTTTATTTTATTTTATTTTCAGTTTTTGGCCGGGGCTGGGTTTGAACCCACCACCTCCAGCATATAGGGCTGGTGCCTTACTCCTTTGAGCCACAAGTGCCGCCCCCAGCTATTTTTAGAGATGGGATCTCACTCTTGCTCAGGCTGTTCTTGAACTCCTGAGCTGAGGCAATCTACCCACCTTGGCCTCCCAGAGTGTTAGGATTACAGGTATGAGTCACCATGCAGGGCCATGTTACTCTTAATTTAATGGCATCTAGTGAAGGGTCCCCTAAGTCAAGAGGTCTCCAAAAATGGTCTCCAAAAAGATACCATTATTTCTCTTGACTGACTGGCTGGCATCCCTCTTCCCTTTCTCCCTTGCTGCCCTGAATCATAACCTGATGACTTCTTCACATGTCTCCACCACCAGACTGTGGGTTCCTGAAATCAGGAACTTGGTGTACATTGCTTCCCCAGTACTGCCAATCCAGAGTGATGCCTGCCACATAGACAGTGCTCAATACACTTTTTAAAAAACACTGGATGTAATATTTGACCTATGATAATGGTATGTTGAATTGGCTTCCCCACCTCCAATCAAAGCTCTCCCAGAACAGGCTTAGGCATTGTATAAGCTTGGTTTGGCAAATTAATATAAAATACTAAGATAAATTATGGACATTTTTTATGATAGAGAAAGTGTTAGAGTAAAATGAGACTGTAAAATAAAATTGTGGCAAATGACTCATAAAGAAGGTTCAAGTTAATAAACAATTTTTCTATAATTTGTTTTATTCTGGTGAATTGTGGCAGTAGCTGCTGATTTACAACAGGCTGCTTCTGATCAAATCTAGCTCAGCTTGTGATAAAGAAATATAACTCAACATTAGATACAAAATATAGTTCCTTTTTGGGGCACCAACTGTCACTCAGGCATTCAGAAAAATGTTAAAATATCTTTCATGGATGACTTTTTTTCCTCCAGTAAAATTTAATCACACCAAATATGCAATAAACAAAATGCAGTTATTTCCTCTATAATTAAATTTACTAAACTCACAAGTTCATCACATTAATTAAAAGAGCATTCACCCAGTTGTAAAATTACAAATACCTGTCATTCTTTTGGGCTTCAGAGGCAACTTTTATTAGTTCATATATTTCAACATAAACAGGCTATAATTTACCCTAAACTGTTTCTGATTTGTTAATTTTGCCTAGAAAAAACGAAAAAAACTTTAAATAAAATCTGACCTTTAACTGAAGTGCACCTTTGTACCTGGTACGGCATTTTGTTAGTCCAAAGCCAGCTGTATCCCGATAAATAAACCTAGTTACCAATTTCAAAGTCAGAGCACCTTGAACTTGTGGAGAAAAGAGTATGTTTATTTTAATCCATTTCAGCTCAGATATAAATGATTCTAGGACACAATGGGCAAAAACTCAATATTCCTAAAGACTGATTATATTTGACTGTAAAGACCTAATGATAACACAACATAAACGCATGGGGCCTGCGATGTCTGTGAGATACATTATCGGCAGGGTGGATAAAGAGCAAAGAAATGAGATTTCTTTTTTTTTTTTAATGGGATTTTAAAAATGTAAATCTGGTTTTAAAATGTTTGGCTCAATCATTCCCTTATCGCTCTCTCAAATCCCCTATGAAGTTCATTTTTACGGACTCAGATTTGGAAGCTCTTAACTCTAATTCTCGACTCAGCACCAGAAGCCCCTTTGTGTTACTATAAGCTCAGGCAACCTCTGAAAGCAGCCCTTCCTCGGTTTGAAGGCTGATTGTTGGAAGCGTCTCCCTTATGTTATTAGAGCCTTAAACCACGGCCCTATTGTATCCATCAATCATTAGTCCTTGTTCTGCCCTGTTTCTGTAGTGTAGAAAATCCCCTCTCACCCCTAGAAATGACCCAAATCCTGCAACTGTTGCTTATGTATTTTTTCAGATTTCTGCACATTCTGGATGACATATTCTGGGTTGACTCAAACTTGTCAATACTAGTCTTAAAATGTAAGCCACAAATTTAGTTCTGTAATGAGTACTATGCACCAGGTTCACGCTAGGAATTGGGCATTGGTAAATAGTTTATAAATGTATAAAACACTATCCCTGGCCCCCAGGCGTCTCCAGTTGGAAGTAGAGCACTTCTATACCAGGCTTCTATACCCAGGCTTCTCTTTCTGCCTGACTGTCCTCTCCCTCTAAGGGGTAAGGTGCTCCTGTGGTTTCTCAGACCCCAGGACAGTCACTGGCTGTATTTTGTTAGAGGACCTGGTGTCTGTGCCTTATAAGAGCACCACCATTTGTAGTGCCCTTCCACCTTCCTGTTTCACAACAAGCACCCCTTGGAGGCTAGTGGCAGAGCAGCCCTCTGCTGTTTTTACCTCAAGCGTCTACTCCGGTAAGTGGACTCTCCATTTCTGTCTCTGTCGGTCACCCCACTGCAGGGGAGGGTGGGAAGAGTACATGTCCCAGTTTGGGTCTGTGTCAAAGTTGCCTATTTGAACTTAATTTTCCCAGTGAATTTTAATTTTTTGGATCAAGGGCACTGGTTCAAATTTAATAATGAAACTTTAGTCTCATCCAAATGGATTTCTCCGTTTGAGCTCCCATGAGGAGGAGGAAGATAAGCAGGATAAAGGCATTTCAGGCATCCTAAGCCTAACTTCATCGGATAGGCACAAGAATTCCACCCAGAAATCTCAACACTCACAAATCAGACATGATGAAAAAAAAAAATTCCATAAGAGAAGAGCAAGAAAAGCTGCGGAGCTTTAGGGGTGGGAAACGGAGAGTTGAGGAGGAGCTGGTGAGAGCCAGGTAAGGGCAGAAAGGAGCGGAGCCTTCGGCTGGTGCCACTGGGAGACCGTGGAGGGGGGAGATGGCTTCCTAGGCGAGGTTGAGAAAAATGGAGATACGGTCAAGGAGTGGGGAGTCCTCAAATTTGGTTGAAATATGTAAGAGAGAATGAAGAGAAAAATGCCAGAAAGAGGATCTAGCCAATACATGGAGGGCTGTCACAACCAGGTCCAGGGTTTGCCCTTGACTTGGTCAGTTATGGGTCATCACTGAGTGTGTGGAAGTGGTCCCAGCACATTACATGATAGAGCTGGCTGTCAGGGCCAGAAAGGAGGGGAAAGGAAGCCTGGACACTGCAAGACCAGTGAGAAGGGTCTCAAACGTAACACCCAGACACGGTGGGCCAAGAGGAAGGTGGTGCAGCTCCGATTTCCTGCTCTCTGGACACGATCAGTGCAGAGGTGTTTTGGACTCATCACACTCTGGTTGACACTGGGCCGGGCCTTCACTGAGAGGACTGTGCTAGTTATTCACAAGAATGCTTTCTGATTTCCCCCACACTCAAAATTCACAAGTGTTTTGTGGGATGTCTGTGCCAACCCCTGATTTCCATCCTTGTGCAAGTTCACCTCTCTTAGTGTTAAATGGACAGTCCCAACTCCCAAGATTATTCTAAATCTTAACTCTATTGTCTAACACTTTCTCTCTTCCTCCCACCTGTGTTTTATTGGAAAATGGAATAACCATCAAAGTTATTGCTGAAGGAGTGGCACCTGTGGCTCATGAGTAGGGCACTGGCCCCATATGCCGAGGGTGGGGGGTTGAAACCCAGCCGCAGCCAAACTGAAAAAAAAGTTATTGCTGAAAACGTTGAAAAGAAATGGACAAAGACAGCCCTGGAGTCCTAAATGGGAGTCCTGTTAATAGCTTTAAAGCCATTGAGGGGGAACTGCTGGAACATTGCTTACCTGGAGGCAAATCCACCTGTCTGCCTCATCATGCCCCTCAGCATTAATCATTCATCCCTTAAAGACCTCACAGTGATGCCAAAGACCCTGTGTGCTCCTGGCCTCCTACTCTCCAGCCCCAGCATGATAGAAAGGAAGCTTATATGACACTGTTCTGCTACTTCTGTGAAGCCTGCTCTTTCTTACTTTTATTTTAAATATCTTTTCATTTTCTCATATATAAATAATCAGCTACTATAACTCCATCTTACAAAGACTTGATGGCTGGCAATATAGTCATGAATACTGATTTAATCACTCCTAGGATTTCTCAGCGACATCTATCGAAATTCTTACTCATTGCAATATCCAACAACCTGACAATTCCAAAATGAGTAAATCGGGGTACAAAAGAAGAGCAGGAAGCTCCATCTCAAGGAAACACATTCTGCCAGTGCCTTTCCATGAGCACTGCAGGAAGTGCTCTGAGGCGGCAGGACCTTGGTGGCAGAGACTTGGATCATCTGACCTACCACATAGTTAACCTGTTTGAGGTCCTCTGAAAATATGATAAAGCATAACCATGCATGGGTCACCTTCTTTAAGCCTGATGTTGGGCAGGCCACCCCTGAGCCCAGATCCAGGCTCTTCCCGGGCCGATTTGGCACCTGCTTCTGAGATGGTGCAGAAGGAAGGCCTGTCAGTGGATGAGCAAGAAGCAGTAGTCACAGAGAAGTCAAGGGAACGACTAATAAAACATAGTTTACATTTTTTTTTAGAGTACTTGAGGGGTAGGACCCTCCTTACTACTGAAAACAAGATGAAAGGCCCCGGCTAGCGTGGTGGTCAAAACACAGCGAGGTGGATAGTACCACCTCCTCTGAGAACCTTCCTGTGTAAATGCAGCATATGTCTGTGGCTCTTGGATGTGAAAGTGACTGGTTTTAGACAGTCGCTAGCTCAGGCACTTGCCCAGTTCTGAGAAACACCAAATGTCTGAATACTCATAAAAGTACAGAGATGAGTTATGATTTTAAACATGCAAGATAAAGAAATAGCAAAGGTAGCTGTAGGAACACATGCAGACGTAGGATACTAAACACGCTTTATCCATACAGGATCAAGCACCATTAGGTCTTTATTAGTCTGATAATAATGACCCCCAAATTTAAAATTCCAGGTCACTTTTGATCTTCAGAAGTCCTGCTTGCCACCTGGAAGCCTCTGAGGTGGTGGAAGGAGGTTGCTGTGACTGGCCAAGGCTTGGGCCTGCTGGGGGCTGATCCTCTCGATGTTAGAGCTACATGATGGACATGCTGGGTCCTTTCTGGGACTGGCTGGGCTATTTTGGGCAAGGGCAGCAGTGGGATCCTGAGATTCTCAGCCAATGTTTTCCTCTCTGGGGAAGCCAGGGGTGGGCAAGAGTTGCTACCACATGCTAGTGACATCAGGGATTAGCTGTGAAGGATATGGCACTCCAGCAGGACTTGACAGGATTAGGCCAGGCCACATGACTTCACTGTTGGCTTTGCCTGTGGAGGAGAGGGGTGACGGTCCTTCCTTCTCTTTATTTATTTATTTTTAATTACATGCTCATTTTGCTGGCCACTAAAACCCACTCTAAGATTGTATATCATGAGTGGAATTTATCCTGGGAACACAGGGTTGGCTGAACATATACTATGGACTGAATTATGTCCCTAAAATTCATATGTTGAAGCTCTGACACCAAATGTGACTGTCTTTGGAGATATGACTTTTAGGAGGCAATTAAAGTTAAATCAGGTCATAAGGGTGGGGCCCTGATCCATTGGCTTTAGAGGAAGAGGAAGAGAGAGGCATCTTTTTCTTTCTCTGCCACCGGAGGACACAACAAGAAGGTTGTTATGTGACAGCCAGAGGGCTCTCACCAGAACCCGCCCATCTTGACACCCTGATCTTAAACTTCCAGAACTGTGAGAAAGTAATGACTATTTTTTAAGCCACACAGTCTATAGTCTTTTGTTATGGCAGTCTGAGCTAATGTAACATCCCCAAATTAATTCCTGTGATATACTTTATCAGCAGAATAAAGGACAAAAGCCACATAATCTCAATAGACCAAGAAAAGGCATTTAATAAAATTCAACAGTCCTTCGTGATAAAAGCACTCAACAAACTAGGAACAGAGGGGAACTTCCTGAACATGATAAAAGGCATCTGTGAAAAACCACAGCTAACATCAGACTTAATAATAAGAAATTGAAAGCTTTTCCCCTCTGATCAGGAACAAGACAAAGATGTCCACTTTCAACACTCCTTTTCGACATTTAACTGGAGATTCTAGTCAGTGCAATTAGGCAAGAAAATGAAATAAAAGGCATCCAGAAGGAAGAAGTAAAACCATATTTGCAGATCACATGACCTTGTATACAGACAATTCTAAGGAATCTACTAAAAACTATGAGAAGTAATGAATGAGTCCAGGAAGGGTTCAGAATATAAAATCAACATACACAAATCAATTGTGTGTCTGTAAAACACAAGCTTACGACGTGTGAAAATCAGGTCTATGGCAGTGACTGAGGTACGTGGCTCCCTCTCTGTTCTTTCTGACTGCCCGTTAGTACCACCCTTCTGCATACTAGGCAAGGGTACCATGCCTCACCTAGACCACAGGTTCTCAGAGAGTAGCCTGCTTCACCAGCATCAGCTGGGGTGGAAGTTAATGCAGATTCTTGGGCTCTGCTCTAGACTTGGTGTCTCAGCTTCTCCTCTGATGGGGCGCAGAGACCTTTACCTTGGGGGGCTCCTGTGGTGACTCTTAGCCAGACTTACTTTCAGTAACGACTAGTCCATGTTCTTTAAGCTAGGGACCTGGATGGGGCCAAAGTAACTGTACAGTTGCCTCTCAGTTCTGGTTTCTGTCCTGCAAGAGGCTTTCCTAGCAAATGGCCCCCAAAATGGCACATCCCGTGAGAAGAATTCTCCCATCTCTGGGGTCAGGTCCATGTCTCCAGCATGTGCATCTCAGTCTCTTGGAGCTCAGCCCTGCAGAGCTACTGCCCGTGAGCACCTGAACATGTCTACGTGGCCTAGACACTTTCCAGATATAATCTTGGCCAATTTAATCTTTACAATTTATTTGCTCTGTGGGGTTTCTGTGACCAGCCCACATCCACACAACCAATAGAGGTAAGATGTGAACATGTGGCCAACACTGATAATCAAACCTCACACTTAGCAGGAATTATATATACAGTGGTGGCGAATTCCAAGCCTCAGAGTATGACTATGACTATGTTAACACGGGCAGGTTCCCCATCACCTGCTCCCTTATCTTGAGGTTTGCTTTACTCCCACTTGGTAACCAGCTGAGTAAGGAGTCTCAACTTATTCAGGTATCCACATAAAGCAATCATCATTTTCCAGGAACTACTAGCAACTCTGCCCTTTTAAACTCCTCCCTTTTTCTGCCACGCCCCACCCACATCCACAGGGTAGGTTCACCTTTAATTCCTAAACTTTTCCAGCTGTGGGGTCATTAGCATACTTTGTTCTCAAGTAAGGGCTTCGGTGACTAATTTTGAAAAAGCAGGGAAGCTCTGACTGGTTCGCTTGCTACCCTATTTCTCTTCTCTTTTTCTTTTTAATTTCCTTCCTTCCTTCCTTCCTTCCTCCCTCCCTCCCTCCCTTCCTCCCTTCTCCCTCCCTTCCTCTCTACCTCCCTTTCTTCTTTTCTTTTTCTTTTTTGAGACAGGGTCTCACTCTGTGTTCTGGGCTGAAGTGCAGTAGTATCATCATAGCTCACTGAAACCTCACATTCCTGGGCTCAAGTGATCCTCCTGGATCAGCATCCAGAGTAGCTGGCCCTACAGGCACACATCACCACACCCTGGCTGATTCTTTGAGTTTTTTTTAGAGATCAGATCTCTAAAACTCAGGCTGATCTCAAACTCCTAGCCTCAAGTCATCCTCTTGGCCCAGCCTCCCAAATTACGGGGATTACAGGTGTGAGTTATCATGCTCAGCTGGGTCACCTTGTTTTTCATATTTTGGCCTCTTCCTTTTAGTTTGAAGCTTCCAGGAATATAAAAGGTAACTTTATTGCAATGTCAGG
>NW_003852407.1:16074301-16086112 GCF_000181295.1 Otolemur garnettii
TGTCTGTCTTAACCTCCCAGATGCAGTGAATAGGCATGTTGCAGACAGCTTAAGGAGGCAGCAGCCAGGAAGAGCTGAGGCCTCCATTTCAGGAAGAGCCTCCATTGCACCCATGCAGGCCACTGAAGTTTTCTAACCTGAGTGAGATTGGAAGTGAATTTCCAAGTCAGGCCTCCAGGGAGGCACAGAGCCCAGCCTACGACTTCACTGTAGACTTGTGAGATCCCAAGCAAAGGACCCAGCCAAGGATGCCTTGATTCCTAACTCATGCAAACCGAGAGATGATACAAAGTGTATTGTTTTAAGATGCTAACTTTGTGGTAATTTGTTATGCAGTAATAGAAAACAGACATACACACACAAGCAGAGAGAACAGTAAAATGCATTGCTCCTCAAACTGTGGTCCATGCACCCATGTAGTCCACAGTCTGTTTGCTCCTGATGCCTGAGGATATAAGTAAAGAAACTGAGAGCAAACCTGAAGACGCTTCTATAGCAGTTTGACGTTGTCACAGCATCCAATGCCTGGCCACTGTACCAGCGATTTTCAACTGGTGTGCTGCGCGAGAGGATCTGAGATGTGCCGGGAAAAATGTTAAAGATCACTAATTAAATTATTTTCAAAAGTAGTTCAAAACACAGTAAGTGTATTCTTTTCTTTACTCTTTTAAAAAAATCAACGTAATTTAAGTGTGCCGTGGAAGTTTAACTATAGGTTCAGGTGTGCCATGAAACAAAAAAGGTTGAGCATCACTGCAGTAGACTCATCTCCAGGAGCAGGATCAGTTTGGATCCTGCAAACTCACATGATAAATTGTGGGATGTGTGGTGGAGCCCATGTACCCAATACATGCTGCAACACACATGATTTGAAGTTCGGTTTGATGACTAAAATCCAATAGTGCATAAAAATCTGAGTAATATAGGTATTTATTTATTTCTATAACTCTTTACATTTTTTATTCAACCTTGTTTGTTTTTAATTTATCAAATAATTATTTAGATTAGGGAAGTAACAGTTATTTTGAACCCTGTGTTATTTTAACCCCGTGGTTCAACAGCATCACTTGATGTACTCAGGGGCTGTCCAGCAATACAGAGAACCTGCCCATAGGATGAATGGAGCCAGTAGAGAATTTTTCATTGTAGCTCAAAGAATGTGCAGATTTGCTAATGCTGCAATTCTAATAGATATGCAGTTTGAACACGATGGGGATATGAAGAACTTTTTTAGCTTCACTGCTGATCAGCATAGCTAGCTCTGAGCTATATAAAACCTTGAAGGAATATATAGTCAATAGATGTGGCTTAGAATTTAAATTTTGTGTAGGAGAAAGTGTTCTGACAGCTGCAATGACAGAAGAACATTCTGGAACAGTCTGGAATAATTAATCCAGTCTCCCGCAGTAAGGAGCTTGTGACATGTGCAAGTAAACTGATGCACTGCGTCCTTCATTGAGGAAGTCTTGCTATGGCCCCCCCAGACCCCCCAAAATCAGGTGAGCTGAATAGTGCACTTAGTAATGAATTAAGTATTTTCGAATTACATGGGGACAAATGCATTAAAGATTATCCTTCTTCTGTGAGATAATGTGGAACTGTAAATGGAACATTAACAGTCTCTTACTGCATGCTGAGGTACTGTGGTTGTTGGGAGAAGAATTCTGTCAGGAATGAGACTCAAAACAAATTCATCATGTTTCTGCAAGATAAGGATTCAGTTTGACCAGTGTTTAAGGATGTTAATTGGACATCCAGACTTGCTGATGTTTTTTGTACCTTAGTGGTTTTTTTTTTTTATTGTTGGGGATTCATTGAGGGTACAAAGAACAAGGGTACATCGATTGCTTGTGTCAGATAAAGACCCTCCCCTAATAGTGTTCCAACCCCAAAAGGTGTACCACACCTCCCCGTGATCCCCCACCCCTTCCCTCCTTCCCTTTCTCTGCTCTCCCAATCCCCCACCTCCTACTGTGTGCTAAGTCATTAATTGCCCTCATATCAGAATTGAGTACATAGAATTCTTGTTTTTCCATCCTTGCGATGCTTTGCTAAGAATAATGTGTTCTGGCTCAGTGCCTGTGGCTCAAGTGGCTAAGGCGCCAGCCACGTACATCCAAGGTGGTGGATTCGAATCCAGCCCAGGCCCACCAAACAACAATGACGGCTGCAACCAAAAAATAGCCAGGCATTGTGGTGGGCACCTGTGGTCCCAGCTACTTGGGGGGCGGAGGCAGGAGACTCGCTTGAGCCCAGGAGTTGGAGGTTGCTGTGAGCTGTGATGCCACAGCACTCTACCCAGGGGGACAGCTTGAGGCTCCTGTCTCAAAAAAAAAAAGAATAATGTGTTCCACCTCCATCCAGTTTAATACAAAAGATGTGAAGTCTCTGTCATTTTTAGTGCCTAAGTAGTATTCCATGGTATACATATACCACAGCTTATTAATCCATTCCTGGGTTGGTAGGCATTTGTATCTTAGTTTTTTTAATTCATTAATTTAAAAAGTTGACAGGTTGCAGTTGTACATATTTATGGGGTAATGTCTGATGCCTCAACATATATTTATGTTACATCATGATCAAATCAGGGTATTTAGTATGTCCATGACCTCATGCATTTGTTGTTTCTTTGTGGTGAGAACATTCAGAAAAGCCTGTCCTCTTGCTATTTTGTAATATATAATGCCTTACTGTTAACCACCGTCACCCTACTGTGCAGGACAACACCCAACTTACTCCTTGTCTACCTGCAACCTCAGAGCCCCTGACCAACCTCTTCCCATCCTCTTCCTTCCCCTCCCCAGTCTTTGGTAACCGCTGATCTCCTCTCTGCTTCTATGATGTCAACTTTTCTTTCATTAGATTCCACACACAAGTGAGATCATGTGGTATTTGTTAGATATCTCTGATGATCTTAAAATTCCCATATGATGAAAGAATGCAACAAAACATCAAAAGACTAAACCAAAAATTAGAATTTCTATGGATTTTTATGACATGTCTCAGCAACAGTCAGGAGCGTAGGTGATGGCTATTACTATGAACCTGTATACCTGGGCATTTAAATTTTATTTTCCATCAAATATAAGGCACATATAAAAACAACTACGGTTCTAGAGTCTATTGCTTTCATCAACATATATGGATAACTTAAATTGAACTATGACATTACAAAATAAACCGATGGCACTGGCTGCCGACCAAGGACCGGATGAATTTTGAAAATACGGCATTATTTGTTTTATTTTGGGTAGAAGTTAAAGATGAATATTCTGAGCTTGCTGAAATTACTTTAAAATCTCTTCAGCCTTTACCATCAACATACCGTATTTCTCTGCGGCTGACTTCTCGACTAGGAGTGTCATGATAACAAAGCAGAAGAGTTTAGATCCATGTATAGGGTGACCAGATTTTAACATTTGTAAAGTGGGACAATATGGCCGGTGGGGGTGTGTGGGGGGGAGGGCCCTGACAACAATGCAAAGTTTGATAAGCAGTTCTCGATAATCACTTCTCAACAATTATTTGTTATTATTACAGTTTAACATTATAAAATTAACAAAAACAATATAAAACTCCTATTCTGGCGAAATAGCCACATGGCAGCTGAAAACCGTATATTCCCTTCCTGTTCTCCAGCCCGTTCGTGCATTCTTTCCAAAAATCGGGACTTTTTTAAAACGCTGTGGGACTGTCCCGCCAAAAGTGGGACGTCTGCAGGGGTACAAGTGAATCTTTCTAAGAGTAGAATGTGCACGTTTTAAAACAATAACTGAGAAAATGACATGAAGGCTGTGTTGACCAGTTTGATGGAAGTATTTCAGATTGCATATGAAAACCCCACACTGTACCCCAGAAGTGCATTAATATACATAGTTACCATTCAATTAAAAAAAAAAAAAGTGAGACGTCTGGTCACCCTGTCCATGTAATCCTCTGTGAGTAATGTCATCAATTCAAACTAGATGACATAAATTAACAAGCAAGAAGCAAGCTTATTTGTCATATTAAAAACTTTAAATATTGATATATATGTTTTTATACATACTGTGTACAGAGGCATTTAATATGGACAGTCACTGTCTTACTCCTAGCTTTCTTAGAAGTTACGATTGCAGAATGACAAAAAGTTGTGAATGTCACGGCAATTCTCATATTAATCACACCTACATAAGTGTTCACGGAGAAAACTTGTGTGGTTTAAAAAATTACTTTCTCTTTCCATAGTGTAGGTTTGTCCTGATTATATTTGTTGAAATATGTTTTTATGTTTGTTGAATCTAATGAAAAATCTAGACTTATGTCTTGTGGGTCTGATTTTTTTTATCATTTAGTCTTTTGGTCGTTCATTTTTATTTTATAAAAATATTGATCTATAATAAATTGGAAATTTTTAGAAAAGCAGCCAGCCCTCTCTCCCAGATGGATGAGAAGCTCCATGGATGTGAAACCACAGGGAACACGCCCACCTTCACAAAGACTCACTTTCTAACATTCTTGTCACAGCTGTTCTCCCGCTTATATTTTTTGCTGGAATATTTTAAACCAAACCACAGACATCATATAACTTTACATGCAAATACTTCCATGTATAGCTCTAAAGTATGATTTAAGAACTCTAACCACAATATCATTACAAGTAACAAAATAAGTAATCTATAATAATATCTATACTTGGCTTAAATTCATTTCCCCTGATTATCTCACAAACATTTTTATTTTTATTTTTTGAGACTGAGTCTCACTGTGTTGCCTTTGGTAGAGTGCCAGGGCATCATAGCTCACAGCAACCTCAAACTCCTGGGCTCAAGAGATCCTCATGCCTCAGTCTCCTGAGTAGCTGGACCTACAGATGCCCTCAATAACTCCTGGCTACTTTTAGAGATGGGGATCTCACTCTTGCGCAAGCTGGTCTCCAACTCCTGAGCTGAGTCAATCCACCCACCTCGGCCTCAACAGAGTACTAGGATTACAGGCGTCAGCCACCACGCCTGGCCTTCCGAAACATTTTTGTAACGAGTTTGTTCAAGTCAGTATGCAAACAGGGGCCACTCACTGAATTTGGTTGATCTGTCAAGGCTCCACTGATCTGACAGTTCCTTCTCCTATTTTTATTTTCTTTTTCTTTTTTGAGACAGAGTCTCATTCAGTCACCCTGGGTAGAGGACTACGGTGTCATAGCTCGCAGAAACGTCAAAGTCTTGGCCTCAAGCGATCCTCTTGCCTCAGCCTCCTGAGTAGCTAGGACTGCAGGCATACTCAACTGCACCTGGCTAGTTATACTATTATTATTATTATTATTTTATTTTTTTAGTAGAGATGGATGAGGTCTCACTTTTGCTCAGCCAATCCTGAGCAAAATCTCAAATTCCTGAACTCAGGGAATCCACCTGCCTCGGCTTCTCTAGAGCACCACATCCAGCCTTTTCTTTAAAGCATGTGGGCGTTAAGGAAGCAGAGCCACACACTCTGCCGAATTTTCCACATTTCTAGATTTGATTTATTGTTTCCTAGGACTGTCTGTTAACCTATTTCTCTCTCTCTCATAGTTCCTCTCCTCAGGGAGTTTGAGTCATGGGGCTCATTAGATTCTTGCTTGAGCATGTGTGTGTGTGTGCGCGTGCGTGCGTGCGTGCGTGTGTGCTTGTGTGTACAAGGTTACCTCCTTGGTGGTACCGTGTGCTTTCCACTGCATCAGCATGAGACACCTAAGTCCAGTTGCCCACTTTTCATGAGGCTAAAGGACATTGATCAGTGGGTTTAGTTTTTCTCCCTAATCCATCCATTATAATCCCCTCCACTGACTTACTTAATGGTTAGCGGCCAGTAATTATTGATTCCTAGATTCATTATTTCATTGGGGATTTGCAAAATGGGGATTTTCTAATTATCACATTGCTTCTTCATTTATTAGCTTGACTAGCTTTCTATAGAGTAAAACATTCCCTTGTTATGTGATTATCTTGCAATATAGTCTATAGAGGAGACAGATGCTTGGTCCTTTCACCTCCTTTCATCAATTTTCAGATTAACAAATTTGTGCCTTAGTCACTTCTCAAGGTGACCAATTAATTATGTTTTGGTTTGGATTTTTTGAGTATGAACCCATAGATTTTAATAGATTTAATGTGTTTTAAAATGTTAGCATCATTATTTAAATAGTCCTCTCTTTGGGCAATGGGAACCACTTCAAGGTCGTTCTTGGGTCTTTTTTTTTCTGGTAAACTCATTTGTAAGTTTACAGCTTTCTGTTCAATAGTGGTCTTTTTTTTTTTTTTTAAAGAAAAATAGCTATATACCTATTCTTAAAATAGCTTTTAAGAATAGCTTGTCACCCAAGCTGGAGTACAATGACAGGGTCGTTGCTCAATACAGCCTCAAACACCTGAGCTCAAGTAAACCTCCTGCCTCAACCACTACACCAGCTCAATTTTCTTTTTTTCTATTTTTTCTATTTTTTTTTCCATTTTCTTTTTTCTAGCATCTTGCCTAGGCTGGTCTCAAACTTCTGGCTTCAAGCAATCCTCCTGTCTTGGCCTCCCAAAGTGCTGGGGTTATAGGTGTGAGACCAGCCAATGGTGATGTTTTGGTGACATTTAGGCCCCCCACATTTTCCCCCCTCACACCATTCCCCAATTCATATATATATATATGTATATATATTTGAGACAGAGTCTCACTTTGGCACCCTTGGTAGAGTGCTGTGGCATCATAGCTCACAGCAACCTCCAACTCTTGGGCTCAAGCGATTCTCTTGCCTCAGCCTCCCATGTAACTGGGACTACAGGTGCCCGCCACAATGCTCAGCTATTTTTTGGTTGTAGTTGTTGTTTGGCAGGCCCCGGGCTGGATTCGAACCCACCAGCTCTGGTGTATGTGGCTGGCACCCTAGCTGCTGAGCTAAGGGCGCCAAGCCACACATTCATATTCTTAAATAATGTCTTTTCTTTCTTTTTAAAACAGAGTCTCATGCTGAATCAAGTGCTGTGATGTCATAGCTCACAGCAACCTCCAACTTTTGTGCTCAATCGATCCCTTTGCGTTAGCTTCCTGAGTAGCTGGGACTGCAGGTGCATATCACACCCGGCTATTTTAGATATGGGGTCTTGCTCTTGCTCAGGGTGGTCTCAAACTCCTGAAATCAAGCAATCCACCTGCCTCAGCCTTCCCGTGTGCTAGAATTACAAGTGGGAGCCACCATGCCCGGCCTAAATAGCTTTTCATATCCCAGAAGTTTTAAGTTTTTATCGCGGAACATATGGAAAGCACACAAAAAAAACACAGAACAAATTAGACTAAAAACAGAAGTCATCTGCTTCCCCCCACTCAGAATTAACCTCTGTTAACATCACAGTTTGTGCTCCTCTATTCTTTGTAAAAAAACGCTATCAGGCCAGCTGTGAGTTCTGGACCCACCTTCCCACCTTTCAACAAGGTCTTCGGTGTCTGTGGAGATCCCTAGTTTGAATCTGTCTGGTAGTGCTTTGTCAGAGCACGTGCTTCTTGCTGAGCTACGGCCTATACCTGCCGGGTTCTCCCTTCATGCCTAGAGGGCGCTTCCAGTGTGTCCTGCGCCCCTGTCCTTCCCTCTCTCTGGGGAACATGCCATTGCATCCTGTTGTTCCCACAGTATCAACTGGTTCTTGCTTCTTGGTCAGATAGATGTGACAAAGACGCCAAGTCCTTTTTCTGCCCAGAAAGGTCCTTTGGGGGTGGGTCGGGTGATAAGGCAAGCAGTGTATCAAAGGTAATGGTGGAGACAGAATTTAATGAATTTCTATTAAAAAGGAAGAATTAATTTTACTGTAAAATAGAATTTTAATTTACTGAGTTTGCTTTCATCACTTGAGGGCGTGCAGAGTATTATCACCAAGGACCTGTTCATTTGGAAAGTTTTATCTCTTATATCCAAACACTTGTACATGCCAAATATTCTTTTTTTAATTTTAATTTTTTTTTTTTTTTTTGGAGTCAGGGTCTCATTATGTCACCCTCGGTAGAGTGCTGTGGCGTCAGAGCTCACAGCAACCTCAAACTTTTGGGCTTAAGAGATTCTCTTGCCTCAGCCTCCCAAGTAGCTAGGACTACAGGTGCCCCCCACAATGCCCAGCTATTTTTTGGTTGCAGTTGTTATTGTTGTTTAGCAGGCCCAGGCTGGGCTTGAATCCACTAGCCTCGGTGCATGTGGCCTATGCCCTACTCACTGAGCTACGGGTGCCGAGCTGATGCCAAATATCCTTAACATGTGCAAAAAGCAAAGACCCCTCAATGAGAGTGAGCCGAAACTACTCATTCAAAGCTATAGCAAGGGAGTCAACCAGTGCCATCATCACAGTGTCGGGCAGACTCCAAGGCAGACAGGGGAGTGGGGTGCTCTGGAGTGGAAAAGGGGAAGGTTCTGTGTGCTCTGGGCGAGGCTGTTGTATGGTGAGCTAACGGGAAACAGGGCATCCTATGTGATCATTCAGGGGCACATATTTGGCTTTCTCTGGTTGGCCCTAAGTTGGGTAGGGGGCAGGAGAAATATAGGAAAGCTGCAGCCACTGTCAGTGTGGACCCCTCTGGGCTGGTGGCTGGGTTGTGGGTCAGAATTCCATCACCGGGTATGGCCTGGCTATTGTCCATTTCATCTCTCATATGTTTTCAAAGTCATCATATTGGTGATCTGAGTGTAATGACAGAAACACACTTTCCTGGGGAGCTGAGTTTTGTGGGATAGGGTGATATGGGAGGAATGTTCAGCCATCACAGGCCCATGTCTGAATTCCAGCAGGTGACTTTGGAGGATCATTGTCTCCTTAGTAAAATGGAAAAACGTTATGCCCATCTCCTAAAGTTGCTGAGAAAACAAGAAAGACAAATGTGATGGGGCTTCTGCAAGGCCTGGCATAAGTTAGAGCTCAGTCAGAGCCAGGCATTGGAGGGAGTCCCTCTTCTGAGGGACACTGTGGGAATTGGATTCAGGAGCCTTGGCAGAGCTGAGACTTTGGACAAGAGCTTTGCCTCCGGTTCAGAACAAGACCCAATAAATGCAATTTCCCTCTGGCCACTTGGCAGCAGAAGTGGAGGATCCATCCACACTACGTGAGGCCCCCTGGTCCCTGAGTCCCTTCTGCTGTGCCCAGTGGCATTTGCTAACATTCTGAACATTCACAAGGCCATCCCCATAGGCTGACCACGTCCCCTGATTACTGATTTGCATTTGTGGCAGTCTACAGTGGAGGAGTGGAATGGACTGGCAGTCCCTGTCCCCAGCACCCTCACAGACTGCCCCGCAGAGTCTTCATCACATGCAGACTGCATGCCGAACAGTATAGCCACATGCCACACCACCCAGGCAGGACCCAGTGACTCCCGCAGCCTACAGAAGCCTGCACACAGTGCTCCAAGGATGACTGAATTCAGCAAGGATCTGCTCTCGCTAGCCTTCTCTCTTCTCCCCACATGCAGAGCCCAGCACTTGCTCTGTGGAGGCTTGTGGGTGATTGAGACCCTGGGACATGGACTGGGAGCCTGTACACTTAACCTAGGACATAAGTATCAGGAGACATCACTCTATTCTTCCCAGTCTTTGTCCACTTGACCGACAAATCTGATCCAGAGAGGATGTGAACTCCAACCCACATTCCAGCAGCTCATAAAGAACCTCATCCCTCAAAGGTTCTATTCAAACAGGACTTATCTATAGCTAATTTTTTTCTTTTCTTTTCTTTTCTTTTTTTCTTTGAGACAGGGTCTCACTATGTTGCCCTTGGTAGAGTGCCATGGCATCACAGCTCACAGCAACCACAGACTCTTAGGCTTAAGTGATTCTTTTGCCTTAGCCTCCCCAGTAGCTGGGACTACAGGTGCCCGCCACATTACCCAGCTATTTTTTGTTGCAGATGTCATTGTTGTTTAGCTGGCCCAGGCTGGGTTTAAACCCACCACCCTTGGTGTATGTGGATGGCACTGTAACCACTGTGCTATGGTTGCCAAACTTAACTTTTTTCTTTCTTTTTTTTTTTTTTTTGGCCGGGGCTGGGTTTGAATCCACAACCCTCGGCATATGGGGCTGGTGCCCTACTCCTTGAGCCAAGGGCACCGCCCTCCTTTTTTTTTTTTTTGAGACAGAATCTCGTTCTGTCACCCTGGGTAGAGTGCCATGGATCATAGCTTACAGCAACCTCAAACTCCTGTGTTTAAGCGATCCTCTTGCCTTAGCCTCTCTAGTAGCTGGGACTACAGGTGTGTACCACACACTTGGCTAATTTTTTATTTTTAGTAGAAACAGGGTCTCGCTCTTGCTCAGGATGGTCTCCAACTCCTGAGCTCAAGGGATCCACCTTCCTTGGCCTCTCAGAGTGCTCGAATTACAGGCATGAGCCACTGCACCTGGCCCTTATCTACCTATGTTATCTCTGTATGTTTCCAGCTTTGGCTGGAAATCACATATGAGCCTACCTAGCTAACCAGATGCCACATTATAGAAAGACATTTTTGCTTTCCAAAGAGCACGTTTCTACAGAAATACACATGTAGATTCATTGAGGTACTATGTTAGATTCCTAGCCCTGATGCAACAAAGTACCACAAATTTGGTGGCTTAAAACCATAGCACTTCTGTGTGCTGGAAGTCAAATCAAGGTGTGGGCAGAGCCACGCTTTCTCTGAAGTCTCTAGGGGAGGATCTGTCTTTGCCTCTTCCAGGCTTCTAGCTGTTGCTGGCAATCTCTGCACACCTTGGCTTGCAAATGCATCATTCTAATCCCTGCCTCCGTTGTCACACCAAGTTCTCTCTGTGTGTCTGTGTCCAAATTTCCCTCTTTTTAGGACACCAGTCATTGGGTTAGGACCCACCCTAATCTGGTATGACCTCATTTATCTCAATGACATGTGCAAAGACCCTTTTTCTAAATGTGGTCTCACAGTTATCAGAAGTTAGGGGACACAATTCAACCCACAACAGGTACCTTGATATTAATAAAACAGAGCAGTTTTGAGAGGCAGCACAGCATAGTGGTTAGGAGAGGAACTCTTCCCCAGATTCAACCCCTGGCTCTGCTGCTGCTTAGATCCTGTGACAGATACACAGGAAATCTGTGCCTCAGTATTCACACCTGTTAAATAGGCATGGTGCTAATAAGTACCAGCTTCCCTAGCTTCGAAGAGGCTCATGTAAGTCGGCACACACAGAGCACCGGGCCCAGAGCTGGCACGCAGCCTGTGCTGTGTCCACACCGGCTATGTTGACTGACTGGGCATTCGTCCAAGCTCTTCCTGGACAATAACCTTCTTAATCTTCACCGCAACCGAATGGAATAGGCACTATTGTTACTCTCATTTTGCAAAGTCTAACTGAGGTACAGATAGCTCAGTAACTAGTCCCAAGTCACACAGTGCAAAGTGGCAGAGCTGGGACCCAAAGCCAGGCGGCTGTGCCCAGGGCCTGTACACACCCTGATGTCCAATGTCATCACCTGCTGCTTAACCTACTGCGTTCCAGGTGGACCCAAAGAGACTCTTTTGGATGCTTTCTCTTCCTCGGTCTGAGACTCAAAAAGAATATGGTTAAAGTTTAAAATATCAGGATTTCTTTGCCTTTTCAGTTCTCTGGGACCACAGCACTGTCTTCACTTTCCAACTGCCCAGAACTTGGCCTTTTTAATGAACTTCCTGGTTCCTTCATGCCTTTGCTCATGGGGAGCGTCTGGGTAGAGCTCAGCTACAAAATGCCTTTCTAGGCTCAGCGCCTATAGCTCAACCGGCTAAGGCGCCAGCCACGTACACCTAAGGTGGCGGGTTCGAATCCCCAGCCCGGACCTGCCAAAA
>NW_003852407.1:16086243-16097102 GCF_000181295.1 Otolemur garnettii
CGGGAGTTGGAGGTTGCTGTGAGCTATAATGCCACGGCACTCTACCCAGGGGGACAGCTTGAGGCTCTGTCACAAAAAAAAAAAAAAAAAAAAAATGCCTTTCTATGCAGCGGGAAGAGGATTGCCCTGGTGGTTTGGCTGGCTGCCTCTCATTCTTTGCTCCTTCTTTTTTCTTTTTTTTAGAGAAAGAAACTCCTTTTATAGAGAGAGAAACCCTCAGCTCCAATGCTGCTGTCCTCATATTTTGCTTGTGTCTATAAAAGATGGCCCCTTTCACAGAGTTCTCATCTCAGGTCCCCATGAACATGAGCCAGAGATAGACAGGTGACAACACCTGTCTGTGGGGTGGAGGGGTGGGAGGCACAGCTCAGCACTGGGTGAGTTTGGGAGGAATTTATCCAGAGGCTACTTTGGGTCAGGACTGGAAATAAATGAGGAGGAAGTTCCCAGCCTACTTGTGTGGTCTGGCAAAGGGGGCAGACACACAGCAGGTCCCAGAGAACAAGGCAAGTGCCACAGTGGAGGGTGTGGGGCAGTCAGGGAAGGCTTCCTGGAGGAGGGAGTCCTGAGCTGAGTCAAACCTGAGTTTGAACGGAGACTTCAGCACTCCCTCACTGTGAGCATGTCATCCCTCTCTGGTCTTCTGTCTCACGACTAACTGTGACTGTAGTGGAACACAATATTCCCCATCTGTGGCACTCAAGGGGTGCCCTACGAACCTCGGTGGGCAGGGCTATTATTCTTTTAGTGTTGTTCGTGGTGGTTCCAAAGATGGCTGCTCTCTCATCACATGCCCTCCTTTTCCAGAGATTACATTCACTTCCAATAACAGATCCCAGCCTACATGCAAATGCGGCTCTTCAAACATATGATCATACAGGAACAAGATTTTTTAAAAATGTCTCATAAGTGGATTTTGCCACAGACTGTCACGTGCAGCCCCGGCACCTGCTGTCTCCCTGCTCCTGAGTCACCAGAATCTGCGGAGATGTTTGGAGATTTGCAGAACCAGACTCAGACTTGCCATTCCAGGGGTTGCCTTCCTTCGTGAGAGACATCAACAATGGCATTTTCTCCACCTTTGATACGTTTCCAGGGACGTGTAATTACGATGATGGTGGAACAGTCTCAGCTCCCTGGGATCACATCCTGGTGACGGTTCTTTTGTCCTAGTGCCATTATTTCTCCGCAGAGTACAACTGAGCAGAGCCGAGTTGCTGAGACAGATGGTACAAGCATGCCATTGCATTAAATGGACATTTCCCCCCAGTGGCCTTTAATAATTTATACCTCCAAGAAAGAGACAAGTATCTGTCCACCTAGCTAATTACAAATACTGAATCTCACAGATGAGAAGGATGGTTTTTATTAAAGTGTCTGCTTGCTACCTGGACAGTTTTTAAGGAGCCATATTTCTGCAGCTCCATACATAAAGGAACTAAGTCAGCCACGGGAAATCCACTTGGGAAAACTAATGAATCCATGAGACTTCCTGTGACGCTCTGGCCTCAGTGTGGAGTCACATGGTAGAGAGGAAGGCTTGTGGAGAAATGCAGTTGCCATTAAATAAGAGAACTGAAACGTCCTTGTTTTTTCTTTTCAAATATTTTTGTCCATAATAGTTGTACATCTTTATAGGGTACATGTGGTGTTTTGATACAAGCATCCAATCCATGACCTCCAGCATTTATCATTTCTTTGTGTTCAGAACATTCCAGCTCCACTCTAGTAGTTATTTTAAACTATGTTCTAACTTACTGTTGGTTATAGTCACGTAACAAATATTGTTCATTCTACCTAATTGTATTTTTGCACCATTAAGCATCCCCACTTTATCCCGCCTCCTTACTGCCCTTCCCAGCCTCTGGGAACCATCGTTCTACTCTCCATTTCCATGATTATCAATTGCTTTTACTATTTTGCTCCCACATATGCGTGAGAATAGGAAGGATTTATCTTTCTGGGCTTGGCTTATTTCACTTAACATAATGTTTTGCAGGGCAACTAGAACTTTCTTCATCCCAATATCAGCCTGTGGACCATGGATTTTCCCCTCATTTTGTCAAGGCGTCCCCTTGCAAAGGACAGAACTTCACCAAGGAGCTGTTTTCTGGGAAGAAGTGCCAAGGCGAAAGCTCGAGAGAACTTCCAGTAAAACCAGCAGTGGGATGCCGTCACCTGCCTCTGCTGGCTCTGCAAGGCCCTTTAAAATGGCAATAAAGCAATGAAAAAAGAAAGAACATAAGCCCCCAAAGGTAAAGAGACTACACAAAGAGACCATAGCAGAGAGGAAGGCAATACATTTGTGGAAATCAGAAGTCCAACTGGTCACTGGCCTTGCAAAGCAGAGGAAATTTGGATGCTGAGAGCTGAGACCTAGGGGTGGGGGGGAGAGCGGACCTGGCAGGTACACAAGCAGAGCACTTGGAGGGCTCAGCACCAGGACTTGGAGGGGGAGGCTGGACGGAGACACAGGTGCAGCCCAGCCCCGACCACTGGCTCTCACAGCTAGCTCCTGTCAGTCTCCTGCTGACAGAAACAATCCCATAGAACACCTACACAAGGCTGCTCTGTGACTGTGATAGATGACAATAAGAAGAAGAGCACTCCCCAGCCATGCCTGAGCATCCATAGAAACAAGAACTGTCCACACCTGCAAAGTGACCAGTACACCCCCTTTTCTGGCTAATGCAAATGACTATGGCTTTACTAATTACAGCTTCCATCCAAATTCATTCCTGCCAGCTCCTAGTCAAGGTTCATGAAGTCATCACAGGATTATTCCTCATTTCTGAGCACCCAATCTAGAGAACAATGATCCGAGTCTAAGTCTTTCCTAATGCTCTGTTTTGGAAACAGCCCTGGTTCTCCATGACAGCGCTCTGCTGCCTCAAGGCAAGCCAATAAACTTAATATCATGTGACAACAGGTGCAGCCCTGGTAGTCTTTGACTCATGAACATCAACACATCTCAGACCACCTCCCCTCTCTTCGTTCTCCAGGAGGATGGGGCCCTGGAGAGATGGAGTCTGGGGGACTGAGACCCAGAGAGCCCAGGCATTGCTGAAAAAGGCGTGTATTCCCCAGAATAGATGGATTAAGTACATGACACGTAACAGCTAGACCTCCACTCCCCTCCTCTACCTGGCCCAGAGAAAATCTGGTAGCCGGATGTGTGTCCTCTTGGCAGGGACAAAATCCCCTGTGGGGAAACTACCAGCCTCTAAGCCAGTGGGGCAGCCACGCTCCACCAGATATTTGAAGAAGAATCTAAGCAAGAGAAAACGATGATCTCCCAGGAATCAGAGGCAATGATGTAAAGAGAAGAAAATGTCTACCTGTGAGTCATCTTCTCCCACAAATACTCCAGTTTATAAAGAAAAAACCAGAGTCGGAAGGTTACTCCGCCTGAAAGAGACATGAACTTTGACAACAAAGTTGAATCCTGATTGAAATAAAGGAAGAAAAATACCATTTATGGAAGAATCAGGGGAGTGTCAACTGCATATTTGATGCTATGAGGGAATTATTATCTAAATTTTTAGATATGGCAATTGTATTATTGCTAAATGTACATAAAAGATTCTTTACCTTTTAGAATATGGGGATATGCGTAGATGAATGCTGTGAACTTGGGAATTTGCTTCAAAATAACCTCCTGGGAGGTAGGGGTAAAAAGGAACCAGAATTGGCCCAAATGGCAAGCTGGGTAGGGGAGATGTGCGTGTTTATAGGTTCGTTATTCTATTAGTTCTACTTTTGCATATGTTTGAAAATTTCTATCATAGAAAGTGAACAAAAAATAAAAACAAACTAAAAAACTCCTGCGATGTAACTTTCTTTAACTTTGAGGACTTTACACAAATACCTCAGTTTATCCAGACCTGCCCCACGCTGGCAGCCAGGATGATGTCAAAGACTGCAGACACAGAAAGAGAACGCTAGACACTCTGAAAATCTCCTGAACTTCATCAAGGATCACAAAGCAAGGAGGCAGGAGGATGGCCCCAAATACAATGGTAAGTTGCTGTCTCCCCTCCTTCCTGCTTCTTTTCTTTCCAGACCTTTCAGTAACCCTCTGATACCTGCAAAGGGATGATGCTCCCCCTATACCCCAGGGATTGTCTTGCTGGGAAACTTAGTTGCGGGATTCTAGGAGGTCAAAACACAGTTGGGGGCGGTGGGGTCAGATTTGGCCCAAAGCTGGAAGTTAGGTGCCTTGAACTCAGCCTATGCTCCTGACTGGCCCTCCCCCCACCTCCCACCCATGCTCCAGAAGCTGGGGTGCCAAAGGGGGTGGGGTGGCTATACTGGTCCACAAATGGAACAGCACCTTGGGGGCAGGTACTGGGAAGGAAATCCAGGGCAGTGGTCAATCAGAAAAAGTGACAGCCACTTCCCCTCCTAGAACACTCCCTGGTGTCAGAGTCTGGGGCAGAGTCCTGGCTAAGCAGGGAGTTAAATGGGGGGACACCATTAGTTGGGGGAATGCAGAGGTGTAGTCAGAGGTGGACTTTGATTCAAGGGCACGGGCACATATGGAGGACAGTTCCAGTTGGGCCCCAGAGTTGTCAACAGAATGGGAGCGGGGTCGTGCATGGGTCTCATGGATGCAAGGAGCTGGAGGCTGACCTCATACTTCTGGCTCAAGTCATCCTCCTGCCTCAGCCTCCCAAAGTGCTGGGGTCACAAAAACGAGCCACTGCACCTGGTCTGTGCTTGGGTGTTTTATCTACAGGATGCTGTTAAGGGTCTATGCTTTGTAAAAGTTCCTTTGCAATGTTAATCTTGGGGGAAGAAATCCTTCATCTTAGACTGGGTAAATTTCACTCTGAGACACAGAGGCAGCTTGAAATGGAGGTGCTCCTTTTTCTTTAACAGGAAATGTCCAAAGGCTGTTCTGGCTTTTGAGCAACATGTCTAGCTCTTCATATTTTTATAAGACTTGCTGATTTCAGCCTCTTTGAAGTATAATGAAAAGATATTTTTCCATCTTCCTATTAGAAAGTACTATTATGGTTTATACATAAGGGTTTTTACTGAGTATGTGGACCTGGTGAGTCACTTAATGATGACTGGATAAAAGTCACGGGCTAATGAAGAGCTGTTTTCTAAAAATAGACAATTATCAGTGTACTTGACTCACCAGGAAAGGCCACAATCAAAACAGTACGAAAACAAAAAAACGAAAAACAAAAAGCACAAGACAGAGTCATATCTCTTGACCTTTTTGGAGTAATGGGCCCCTTCGAGAATCTAATGGAAGATACAAATGTCTCAAAAAAATGTACAAAATGTGTGTGGATGCACATTCTGCATATAATTTCAGAGGGTTCATGAAGCAAAAAGCTCTAGAGCAAGAACAAGAAAGAGCTGGGAGGAAGCCACGGATTATTTCCATTACAAAAGGATTCTTTGCTCTAAAAAAGGATTTACTGTGGGCTCCAAAACGCCTTCTGCTATATTTCTGTTGGTTTATTTGATTTGCAAATATTCCACACCTATGAGACTTCACAGCTTACACACTGTTTTAATCAGTTCAAGCCACTTCCCTACACACATTCATTAATAAAACAACAAATGATTTTAACAAGTGTTTACCCCCTCTCTGTGCCAGGCTGTGGGCCACAGAACAGATGCCGTTTCTTTCTAGTGGTGCTGATAATCAGCTGGGCAGGAGACCAGGTCGTCCCTGGCTGTGTCTCCAGCACCTTGGACAGTTCTCGGCACCGTCGATGGCAGTGGTTCTCAACCTGTGGGTCGCGACCCCTTTCTTCCATTTGTAACAACGCAGCCATTAGGAAGGTTGAGAACCACTGGTCTCTGGGGTCAATGTGTAAATGAAGGAGAAGGAAGCAAAATACAAAGAGCTGTGAAGAAAACTGAGCTCTGTAACGGTGACAGGGGTGAAGGGGAAGACTCTCCAGGGAAGGGGGAGTTGTCAGAGAAGGTGTGCCAGGGAGGACAGGTTGGAGGTGAGTCTCGAGAGGTGAGACCTGGGGGAAGAGCGCTTCAGGAAGGAAGACCAGCCTGTGCAAAAAGTCCTGTTTGGTCAGGACAGAGAGGACAGAGTCCCTGAGGCCCTGAGGGGTGGGGGGCTGGGGAGAGGACACACATGAGTCTGGAGCATGGGGAGGACCCAGAGGACACGGGGCCTTCTAAGCCAGGGGCAGAGCAGCTGCTTTAATTCAGAGTGCCATGGGGAAGCAGTGAGAGGGTTTAAGCCATGGAGTGTAGGATTTGATCTACATTTTTTTCAGGAAAATCCTTCTGGCTGCTGTGTAGAGAATAAACCACTGGGAGCAGGGGACAAAGGGAGCAGCTGGAGGCTGTCTGTATGGGGGGGGGGAGGTGATGAGAAATGGCTGAATCCAGGTGACCACAGGAGGGAGAGTGGACCGGGTATGATGACTGATTGAATGTGGACAGAGGGCACTCAAGGGTGGCTTCTTGGCTTCTGGCTGGGAGGACAGAGATGAGGTAAATGAAGGACAGGTTTGGAGGAAGAAACAGATGTCCAAGCAGAGATGTAAAGGAGGCAGGGCATGGAGTGTGAACCAGGAGCCGTCACAGCCTGGGAGTGCAGGGGACATTAAAACCTGGAGAGGTAAAGAGACGCACAGTCCTAGAAGTGGCTCCAAGCACCTCATACCAGGCACTGGAACCATGAGGAAGCTGGCATAGGAGACCGAGCAGGAGGGAGTATGGTCAGCCAGGCAGGGCTCTGATCTGGCCCAGGTGTTTTCTCTAACGTGTCCCCTAGTTCCTTTCCAAGACCCTCCGTGCTTCAGTTGGGCTGCTGGGCCCCCGAGATGTGGGGGTGCCATCTCTACCACAGCCTCTGTGAGGCGTTCTGCTCCTCCTGCCTAGAAAGCCCTCCCTGATTTTCTAGACTCTTGTTAATTCCAGTCGTCTCTTTTTGGCTGACAGACCCTAGAGGCAAAGGTCCCATCACCCACCCCTGCCCTGCTGTGCCAGAGACTGTGGGCCAGCCCACCAGCCTGCCAGCCCCTCGCCCTGCACATTTTCCAAGCAGACATCACACAGTGTCCACGTCCCCTCCAAACCACAGAGAGCGTGAATCCATCACCTCACGTGTCCTGCTGAAGCCCGCTCTGTCCTGAAGGTGGAAGGAAACCGCCCCCTGCCAACTCTTAGCCCTTTGTGCCACGGATGAGTGGGAAGGATGGAAAAGATACAGAATTTTGGACACTCCCTGCCTCATGGGTGTACCCCCCACCCCTGAACACGACAGCTTGTGCAACCTGGTGCCTTTGTCCAAACTGCCTTTCAAATCTCCCATTATGGGTGTGTGTCCAACCCTTTGTTTCTAAAGTGACAAAGGATTGGAGGTGGCAATGGCCATCACATGGGCCCTGAAGCAGAAACAGGCTTTAGAAAGAAGGCAGGGAGGGTGCCAGAGCCAGTGCAGAGGCAGAGCTCCCAACAGGACTGGCAGGGCCTGTGGACAGGAGACCACGGGCAGAAGGCTGGGACACCTGGCATTGGACCCATTCAGTGATTCTCTTTGACCAAAAAAGATGCTTTACCTCTGCCATGAGAGATTGGGCAAATGTTACTTTTTTAAACCACTAACTTAGAGCTCCCTCTCTAAGCCTCGTTCTAAGGAGTCACTGAACTTCTGGTGGGTCAGGGCTCTGAGCACCAGAGAGGAGTTGGTAATGGCTGCGATAGCAGTAGGGAGCCTGTATAGGTTCTCAAGGAGGGAGGAACATCACACAAGTCTTGGGAGGTGAAGATACGGCGGGTTGGGAGGGGCTGAAGGCTGAGAAGTCACTGAGAGGCTGCTGTCCTCAGCCAGGTGTAAGGTGGCCCCAGAGGTCTCGAAGGAGAGGTGGATACGGGGCTACAGAAGAGAACGGGGCAGAGGTCCTTTCTCAGAGCCAGTGAGGGAGGGGGGATGCAGGCGAAAGAGCAGCCCTCCTAGTGGTGCTGTTCATTCGGCTGCTTAGGGCCTCATCCACACACGGCCTGTGCAATCCCTGGGCGCTGGCCGGACCTCCTCTGAGGTGCTGACCGCTGACCTTCTAGGAGGAGTTGTCCAGATGCTGGTGAAGTTCAGAATACATCCCCCCAAAGTATGCCACTTTGGCAGACTGATCATGGTGAGCTAAGAGAAACTGAGGACCAGCCAATGCAGGAAAAGCTCTTTACCTCCTCACTGAATGTCCCCTTTTATAAAGGAAATTTTCACTCAGGAAGTGAGCCACTCAGAAATGACTCTCATCACCTAACAGTTTATCTGCATGAGACAACCTTAGTTCGCCTCCCGTGCCCTCCCATGATTTGCCCTGTGCCCAACTAAGAGGGCACTTGAAAGCCCCCAGAACCCTCAGAACCCTCCCAGAAGCCCAGGCCCCTCTTCCTTTCTGACGCTCACAAGGCTGTATCAGTCTCCAGCATCTGGTCCTTCTGTGAGTCTCGTATTTTCCTGGGACTCCAGGGCATGTGACATAATTGAAGTTGTTTTTTGCCTGTTAATCTGTCTTATGTTTATTTTTTTTTTTTAATTTCAAAATATTAAGGGGTCATAAGTGTTTTTGTGATATGACCAAACTGAATTCATGCTGAAGTCAGGGATATCAGTGTGCCTGTCGCCAGAGTACTGTACATGGTACCCCACAGGTTTTAATCCCTCACCCCCTTCCCACTTATGCTAATTTAATGTGTAGATTAAAGGACCCAGAAGGGTAGAGACAAACAATTTTTCCTCCCCTGCACTGCCCTGCCCAGGGCTGACAGATAACTTAGATCGGGGTTGGTGGGGACCCAGTGAGGGAAGGTCAGAGAGGTGTGGGTTGAATAGAGACTTGCCAGGCTGTTTTGGTAAAGAAGGCCCTGGTTCCTCCCTGTATAACCAGAGGAAAGACATAACCACAGTTCTTACTAGTGGTTATGGGCCGACTTAACAGCAGGTTTGGAAATAAAAGGGAGGAGGGGCACTGGAATGTAAATGTCCCAACAGTGTCCTGTTTCAAGCCACCTCTGTGAACACCACCATCCACTAGTTCTTCAACACAGAGACACAAGAGATGTGCATGATCCCAAGGGCATACATTGTAAGATCGTGACCACAAAATGAGTTTTGAGAATATTTTACTCTCGTTTTTAATGTACTTTGTGTACTTGTATTTTTACATCATTTAATTTTTCATAATGACTTTTGAAGAACCAGCTTGCAAAATTCCTGCAAATTTAATCATCAGCCCTTGACAGGATGGGTTCTGATTGGATCCTGGAATCCTTTACCTACAGAGAGCTCCCGCAGGCACCGGGTTCCCCTGCTGGGGGGAAGCCTTGTTCCTGCTGAGAAAAGTGACTTCTAAGAAGAGCTTGGAGCCCAGGACAGCTGGGTCAGCCTAGGAGAGGAGCACCTTCCCTGTAAGGCTCCTGCAGGCTCAGGAGCTCTCTAATTTTTAATCAAAAAGAACAAAAAACTAATTTAAGTCTTGCATTTGCAAATGTTATTTGAACTGGAATGGCTACAATAAGACACTGTATCAGTGTTGAGATTAAAGTGAAAATTAAGCGCACACAGCGCTATTAGTCAGCACTTTAAAGGCTATATTATTGTGAAGTTCAGAAAAAGAGTTAAAGAATCTATTTAAATGCAAATGTGCCATAAAACCAACTCTGAACAATGCATCTCCAAAAATGCTACCAGCCCTTCTTTCAGCAAGCTCTGCTCATAATTGTGTTGTTATTTTTTCCAATGCAGAGAATAATATTCCTAAGCAGTCCTGTGTTATTAGAGTTCAGCTGGCATGATTACCTGGGGTTGGGGAAAGTTCTGGGAGAGTCTCAGGCTCCTCCTGGAGCAGAGTTGGCACATGTGCCCCTGTACTCTCTTGGACCAGCCCCTATAGGAAGGAGGATGGGAGGTAACTGAGGCTCACAGAGCCTCTGCTCTGTGCCAGGTGCCAATCTATCCTCACAATGGCCCTATGGAGGAGGTGACATTGCCCTGCCTTGATAGGCTGAGAAAAAGGAGCATGAGACAATGAGTGCTCGTGGCATTAGGGCACTGTTGGAGGTGAGCTCAGCCCTGCCTCAGTCTGTGGGTGGAGGGGACTGGTCACCAGGCACCCAGGGCAGAGTTTTATGGTGAACCTGGCCTGATGCTGAGTAAAACCATCTGCCTCTCAGAGGCAGCAAGGCCTCTGTCCCCACCAAGGCATAGGTCCACTCTGGGAATAGCTAAGGGAAACCCTAGGATCTGTGCCCCAGACTAAGAGGGCACTTCAAAGCCCCTAGAACCGAAAGAACAGGCCAAGCATGAAGGCTCACACATGTAATTCTAACACTCTGAGAGGCTAAGCAGGTGGATTGCTTGAGCTCTGCAATTGGAGAGCAGCCTGAGCCAGAATGTGACCCCATCTGTGCTAAAAATAGAAAAACTACCTGGGCATCATGGTGGCCCATGCCTATAGTCACAGCTACTCAGGAGACTGAGGCAAGAGGATCACTTGAACCAAAGAGTTTGAGTTTGCTATGAGCTATGATGCCATGGCACTCTATCCAGGGTGACAATGTTAGACTGTCTCAAAAAAAAAAAAAAAAGAAAGAAAGAAAGAACCCACCTTACAATCTAAGAACCACCTGGTTCAAGGTAGACTCTGTTGGAGAGTGAGCACAGCCCACTCAACCCAGCCCGATGGCCATCACTGAGCTGGGAGCAGGACCCAGTGCATGAGGGCAGTAATAAAAATGTGCTGAAAATGTATGAAGTAGAGGAGCAGAATTTCTAGTTACTAAAATCTTTAGTCCATAATTAGCATTTATGTGGTTCTTTTTCCTTGTGTTTATTTGGAGCCATTCAGAACGTGGCTTGAATGGCA